>NC_067224.1:1997500-2597500 GCF_019924925.1 Ctenopharyngodon idella
TTTGTCACTTACACGGAAAACTCTGAAACTCCGATCAGGTCAGCCGTCTGTGAGCGAGTGATGGACAGAGAGACAGACTGCGCTTCAGTTGTTGTTCCTGGAAATGTGCTGCGCTGTTTCCCAAGAGCGGAACTTCAGTGTTTGTCATTGTTGATACTGTGGCGTGTGTGACGGTGTGATTAATGAGTGTGTGCGTGTCTGATCAACGCTCAGAGCTCAAATGTGTTTATCAGCTGTTGAGGCCATTCAGAGCTTCTTTATGGTGTCCGTTTCTCGTGGTCGACCAGTATGTTGCCAATACCGATACATCGGATGGTATTTGACATTTTTTAATTATTGGCATCGGCCATTAAGTTTTTCTGTTTGGCCGATAAGAGTCATGAGCAGGACTTTTATTTTGACATCGCTGAGATCGGCAGTGCGTTTCTCCGTCTTCATTAGTTTACTGTCTCTGTTTAACAGTTTCGTCTGATAGAAAGGCAAGTGCTATAATAATATTTTTCTCATATACCGTCGACATTCAGCAAATATGCATTTATATCATTTAATCAAGTCTTTGAATATCTAATAAATATTTAATTGTACAAACCTTGCAAACTTTTATGTCATATTCATGGTTTGCTGTATGTAAAATTAGCATTAGCACTGTTTATAGTGCTTTTTTTTTTAACTTTTATATTATCTTTCTTCCTTTTTTAACTATTTCTTTATTTATGAAAATAAATCAAAAAGTTCCTGTCCGAAGTGTAAATCTGTTTATTTTACAGATTTATTTATCAAGTTCAAATTATTTTTTTAATTGATTTATTTTCAAAAGATTTATTTCTAAATTATTTTAATAAACAGTGTATGAAACGAGGTTCCTGTGAGTGTTATTTTATATGCTACGATAGTTTTTACCAAACTATTTATTTTTTTATTTTTTTTAATATTTCCCATTTTCAAAGTAAATAAGTCTATATTTTTTTTATCTATTTTTATTTCAGTTTGAGTTATTTTAGTACATTAATTTACAACTTAATGAAAATATGAAATGTTGTCTTGGCAACTAGATGAAATTAAATAAAATATTTTTTTACTATTTTATTTTATTTAACTGTTTATGTTAATGTTTAGTTCATATTTTAAGTTAGTTTTTATTTTTATATTTACAGTCAACTTCAGAATTTTTGGCACCCTTGTTAATATGATCAAAGGGGGCTTTGAAAATAAATCTACATTGTTTATCCTTCAGAATCTTGGGAAAAGGATGTTGCAATAATTGGGTGCCAACATGAACTAGAGGAAAACATTCCCCACTTTCAATTGTTTTACTTGATATGTTAGAATTTTGTGAATTTTTTTTAATGAAAGTTCAAAAGGATTAACAATGAAGATTTATTTTCACAGCCACCTTTGCTCATATTTACCAAGGGTTTTAGTTTTTTTTTTTTTTTTTTTTTTTTTTAATATGCATATTTATTAATTTTCCATTTCAGTTATATAATATATATATATATATAATTTTACTTCAGTTAATGTTTATTTTATATTTTGAATAAGTTTTTATTTTTATATTTCCCGTTTTCATTATAATTTTACTTCAAGGCTTAGCAATTTTGTTGTTTTTGTCATTTTTATTAGTTTTATTTATTTATTTTTTTAAATGTCTATAGTTTTATTAATTTTATTTTAGTTTCCGTTTTAGTTATTTTAGTACTTTAAGTTACAACTAAATGAAAATGAGTTGGCAACTAGCTGAAATAAAATAAGTAGCTTTTTTAATATATTGTATTTTATTTCAGTTAAATGTATTTTTCAATTAGTTTTAATTTTTATGTTTCCCATTTTCATTCTAATTTTACTTGAAGTACTAAAATTACTCAAACTAAAACTGAAATAAGAATTAATAAAAACTATATAGACATTTAAAAAAACTAATAAAAATGACAAAAAGAATAGAATTACTAAAACTTTAAGTTGAAACTAAATGAAATGTCTTGGGAACTAGCTAATTTTAAAAAATAATAATAATTTTCAGTATTTCAGTTGAATATTTCAGTCTTTCTTTGACGTCAAGTAACAGAAATGGTTTGAGTTTGAACTCTGTTCAGGATCCGTTCAGATGTCTAACAGTGTGTCCGTTTCTCTCTCTGTGTGTCTCTGTGCAGATGACCCTCTCGCCGGCTCTGTCGACGGTGTGAACGCGGGCCGTCATGTCCCAGATGCTCCACATGGAGATCCCTAACTTCGGCAGCATGGTGCTGGGCTCTCTGAACGAGCAGCGCCTGCAGGGCCAGTACTGCGACGTCTCCATCGTGGTGAAGGGCCAGGCGTTCAAGGCCCACCGCGCGGTGCTGGCGGCCAGCAGCCTGTACTTCCGCGACCTGTTCAGCGGCAGCAGCAAAGCGCAGTTTCGAGCTGCCGTCCTCCGTCACGCCGGCTTGCTTCCAGCAGATCCTGGGCTTCTGCTACACAGGGAAGCTGACCATGGCGGCCAGCGAGCAGCTGGTGGTGATGTACACAGCCGGATACCTGCAGATCCAGCACATCGTGGAGCGCGGCATGGATCTGATGTTCAAGGCCAACTCTCCGCACTGCGACTCGGCCACGGCCGCCATGGACGAGCCCAACTCGGGCCCGCAGAGTCCCAGCAACAACCCGCTGGTGCCGTCAGTGTGGTCGCCCTCGCTGCCGTCCCGCAGGATCAAGCTAGAGGAGCCGCCGGTGAAACGGGCGGACGGGACGCGTCGGGTCGAGGCGCTTCGCTCTTCTGCGCCGGAGCGGTGGGCGCGTTCGCACCCGGAGCGCCAGCGTATCTCGGAGAGCGCTCCAGTCCAGGAGCGTCCAGCCTCCCGACCACCGACAGCCCCACGTCATACCAGAATGAAGACGAGGAGTTCGAGGAAGAGCCCTTCGACGCAGAGGAGACCTACAGCCAGCTGTGCGGTCGCTCCGCCAACCCTTACGGAAGTAAACCCAGTTTCTTTCCCACTCTTTCTGGTGATTTGAATGACAAATTATATTATCCAATGTCATTTTTGTCAAGGTGAAAAACAGATGCTTTGAAAAGAGATAACGAGCGTCAAAAAGCACAGTAAAATGTGTGTATGTGTGTATATACATATATATGAGCAATATCACACTCGTAGCCGTGCGATATGGCTGTATATCAGTACGGCTGTGATTCGGCTGTAGGTAATCACAGCGTGCTGATATAGAGCCATGTCGCATGTGTAATATTGCCTTTATACAACAGTTCGACGGCACGAGTGTGTAAATAAATAAGAAACAACAGCGGAGTGTCTTTAAAACCCTCTTTTGTGTAGAATTACTTCCTTCCACAACGGATTCAAATCTCAAGTTGACAGTTTGACCAAGCCTCCGTTAGAGAGAGAGAGAAAACGTCACTTTAGAACTAGTAACAAAGGAATGTTGTGTCGCTTCATTGATACTCACTGTATTTTGTACGGTATTAGAGAGAGAGAGAGAGATCACCTGAGCGAGCATTACCTGTGTCTGATATAACATTCATTCTTCAGGTCGATGTCCATAATATTATTTCCATTATAAAAATCTGTTTGAATGTCCGCTGAGGAAAGCGATCTTTGTATTTGTCCTTTTTACAGTTAAGGGAATTTTTCACAACATACAGCGCTAAAACAACATCCTGTTTACAAAAGTCCCTTTCAATTTAAAAGTCTCTTGCGACTGACTCATTCACTCGTAACTTTCACTCAATCCATATTACGCACTAATGGAGCCTTTCTCAATACAAAATACAACATATTATATATTTATTGAACAACATTTAAATTAACAACAATAGCCATTATAAATGACGAAAGGAAATAAACACAATTGTACAATTCAGTAAAACGCTCTACAGAATGTAAGTTAAATATAGCCTTAATATTAAATTATTAAATTTAACATAGCCATATTTGATTTGCTCAGGAACAAGTAACAACTACAACTACATTCTTGCCTAAAAAACTCTATATATACTATGTGTGTGTGTGTATGTATGTGTCTATATGTGAGAGAGAGAGAAATTAATACTTTTATTTATCATCATTATTATTTCTTTATATATATATATATATATATATTTATATGTGTGGGGTAAGTATGATTTTTTTTTTTTTTTAAAGAAATTAATATTTCTTAAATTGATCAAAAGTGAGAGTAAAGATATTTATAATGTTACAAAACATTTCTATTTCAAATAAATGTTCTTCTTTTGAACTTTGTATTCATCAAAGAATCCTGGAAAATAAAATGGTTTCCACAAAAATATCACTGTTTTCAACATTGATAATAATCAGAATTGTTTCTTGAGCAGCAAATCATCATATCAGAATGATTTCTGAAGGATCATGTGACACTGAAGACTGGAGAAATGATGCTGAAAATTCAGCTTTGATCACAGGAATAAATTACATTTTACTATATATTCACATAGAAAACATATTCTAAACTGTAAATATATTTTACAATTTTTACTGTATTTTTGATCAAATAAACAGCCTTGGTGAGCAGAAGAGACTTCTGTCAAAAACATCTTTTCAAAGCACTTTTCACTACTAAACCTTAGATTACAGACTTATTTCTTTGTGGCAGTGTGTGAAGTTGTCTAGACAATTATAATTAGAGGAGAGTCGGATAAGATGAGCCAGAGCCAAAAGTAAAATTTGATACACCTAATTATATTTCAGAGCAGTGGTTAATGTGAGGGTCCCAATCCATCCCTGAGCTTACGAACATTTCTTTTTTTAACGACTGGCAGAATTTGAGCTGTCAAAACGGCTGTAATGAGACATAAAACAGGCTGCGAAGAGAAGTGTGAACATTGGGCAGCCGAGACGTCTGTTTAACTGTGATGGCAGAGATGAGTGCTAAAGATAACCTGATGTTATTGTACAGAACGTCTTTCTCCAGAAAGCACTCGTTCAAAAGCATGAAGCGAATCATTTATATAATTGGAGGTTCATTCTTAGGAAGTGGTGCTAATAAATCACATATCAAAACATATTAATAACCCATTTCACTTTTAAAACTCACCAACCCTGATACATTCAAAAGGTTACGGGATTGAAGATCAGTAAAAAAAAGAGCTAATAAATATAGCTGCAAGCAGCGATGATGGGCCCAAGCCCTGGCGCCACCGCCACCCCGGTTGCTTAAGGCAACCTGTGTATGGCGGGCAACATACAAAATTATTTTAATTTAAATCAAACAATGACTTTACACGATATGAGACACTTACTTTTTCCTTTATTTGGCAACACTGTTTGAGATATCCTATAATCATTCGCAATTTAGCTTCTTCAGTGTCTTTGTTTCATTTGAGTTTGGTGGCGATTGCATGAATCTCCTACGATGAGTACTTAAAACTCACATTTTGTCACATTCAATCCAAAAAATCTGACTTCCTGTTGGTCGGAGCTAATGACTGTAAATTAAAAAGTTGTCCGGCTGGATGAGAACAATATATGTACTAAGTTTGGTGACTGTAGGTAAAACTATCCCCCCCAACTTTTGTCAAAAGTTGGCGCTATAGAGCCCCTCCTCCCCGCCCATTTCTAAGGCTTTGCCCATGTCTTCTGGCTGGCAACTTTGATGTGTGTGTCGAGTTTCATGCAATTTGAAGCACGCTAAGTTCCTCAGAAACCCCCATAAAGAATATTAAAGTTTAATGCATTGCCATGACAACAGTATTCAAGATATCAAAAACCCTTTCACGGGTGTGCATCTGCGGTGTCTTGACATTATTCTGATGAAGACTGAAGCAAATCAGGTCAAAATAAGAGGGCAATTTCAAAGCATTTTGAAAGTGACACACTTTCTGTTGCCAGTTGGTGGCTCTATGACTCACAATAGTCACATGTGATCAGCCTCCTACAACGAACATACAGCTTAAGTTTCATCAAAATCAGTCCATGTTTGCAGAAGTTATAACAAACTTCCTGTTTCCCTTTTCTCGCCATAAATGAATTTCAATGCCACGGCCAAACCGCTTGAGATATCAAAAATCTGTCCGCGATATATCATCCTCAATGTCTTGTCTTCATGCTGACTGAGTTTGGTGGTGATTGGATGATTCCCCTAGGAGAAGTATACAAAATTCCAGAGCATGCGTTTATCAAACAACCATAAATAGCTGACTTCCTGTTAGGTTGCCGTATGACTTAGAGTGCGAAAGTTGTTTGGCCTGATGAGCTCTATAACTGTATGAAGTTTGGTTACTGTAGGTGAAAAGGGGTGCACTACAGAGCCCCTCAAATACAACCACATAAAAGGGTGTGCCACAGAGCCCCCCTACAGTGGCCGACGATTCCTATGTGTGTGCAAAGTTTTAAGAGTTTTTGAGCATGTTAACCCAAAAGTGCCTGAAAGTTTGGGGGGAAAAAAAGTTTACCTAAGGAAAACAATAGGGCCTTCACCCTTTCAGGCCTTGTGCCTTAATAATGCCTAAATTAGCAAATTAGTTTTCATGTATTTTGTAAGTTTAAATATATTACGCTTTATGATGCCAAGATAAGTATAAAAAAACATGGTCAAGAATAAAATTACGATGGCACTTACTCAAATATGAAATGATAAAATCCCCTAGCCTAAGTTCAGCCTTTTTTTTGCCCAGAAAATACAAAAATGTCATTAAAAGCTAAATTTAGGTTGAATCTTTTTCCATGCAAAGAAAATCCAATGATGTTCCAATGAAAAACATCTTTTTGTTGTAAAAGTTATGATTTGCGTACTAAACCCAGTCCAGTAATGTGACAATACCGTAATGGATAGCTCAGTTTGCAGTTTAGTACGTCAGCAGTAAGTCATGAAGACACAGTTTCCTGAGAATGAGCCTGAGTTTAAGGATTTAGGGTTTGAAAAAGGTGCAGCTGAAAGCTCAAATGGTCTTTTGTCTGCTGTGTGTTATCAGTTTGATTTGACTGTAGATCTGCATCATTATGGCATAGAGACGGCCGTACAGGAGCTCATATCATGCATCTGTCAGTAAAGTCACACTGAACTCACTGCAGGTCTCGTCCGGCACTCGGGCGTCAGAGATTGTGAAATGCACTCTTGTCTGTAATCAGTTAGCACTCTAGAGGGTCACATTGTGGGTTATTTGAGAGATCTTTGTGTGTGTGTGTGTGTGTGTGTGTGTGTGTAATTGGCGAGTGTCAGTTTAAGGACTGAAGGACAAATGGAAAACAGAACTTTTCTATTAGTCGTGGCAGTGCAGAGCTTTGAGTTGAGGCAATCTGATGCGTCAAGGAAGTGAAGAGCAAGTTCTTTCCCTGAATAAAGTCACTGTAAAAGAAAATTGGTAACACTTTTAAGGTTTCATTTGTTGACAGTTAATGCATGAACTAACATCAACTAACAATGAGCAATATGTTTTACAGCATTTATGAACCTTTGTTAAGGTTAAAAATGTTCATGTTAGTTCACAGTGCAGTAATTAATGTTAAAGGGCTCCTTGATTATGATTTCACTTTAACTTTAGTTAGTGTGTAATGTTGCTGTTTGAGCATAAACATCTGCAAAGTTACGACGCTCAAAGTTCAATGCAAAGGGAGATATTTTCTTTTACAGAAATCGCTTTTTAAGGACTACAACAAATGGCTGGTAGGGACTACAACGAGCTTCTTCCTGGATTAGTGACATCACAAACCTTAAAATTTACATAAACCCTGACAATCCTCATTTTGGCTGCGTGAGATTCTCCAGCTTTGTTGTTGTTGAGCAACCGAAGTGTGAGCTGTTAAAGCTCCGCCCTCTTCTGGAAAGGGGGCCGGGAGCAGCAGCTCATTTGCATTTAAAGGAACACTCCACTTTTTTTGAAAGTAGGCTCATTTTCCAACTCCCCTAGAGTTAAACAGTTGAGTTTTACCGTTTTCGAATCCATTCAGCCGATCTCCGGGTCTGGTGGTACCACTTTTAGCATAGCTTAGCATAGTTCATTGAATCTGATTAGACCGTTAGCAAGAGTTTCGATATTTTTCCTATTTAAAACTTTATTTTAAAACTTTATTGTGCAGCGTCTCTCACAAATGTCTCCATGGTTGCAAGGCACGCTCCCTGTGCAAGCAGGGGGTCACAGGCACTGCATAATATCATTGCGTCTGCTGCACCCATGGTACGGCAGCAAAGTTCCTTGATTATTACGCCGGAATGAGAGTATAGTTCCTAGCCATATCGGCCTAGAAAATCGCAACTTTTCATTTTCCGTCGGTCTTAGTACACGATGTAACTACAGAAGAGTCAAGTTTTAAATAGGAAAAATATCTAAACTCTTTGGTCATTTTTGAGCGAGATGCTAACGGTCTAATCAGATTCAATGAACTATGCTAAGCTATGCTAAAAGTGGTTCCGCCAGACCCGGAGATCGGCTGAATGGATTTGAAAACGGTAAACTCTAGGGGAGTTGGAAAATTAGCCTATTTTCAAAAAAAGTGGAGTGTTCCTTTAAAGGGAGAAACACAAAAATGGTGTGTTTTTTGCTCACACCCAAATAAAGTTTAAAGTTTGAAATATTTAAGAGTTTTTAATGTTTTTGAAAGAAGTCTCTTCTGCTCAACAAGGCTGCATTTATTTGATTAAAAATACAGTAAAAACTTTACAAAACTTTACAATTTAAAATAACTGTCTTCTTCTGTAATATATTTTAAATGTAACTTATTTCTGTGATGCAAAGCTGAATTTTCAGCAACTTTGAAATTATATTAATGAGTTAAAGTAATGGAACATATGTTGGCATGACTTATTTATCAAATCAGTTTTTGTAGTGTGCAGAACAGCGCCTGAAACTCTTAGAAGTGATTTTGAGGAGTGATGCAATGCATCTGATGGTCTTTTCGACTGACAGACTTCCAATATTCATTTCAAAACATCATTTGAGCTGACAGAAAGGCCTTTTGGTTTAATGTTGCCGTCACTCTGTCTCTTCCAGTGGCAGAGAAGCCCGAGATGGCGGTCATGCCCGTGTCGCTGGAGAACCGCTCCTGTGTGCTGATCCGCCGGGATCTGGTGGCGCTGCCCGCCAGTCTCATCAGTCAGATTGGTTATCGCTGCCATCCCAAACTATACACGGAGGGAGACCCCGGAGAGAAGCTTGAACTAGTGGGAGGTTGGTGAAATCACTCATTTCCTTATGGTCAAAGACGGTGTTGGGGGTAACGCATTACAAGTACTGTGCACTATGTAATCAGATTACAGTTTTGATGTAACAAGTAATACATCACAAGTACTATGTATTTTGTAATCAGATTACTTTTTGATGTAACGAGTAAAGTAACACATTATAAATACTGCGCATTACGTAATCAGGTTACGTTTTTGATGTAAGGAGTAAAGTAACACATACTTTGCATTACATAATCAGATTACTTTTTTTGATCTAACAAGTAATGCATTACACAATCATTAGTTTTTTGATGTAACGAGTAAAGTACTTTATACACTTACACAGTAATATTTGAGTTACTTTTTTAAAAAAGTAATGCAGGTTACTTTTCAGTTTAATTACTTTGCTTAAACATTTTTTAAACTACTTAATTTAATCCTCTCTTTTCTCCAAAACATAGTCACTTAGACATGTGCATCTGTACACAGGAACAGACAGACGGTACAGAAATACCAAAACATGTTACTTTCAATTTTTTAATAAAAAGAGTAGGTAACAGTAGGTAATGTTAAGACATACTTACACTTTAAGACATTCTACTACCTTTAAGTAACTTGTCAACTACCAGTCATTAGAGTATTAGTAGACTGTCAGGGTTTAGTAGAATAAGTTTACATATACTTGCAAAGTTACTTATAGTCAGAATGTCTGTTGGGGAGCATCAAAATAAAGTGTTAGCAGATATTAAGCAGACAGTCTACTAATACTCTGTTAATACACTAATGAGAGTTAGGTGATATGTAGTTGCAAAGTTAGTAGAATGTCTAAAGTGAACCATCTAAATAAAGTGTTACCAAAAAAAAAAAACACCTGCAAGTCCTGGATGAGAGCAAAACTCAGCCACTCTGAAAAAAATTGGTTGATGATTTAGTTTACTTTAAACCGTTTTCACTAATAAATAAATGAAAATAATACAAGTATTTTGAACCTGGCTTTATCCATTGTTCACATTTTTGTTCGGGAAATGTATGCAAATTAGCATATTTAATTAGATAGTGTCTCATTTGCATATTTAAATATACCATTTAAGAAAACCTGATGTTCTTGATGAGCTGATAGTCCAGTGTTGTTGATTGTTGTGTTCAGGCACGGGTGTGTTCATGACCAGAGGTCAGCTGATGAACTGCCATCTGTGTGCCGGCGTCAAACACAAGGTGCTGCTGCGGAGGCTCCTCGCTACCTTCTTTGACAGGTTTGTGACATCACACCAAACGACCTCTGTAATGGGTGTAATGGTTCGGGTATTCCTACTGAAAACCTTCATTACGCGTCTTTTGGTTCGGTGCGCATGTGTACAGAAGAAATGCAGCGTTGCTTTAATCGTTGCACATGCAGAACTTCTGTTATAAAGTCAGAATTGCGAATTATAAAGTCAGAATTGCGAGTTATAAAGTCAGAATTGCGAATTATAAAGTGAGAATTGCGAGATATAAAGTCAAAATTGCGAGTTATAAAGTCAGAATTGCGAGATATAAAGTCAGAATTGCGAATTATAAAGTCAAAATTGCGAGTTATAAAGTCAGAATTGTGAGTTATAAAGTCAGAATTGCATGATATAAACTCGCAATTGTGTCTTATAAAAAGTCGCAATTACCTTTTTTATTTCTTATTTCATGGCGGAAACAAGCTTCCATATATAACTTATGGTTGTCTTTATCTGTAAATGTTACAAATTCATGCGAATGATTTCCATTTTGCGTAAAGTTTTGTATTGACTGCAAGCCAGTCTCCATTAAAGGGGTCATTAATTTTTTTTTTATTATTTTACAGTGTTTTCTAAGGTTCACTTATGATGATTTTTACATCAAAAATTGTCATAATTTAGAAATAAAAGGCCATTTTCTACCCTGGTTTTAGCCTCTGATTTGAACGCTCTGTTTTAAGGGGCGTGTCTGCTGTGAGACTTCACTGTGAACGCCCACTGCTGTGATTGGCTAACGTCTTTGCATATTACATGTGGAAATCTCTCAAACAAATAATGCTCTACTGAGAGATTCACATAGTTCAAAATAAATAAGAACTTTCCTAGCATTAGGATCCTTTGGAAAGTGATGTTATTTTTAGTCCAGTGATCCTGTATCTCTCTTCTCATCTCACTAACGCGCTAGTGGGCGGGGCAAAAGATGTGATGATGTAGAAGTAGGCGTTGGTCTAATTCTCGAAACGAGGCGTTTCATTAAAAGCAGTTTTTGGACTAACAAGGAAGTTTTGAGTTCTGAAACTTGACCTCTTATACTGCTGTACCGAAAACAAGGTACCGAACAGTGACTTTTTACATACCTTTACACGTCATTCATCTGAAGTGCAAGTACAGGTGCTGGTCATATAATTAGAATATCATCAAAAAGTTCATTTTTTTATTATAAATTATTTTTAAAAATGAAACTTTCATATATTCTAGATTCCCTACATGTAAAGTAAAACATTTCAAAAGTTTTTTTTTTAAATTTTGATGATTAGAGCGTACAGCTCATGAAAGTCCAAAATCCAGTATTTCAAAATATTAGAATATTTCCTAAGATCAATCAAAAAATGGATTTGCAAAACAGAAAAGTTAAAGTTCTTTAAAGTATGTTCTTTTGTGCACTCAATACTTGATCGGCAGGACATATTACAGCAAATGACTTGCTCCTAGCACAAATTACTGCATCAGTGAAGTGTGGCCTGGAAGTGATCAGCCTGTGGCACTGCTGAGGCACTATTGAGCCTTCAGATCATCTGTATATTGTTGGATCGACTGTTTCTCATTTTCTCTTGAAAATATCCCATAGATTCAGGTCAGGCATATTGGCTGGCCAATAAAGCACAGTAATATCATGGTCAGCAAACCACTTGGAAGTGGTTTTTGCACTGTGGGCAGATGCTAAAGTCCTGCTGGAAAAGGAAATCAGCATCTCCATAAAGCTTGTCAGCAGATGGAAGCATAAAGTGCTCCAAAATCTCCTGGAAGATGGCTGCATTGACTTTGCACTTGATAAAACACAATGGACCAACACCAGCAGACGTCACGGCCCCCCCAAATCATTATTGACTTCAGAAACTTCACACTAGACTTCAAGCAGCTTGGATTCTGTGCCTCTCCAGTCTTCCTTCAGACTCTGGGACCATGATTTCAACATGAAATGCAAAATTTACTTTTATCTGAAAAGAAGATTTTCGACCACTGTTCACTGTCCAGTTCTTTTTCTCCTTAGCCCAGGTAAGATGCTTCTGACGTTGTCTCTGGTTCAGAAGTGGCTTGGTAGTCCTTTTCCTGAAGATGTCCGAGTGTGGTGACTCTTGATGTGCTGACTCCGGCTTCATTCTACTCATTGTGAAGCTCTCCCAAGTGTTTGAATCGGCTTTACTTGACAGTATTCTCAAGCTTGCGGTCATCCCTGTTGCTTGTGCACCTTTGCCTACCCAATTTCTTCCTTCCAGTCAACTTTGCATTTAATATGCTTTGATACATCACTCTGTAAACAGCCACCCCATTCAGTAATGACCTTCTGTGACTTACTCTCTTTGTGGAGGGTGTCAATGATTGTCTCCTGGACCATTGCCAAGTCAGCAGTCTTCCCCATTAGTGTGGTTTCAAAGAACAAAAGATACCCGGAATTTATACTGTAGGGATGGTCATTTAATGAAACTCAAATGTAAATATTCTAATATTTTGAGATACTGGATTTTGGACTTTCATTAGCTGTACGCTCTAATCAACAAATTAAAAAAAAAAACCTTTTGAAATGCTTTACTTTACATGTAGGGAATCTAGAATATATGAAAGTTTCATTTTTTAAAATAATTTACAATAAAAAAATGAACTTTTTCACGATATTCTAATTATATGACCAGCACCTGTATATGAGATATTGAGCATTTTCTCATTGCTTTCTGTTTGTTGAACCTGCAGAAACACATTAGCAAACAGCTGTGGGACGGGGATACGATCTTCAACCAGCGACCCCAGCCGAAAACCACTGGACAGTCGAGTCCTAAACGCTGTCAAACGTACGTTATGCTCTATATGTCATGAGTGATCTTTAAGTCAACATTCATAATCAACCATTAATTCATGTTGTGAGGAAACCTTTTGTATTCACTTTGGAAGGAATTTTCTCCTAATAATGTTCTTTTTCTTTCAGTTTACTGTCAGAACTTCGCGCCCAACTTTAAGGAAAGTGAGATGAACGTCATCGCCGCTGACATGTGCACCAACGCGCGCCGCGTACGGAAGCGCTGGCTTCCCAAGATCCAGTCCATGCTGCCGGACGGGATGGAGGTCTATCAGGGCTCGTCCGCGGGCGTGAGTCTGGGCGTCGGCGGGCTGCCGGTGGGCGTTCAGCTGCCCTTCGAGCCTGACTTCAAGAACCTGCTTCCCTCGGGCATAAATCTGGAGCAGCGGCTCTACGCCGAGCGCAAGGAACCCGTGAGGACTCATTTGCCGATGGACAGCGACGGTGCAGACCTTCCCGGTGAGGAGGAGGACGAGGAGGAAGAGACCCAGACCGACAGCGCTGAGGGGACGTTGGGCGCGGGGCCTGTCAAGCCTGGAGCTGAGGGCGGGGCCTCTGTGGCCACACCCCCCGAGCAGCAGCAGCAGCAGGAGGAGGAAGAGGAGGAGGAGTTTGCAGACGGCCTGAGAATAAACGGGAAGTGAGCGGAGCAGACGGCTTCCTTATTGACTCTGGAAACCACCTTTCAGTTCATATCCACCGTGTGAATACATGCTGAAGGGAAGAATCTGTGTATTCAGAAAGCCAAACACACACAGGCATCGTGAAGAAACACTTACCTGTTCAGTTATCCTGGAAACTAGTATTTCAAGTTGAAAGTCATCTGGACAGTGTCATTTACTCCAGAGAAGTCGTGTGACGAAGCTGCGGGTGACCTTCATTGTGAAACATAATATTACGTTTTGCATGTTCCGTTCTTGAGATCACTTTGCCATAAATATAGCAGTGAATCTCGCAAAAGCATGACCAGATCACATTACGCCCCAAAAAACAAGAACCTTTGCAAAAAGAAAATGAAGCTTTTAACATTCAAATAAATAGCCCTGTTTACATGTTTGTAATCGGATTGATGACTGAAAAGCCTTCATGTAAACATCTGACTGAACGCAACTGTTGTTCAGAATACATGTAAACAAATAAGTGAATCGGATTGCAATGTTTAGGGTTCATATAAACATAAATCCTAGAATCTTAAATCCGATTGGATTCATTCCAGTGCAAGTAATCATGCCCATTATTTATGACAGTTAAGCCCCATTATTATTAATCTAAAATAATAAAAAATATAGAAATAAATAAACTATTAAGAAATAATTACTAGTAATTATTATAATATATACAGTAGTGGCCAAAAGTGGGAGATATTTGTTTTTAATAATCCCACAAGTTTGATTAAAGCATCAAAATATAAGGAAAATATTTTATATTTTTTAAATATGAGGGAAGAACAAATCACCTGTTTCAGCTTGTTTAATCTGACAAAATTATTTGGCGAAAAAAGGCAAAAACTACAGCTACAGGTTTTATTTTACTATGCAAAAAAAAAGCTGGCAAAATTTGTCATGTTTCATTGCGTTATTATCACAAATAAATCAATCGACTACAAGCACAACTATGCAATATAATCACAAAACCTTTAATAATATTTGAATAAAGGGTGAAGATATAATTTTCCCAAGACCGGACACCACTTTTGGCCACTGCTGTACATTTTGTAAACATACTTTCTTCCATACTGTTTTCATATTTATTTTTAAAGTACTGTATTAGAATCATTGATTAATGCAATTTGATTTAATTTTCATTAGAATAACGTCACAATGCAAACATAACACGGTGAAACGCGATCTGAGCATGTTGTCTTGTGAGATTCATCTACTATCTAGAAAAATGGCTGCGTTTAATAAAACTGAAACGATGCATTTCACGACAGTTGAGTGATGTTTCATGTCACTGCAGTTTTGAAGTGCAGTAGTTTTGAATGCTTCCATCATCTTTCAGATGCCTGCGCGTGTTTGACGTCAGACACTCACAGAGACAAACGCACGCCGACGCTGCTAGAATGTGCGCTCACTTCCACCGCTTGCATGCCAAATCTGATACAAATTCACAGCCTCGATATAATCTGCATCCCCCAAAACAAGCAGAAAAACTGCTACTGTTAATGTAAGGAAGGCGTCAGAGATGTGGGAACAGTCTGGAATCTAAGTGACGAGGTTTTTCTGTACTCGCTGGCTTCTTCACATTTGCACTTGATGGGTTTAAGATGGCGATGGAAAGACTGTTGACGAGCGGCACTAAGAGCGATGTTCGTGTCTCTGGGTGATTTTGTTCACTGTTCATGCAGGCTTTGCTTTACGTGCGAAGCGCTTCCTGTTCCCTACGTGTTTCTGACACATGCACTAGTCTAGAGGACACTAACAGAACAAGCCCTCCAGTCTACAGATGACACGATATGACAAAAACATGAAGTGATTCTCACCAAAATCACGAAATGATCTTTGGCCTTAAGAGACTCAAAATGTGTGTTGTTGGAGGTTCTGCAGGAGCAGGGTTGGAAAGCACTTGATTTTTTTTTTTTTTGTGTGTGTGTGTGTTTTCTTCATGAAATATGTTATTTTGATTTACACTAGTGGTCAAAAGTTTGGAATATAGCTAGGATTTAAAAAAAAAAAAAAAAAAAAAAAAAGTCTCTTCTGCTTGCCAAGACTGCATTTATTTGATTTAAAAACAGCAAAAATTGTGAAATATTATTACAGTTTAAAACAGCTGTTTTCTATGTAAATATATTGTAAACTGTAATTTATTTCTTTGACCAAAAGCTGAATTTTTAGCATCATTTCTCCAGTCTTCAGTGTCACATGATCCTTCAGAAATCATTCTAATATGATGATTTGCTGCTCAATTAGATAAATATATATATATATATATATATATATATATATATATATATATATATAAATTTTTTGAAAGTGTGATGGTTCAAAGGAAATATTTGGTAATATTTGGTATGCCTTTACTGTCACTCTTGATCAAATTAATAAATCCATAACTTTAAAAATTTGAATGGTAGTCTATCACCAGGGTTGCCAGGTTTTCACAACAAAACCCACCAGATTGCTACTCAAAACTAGCCAATCACGTTCCGGGGGGTAAAATCCACATTTTTGCCGGGGTTCCCCTGGTAAAATTCGCAAATATCATGTTATTTTGGGTCACTTCAACCTGCGGACATAAAAAACAACCCGCTGCAACAGTGGGAAAACCGCTGACTTGGCAACACTGTCTATCACCGTTTTCGCAAAAATGTTAATATTGATAATAAGAAGAAATATTACTTCTTTAAAAAAAAAAAACATAAAAAAATAAATTTTATTCCAAACTTTTGACCAGTAGTGTAAGCTCTTAAACATTTAATGACGCAAACATGTTATATTCTCACTGAGACTTTAAGAGCGTTATCTTTATCAGGCTATTAATACTGTGGTCGTCAGAATCTCCAGGTATGTCGAGTTTATGGAAATCCATCTTCAGTCATGATGACGTTGAGATCTACTGATTTGGCCACGTTATATTTGATTCGATTGGTGGTTTATTTTGCACTGTCGTTTGTTAAAGTGCCTCGTCAGTGCCGTTGATTGACAGCTGTCATGATTCTAATCAACACTAGATGATAAAGACTAAACTAAGGACGTGTCTAAGGACACATTTATTCTTTCTTTCTTGTGAAGAGTTCAAAACAGCATCTTCACTCTCTTCTCCTGTTTTATCATTAGTAGCATCATTAATCAGAAAGATGCCCGACTCGTATCTCTGTGAGGACGAAACGTCTTAAGGAGGAATAATCGCCTTGGTTTTGTTGTGGTTGAAGAACTTGTGCCTTATTGTGACTACTGATACCATCATAATAACTACACTTCAGCCTTGTTTGTTAATAATAATGATCAAACCTTCGTTTGTGGAGACGGTTTGGGAAATTATGCAAAAAAAAAAAATGTCATGCAATTGCTTGTTGTTTATCACAGCTGTAGTTGCAGGTGTTGGTTTGTTGTTTTAATAACCTCTACAAACCTGAAGATTCTGACCAGAACTGACAGATGGATCGTTGAAAAGATGTCTGGTATGATTAATACTGTTAGATTTCATGTTTATGTAGTCTGTGACTATTTAGAGCGATAGCAATACATTTCTAAAGGTAGAAAGAGTCACTAAAATGTGCTGGAACTAATATATGATCACTAAGGCCAGTTCTTACACTAGTATTTTCAAGCACGTCTTTTATCCACCTTATTTTTCAACACAGTTTTCTGTGAATGTGCGAGACTTACGAGGAATCAACTAGAAGAATAACAACGTGCTGTAAACGATAAAACTATTTGCGCTACAGACCAGTGTGTTATGACAACACTTTAAAATAATATGGTAAGAAATGTTTTGGTAAGAGCTGTTTTGTACAGCTAAAAATTGAGACACGTTCAACTTGCAAATGGCCGTGCCCTTGTCATGAGAAATCGAGTCCCCCAGGAATCGGGTCTCCTTTAGGACCCAGGCGGTAATGCCTGATCAAAAGTTGTTATCGTGATGGCTTGACTAATTATAATTCTAATTATATTTCACTATTGTATGATATTTATTACATTAAGTGTACAAACAACATGCTTGAAATATGAAAGAATGCATATGTATTGCATAATAAAACAAGCTGGAAACAGATATTGGAAGCAAAAAACATACCTAATATAATATGAGCTAAGCTAGCTATCGGGTAGATGTATGCCATGCTAGTACATAAGCTAACTAAAAAAGGTAAGAACGAGAAATACTTCACAACCTATAGCTTCAGTTATACTAGTATATGAACCATGTAATTTAAAAGACATTAATGGTCATTATAACGAATTTTAAACGATATAAATCATAACGTGAATTATAATCAGGCTCTAAAAATACTACCCATTAAAAGTCCGTTGAACCAATGGGATCACTCGGGGCCTAAAGGAGACCTGACTCATGGGGGGAGGATTCGATTTCTCACCACACCATTCTTATGTGAAAAATAAGGTGGGCTTCTCGTTATTTACCCAGAAACCCCAACGCAAGCATGCGTCTAATGCCAACCTTCCACGTATATTGTTTTATCTTTGAAGCTAAGCACGTGGCAAAACGTTGCACTATAAAGTGGATATCGGAGAATGTCCTTTGCCAACCTGTAGAGCGCAAAGCGGTTTGTTGTAGCTATTCGAATGAATGTAACATGCTAATTTATAGATTTCTCTAGGTAGAGGCTCCTTCAATAAGGCCGCGTGTTTATATCAGCACTAATGGCTAATGTAAGCGCTTTTGCACAGCTGTGAGGTTTTGTTTGCGTGTGAGAATGAGAGACGAGTGTTTGTGTCTGCGAGACCTCTTTGAGCAGCTCCACGTTATGAATATGAAATACAAACTCTGTCAAACTGAGCATATATTCGAAGATCACAGTGGTCCATAATTTCATGTGTATCATTTAGTGTTCGTTTGGCTGCTGCCCGAGTACAGATATCACGGAAACGGCCTTTGAATGTAATAAAAACAGCTGTTTTCTGATGAATCTCGCAAAAGAAATGCTCGCAAAATAAGAATGCGTATATGAATGCCCGTTCACACCAAGGACGATAACTATAATGATAAAGATATAGTTCTAAATATAAAAGAATAGCAGAGTCCACAAAACAACTATAATGATAACGGCATAGTGAAACGATATCGCTAGCAGGGTTGCCAGGTTTTTCCGCTCAATTGCTACTCAAAATTAGCCCAAAACCAGCCCAATTGTGTTTGCATTACGGGGAGTAAAATACGCATTTTTGGCTTCAACCCGCAGCAACAGTGTTAATGTAGCTCAAATGCGCGGGAAAACCGCAGACTTGGCAACACTGATCACTAGAATCACTTTCAGAGCGATTGAACTATAAAAACATTGACAGCCAATCAAAATCCATCCTGGTGTAAAAAGCGCTAGTATTTAAAGTGACAGACGACAAAACTGCAGCGCGCTTAAAATAAACAACGATATCACGCGTTAATGTGGATGCTAATATTGTTATCGTTCTTTGTGTGAACGGGTTTTTAAAGAAAATGAAGCAGGGTCATTCCTGCAGTTGAAGAAAAAATAAATTATTTTCTAGACTTGTCAGAATGTCTATCATAAAAACACTGGTCAAGCTCAGGCTAGTATCACCTAATAATAGTTCACATGTGGTCGAGGAAGTTTTTCCACCCTGTTATATGACATTTTTACAATGCAGTGTGTAACAGGGTGGATGATTTAAGATAAAGCCCATTACTAGCTAGGAAAGAACAACATGCTAGCAGAAGATTTACATTTAGGAAGAATTTGACACAACAGGGTGGACATGTTATGTTTTACGCTATTAGGTATATCTTCTAAAAAGATATACCTACACATTTTTACTTTGTTCATGGAGTTGAGTGCGTTTGCGCCATGTTGTAATTACCGTAATTACGAGATTCCAGCATTCAAGTCCTTGTAGATCTCATAATTACAACTTGTAAGCTGGGAATTTTTTTCTGAGAGCTCCTACCTGTACCATGTGACTGCTGCAGATTAATTTAGGCGTTGATAGTGTTCCCATATAAACGCATAATTCCCAGTACGAGGATGTGAACAGCTCCAGGTAGAAGGTCACTTGTCATCAAGAAATTACGGTACAACATGGCGTGAACGCAGCATTGCTTTCCCTCCAAGGAAATTGTCACTTCTAGCAAGTCATGTGATTTAGGGCGTATACTTAAGATTTTAAAGGGCAAGTAACACCAATGTAACAGGGTGGACTGAAGTTTGAGAGACAAACCAATTTAATGGTTTTACACAATAAAAAGTATGTATCACAATAAATTGTATTTTATGTCAAAGAGGATAATCAAAATTGCTAATTTAGAAATGTAACCTTAATTTCAAAGTGAAGTTGAGAAAACATGATTGAGGACAAGTGTCAAGTGCTTCAAAAAGTTTTTATTTTTTTAATCATTTTTGGGTACTAATTATGAATTTGTGTTAACTAGGTACATCTATGCATAGAAAACCATGTGCTATGATCAAAATTTTATGTAAAATATGAAGTATTGTTTCATGGGGACATAAAATCCACCAAACTATAGAAATGACCCCTAAAAATGGGCTTCATTTTCTTCATGCAAATGATCATTTCTCATTTTATTCCTTTGATTTTGGAGTGAAAAACACCCCGAGGAAATTGCATATTCCTCTGTGCAACCGAAAGACTTGCTGTTTAATTATTCAAATTAATATGCGCATTAATTATCCGCCTATAATAACTGCATGCTGTTTCTCCACAGACTGGTGTCCCGTGTGCACATGCGCACTGTACGTATGTGTGTTTCTCCTTGTAAATAACGGCAGCACTTTAAACGCCTCACAGTTCGTGTGAAGCTTGGTGAAATAAATTCACTGGGAGCTTTAAAGCCTTGAGCTCCGAGCGCTGACAATCAGAGGAAGAAGGTGTTTTCAGGATCTCTGCTATTGAATGTGTTTCTCGTCTGAACACACGAGGCCACGACTCAAATATAACGATAGCTAAGCTTTGCCTGTAGCGATGCGCTTTCATGCTTTGCATTAAAGACAGGTTCCTTAAGAAAGTTTATAACAAACCATTAAACTGCTTTTTTATTGAACTAAGAAACAATTATGTCTACTGCAACACGTCACAAATAAAATCTCTTTCATTCCCAGTGTCTTTGTGTTGTGTGATGCTTGTTTCTTTTTAAATGTACACTACATGTTCAAAAACAAAACTTCATGGATTTTGCGAAAGAACATTGTTTTGGTTGTGCTTTTGCTCTGCGGATGAATATGATTATCCTACTGCTCATAAAACATCCACTACTAGGCTTGAGAGATATAACCAGGTTAGATGGAAAGGATCTCAAGCTGACTAGCTGAAGCTGTTACTTTAGCTTTACCCATTAATAGACACGGTACTTCCTTGAAAATATATTCCAGCACAGTGCTACAACAACCATAATGAAATTAACCTTCTCAATAGATAATAATTTACGATGAACTGTTACACATGGCAGTTTAACTGTTCAATAAAACACCATACTCATCTGTTTAGTAATAAAAACACCATCATTTCCGTGTTGCTTTTACAACACTTCAAATCCCTCGCCATCTCTGAAAAGCCATGCTAATGTTGATTCAGGTTTTATTACAAGCTCTGTCGCGTTCTCTTTTTGCTAGCAGACTCTCCTCTGTTCGGTGTTTGTTTAAAGTGGGTGATTCCCCGGAGGTTAGAGATTTAGCTGCTTCATGTCAACCTTTCTCGCTCGTTGTGATGACTGAAGCACCAATTATACTTCACTTTTTACGCGAAGGTCAGCATACAGTGCGTGACGTGAATTTCGTCATTAGAAGAGTACGCACGTACTGTACACGCACCGCCGGATTTTTGTAACCACGTGTAGTTGTACGTGCAGGTAGCACATGCGCATCTAATTTTTTTTTTGCAGTAATTCGTTTATCCACAAGGTGGCAACCGTGCCCTGGGGGCGTCGATTCACAAGGTAGTCAAAGAAAAACTGCATAATCAGAACAGACCGGAACGCATACAAGATACAGCGACGATGGAGGCCTACGTAGATGAGAGCTTGTGTGAAGAGTTTAGAAAGTACCCTGAGATTGCTCAAAACTGCGCATGCGTCAAAACGCCTGTGTACGCGCACGAGTCAAATGACGTATACTTTGCAGGGCTGTGCGTTCGACTGCGTGTGTACACATGCGCACGTACCTTAACCTCTGCCACTCCCACACCAAAGCGTCAAAGAAGGCGGAGCAACTTTTCTCTATAGAGGGTATGCACGTGACGTCACCGACGGCCAGAGTGACTGTGGTTACGCCCACTGAGTGGAGTGGGTGAGTGGCAGCATTGATTTTCAACGCGAAAAACACATACAACACATCCAAAACGGAAAACAGCTTTGCGATTGACAGTACAAATAGATTTGACAACAAATCTGAGGTAAATTTTTACAGACTGCCGAAAGCTACAGAAAGAGAAGCAAATGGATCGCAGCAATTCACAGAAACAACTGGACTCCAGGCATCGAAACGCAGATTTGCAGTTATAATTTTGTGTCAATATGTTGAATTTTGGGGTAAAATCATACCCTATATATTGTATTGAAAACTCATCAATTAAATATTTACCATCTTATATTCTGCATGGTGTTTTTAAATAAACACTGACAAAAAATATACACGTTTTAGGGCTTGACGATATGTATAACATTGATATAAGTGATCACCCAGATTTAGACCTACCTATATTGTATTTATATAAAGCGTTCACAAACAAATTTGCTTTATGTATTTCCCCGGCGTCGAAATCAGGCACATATAAATGTGTGGAAACACGATTCCTGGCTGCATGTCAATATCCATGGATTACTTTTGGTAAGTTGTAACACTAGGAACACTATGGAGTCCAACCTTTAGTTTTGTTCGTGTTTTACTCACGTTTTCGCAGTTTTAAATCCAGTCATACAGTCTTTTGCCACTCGAGTCCGGCTGAGGGCGGGAAGTGTTTCGGCGGGAAAGTGACGTCATTGCATACTCTCTATTTACAGATATGACAAGACATGCACGATATGACGAGAAGTAAAGCACTTTATTAATGGAGAATAAATTTCTCCTTGTCAGCACAGCAGTTTAATGTTAACATGTGTCAAACAGACTATTAATTATAAAATATTGGCACTTAAGTACCCTGATGCACTGACACATCCATTATAGAATTGCAAATCTTACTGTTTACACTTTATTATAGCTTTCTTATGCATTATGATTTCAAAATCGGAAGATGTTCTAAAATTCTATCGATTGTGTGAATGTAGCCATGATTTTTATTTTAAACTGGGGTCCGGGGACCTTCAGGGGCTGCGAGGTTACGAGGAAAAATCTAGAGTAAAACTGTGAAAAATAAATAAATTAATTAATTATTATTAAAAAAAAAAAAACATGCATTTAATAAATGAAGGAAATAACAGTACAGTACTATTGTGGGTAGAGAGAAATTTAATGAAGTAACATAATAGAAATTAAATATTTTCCTAGTAATATTTTTACACATATTATTCACAGTAATAAAAATAAAATTTAGATTAAAACTGTCAAATAAATACATAATAAATGATGACATAATAAATATACACGTGCTAGTGTCTTTATACATATAAATTTATAGCTGTCTTTTACATTTTAGTATGGGGGGTCCCTCCCTCGCACCAGGACAATCATATTTGGGGATCTGTGGCGTCTGAAAGATTGAAAAGCCCTCCATTATTACCTCACATTCAGCGCGTTTATGAGCTGCTGCTGTGCTCCGTTTGGCCAGTAGAGGTCACTGTCCGGCGAGAAGGAGACAAGTTTCCGCTTCAAAACATGCGTCATTTCCTGCTAAAGTTCAACGCGGGTTCTTGTTAGCACGCAGAGTTTGAGATGACCAGAATAAATTCAATAATTCTCTACTAAAAACTTAATTAACTACATATTTACTTGTTATTGTTGTTGACGACGCGAGCGGGAAGCTTTGTAAAGATGGGAGACGATCCGGACTCCATTCCAGAGAGAGAGATGAAGGTGAGACACTCACCGGCTAGTGTTATTATTATTATTATTATTATTAGAGTAAAAATGTTCTGTGGCAGATATAGATTATATATGTTGTGTGAATGTGTTTACTTCCTCTTATAAAACGATGTAGTGTACCTTTTGTAAAATGGTTATAATTCTTAGAGAAATGATAGGCTAAAAATATTATAAATACACTCAGTACATTAGAGCTGTAGCTTGACAAATGTATTTTCCCATCAGATTCTCTACATAAAAGTTCATTTCAGAATGACTTATTGCCTCAGATTTCTGAAATCAGGCTTTCTTTCATCAGATTTTAAGTTATTTATGCTGTGAAGTGAAAGTGAATCTTTGACACACCTGAATCATGACCGTGTTTGTTGTCAGTATCAGTTTCACTTCTGTCCTCATTACCGTACATGTGTTTGCTGTAGTAATAACTGATCACATGTCAATCATCTGATGCTCTTTATCTCCAGGACTTCCAGTTCCGTCAGATGAAGAAGATCCGTGTGTTTGAGTCGTCTGCTGATCTGCCTAAACAGCGCTCCAGTCTTCTCTCCGTCTCCAACAAATACGGCCTGACGTTCGTCGGCAGAGACCAAACGCTCAAGGTGTTCTGGACGAGAGACGTCATCGCCGCCGGACGTCAGGAGGGAAACCCCAATGACACCGGTATGACGCTCAAGCCCTCCATCTGATGGAACAACAGAGATCCTGTCAGCTAGTTAAAAGATAATTACACGAAGATAGTTGCAGAATGGATAGTGTAAACGCAGTCGGTTATGTCTATGAAACAAGTTGCGCTCGTCTTTTCTTTCCTGTTGTGCTGTATATCCAAGTCAGATTCATGATCCTCATAATCTTGAATCAGAATAACTCCCTCCCTCTCTCAGTGACACCTCTTCTCTTCTCTGATGATGAGGGCGGGGCAACCTGTCACTCACATGAGATCCACCAATAGCAAACCACAACCGTCCAATCAATTCCCCACAGACAAAATCAAGCCCCGCCCTACATTTGTTCTTGTTTGAGAAGCAGATATACGGCACAATAGGAAAGAAAAGCCTTGCGCAACTTTCCTTTCATGCCGACTTTAATGTTCTTGAAATGATGCCTCTTGTTCGTGTTTTTCTTGTGTAATGTACATTAAACTAAAAGCCGTCAGTGTGAGTGCGATCAGACTGATGTGTGTCTCGTGTGTCATCAGTCGAGTGCTCGAGCGCTGTGACGGTGACTGTTGACATGGCGATGCATCACATGGCCCTGAGCAGCGATGAGCTCACGCTGTCTGTGTGCGGTGTGGGCGGCGCCGCTGACCTTACACTGGACTTCTACGACGTCCGCACCTTCCTCAACAAGGTCATTCAACTCTTTTTCGTTTTCATTTGTTTCCTGCTTCTAGAGGTGAATATTGTCTGATAATGAAATCCCCTCAAAATATATAAAAAAAAAAAAAAATCAATATGATTGAAACAAAATATAGTACATTTATCTAATGAAAAAGAAAAAGTGCTGCTGCTTGTCTTGGATCTGTTGTGACCGCTGACGGTCACTTGAGGGTTGATGTTATGTGTTTGCTGCAGCAGGACAGACAGGAGAAGCGTCCCTTCACCTCCTTCAGACCCTCGGCCGCTCCGGACACGCTGGTCCAGGATCTGAAGTGGAGTCCGGTGGACGCGTCCCGTCTGGCTGTGTGTCTGTCCGACGGCAGTATGATGGTGCTGGACGTGCAGGACTCTGTCAGTGTGGTCGCTCAACTCCCAGCCTCGACGGGAATCACCTGCGGTCAGTGTTCACTGTCAGAAGTTCACTGTGGGGCAATTTTATTTAGATATGCTGAAGTTATTGTGATTCTTCAGTGGGATGTCACAGCGTCTTTGCCCTTAATCTTAAATATGTTCGTTTGTTCCTCTCTCGCACATTGTAGTTTGCTGGAGTCCCAAAGGGAAGCAGGTGTCTGCTGGGAAACAGGACGCCACAGTGGTTCAGTTCACTCCTGTAAGTGTGTACATGGCCATTAATGATGATCATCTGTTAACCCTTTAAGGCTTGTTCACACCAAGAACAATATCGCTCTGAACGGGCCTTAACTCATGTCGTGTGTTTGTGTCTCAGACCTTACAGGCCAAGAAGGTGATCCCCTGTCCCAGCTTCTACAGCCAGGATCACCCCGTCAAAGGTACGACAGCTCAGATTCACTTTTATTCTATTCTGTTTTAATATATTTTATATCATCTTTTATTTTCACCTTTTATTGTTATTTTTATTTATTTTGATTATTCCTTCTATAAAGCGCTTTGAATTATCATTGTGTTTGAAATGTGCTTATGAATAAACTTGCCGTGCTCCACATCCGCACTGATGATCATATCATGTTACACTGACCGTATTTCCAATATGAGCGCCAACACAACTTTAAACCCAGACTTGTGAATTCTGTAATGAAACTGTAGTGGACATCATTGGGCAGCATGATTTGGGGAAATAATCTAAATAATTTATAGCAATATGACTACATAATTATTATTATTATTTTGTTAATGTATTATTATTGTTGTTGTTGTTGTTATAAATACTAAACTACTATCAATAAAAATATTGAACAAAATAAGATATTACTATTGTGATATTTTACTATAAATAAATAATATTTTAATAAATATTTTTGCTATTTAAGAAAAGTATAAGAGTAATTTTATTTTATAGTACAACTACAATTGCAATACCAAAATAATTTATATAATATTTATTATATAAATACATACAATTTATATAAATATATAAAATGATATAAAATTTATATAAATAATACCAGAAAAATGTTCAAACATTAAACCGTCAATGATTTTTGGGCAATTTATTAGTTAATAGTAAATAGTAATTACAGTTACTGTTGTAATATTTTACTGTGAAGTTATTATAAAAATTATTTAAGTATTTCAGAAAATATTATTATTATTATTATTACTATTTTATTTACAGTACAACAGTACAATTTTCAAACATTAAACCATCAAGCTTTTTTTGATGCAGCACATTAATTACAAAACTACTGTTATTAAATAAAATATTTAAAAAATATTACTATTGCAATATTTTACAGTAAAATAAAAATCAAGAATTTTTACTGTAAGAAAATATAATAAAAATAATTATTTTATTTTAAGGTACAATTACAATACTTTAGCTAATTTTCAAACATTAAACAGTCTTTTGTGGACGATTTATTAGTTAATAGTAAATAGTAATTACAGTTACTATTGTAATATTATACTGAAAATTTACTGTAAAATTATTATAAATTAAGAAATTTAATAATTTTATTTTACAGTACAATATTACAATTGATACTATAGCTAATTTATTCATTTTCTAACAATAAACCATCAAGCCTTTTTTGACACAGCATTTATTTATTTATTTATTTATTTTACTAAAAAGCATCCAGTATGGAAATTTGTTTCCGCCACTGAATAAAAAATTAAAAAGGTAATTGCGACTTTTTATCCTGCAATTCAGAATTGTGAAATAAAAAGTCGCAATTATTTTTTTATTTTTTACTTCGTGGCGGAAACAAATTTCCATTATCCAGTGTTCGTTTGGAAAGTGAAAACGAGAGACAGAACTACGTAATTGCACATTTTAATCCTCAGTCAAACTCGCATCATGTTGTACTGTGTGTCATGTGATCTGCAGTGCTGGATGTGTTGTGGCTCAGCACGTATAACTTCGCGGTGGCGTACGCAGCGGCTGATGGATCTCTGGAGACGCCGCCGGAGCTGGTGGTGGTGTCGCTGCCCGTGAGTTACTCTTGCAAACCACACATCATACAACACCTTTCAGACATGACCATGCTGACGTGCCCCGTGTGTGTGTGTGTCAGAAAAAGGACGAGAAGAAAGGCGAGCACTATCTGAACTTCAACGACCTGGTGTACGGCACCTGCACAGAGAGGCAGCATCACTACTACCTGTGCCATATGGAGGACTGGTGAGACTGGTGTCGCACATGAGTTTTGTTGGCCAACGTCACTGGAATTGATAAATCTAATGAAACTGATTTCTCCTGCGCAGGGATCTGGTCTTGGCCGCATCCGCCGCTGCGATTGAGGTCAGCATCATCGCTAAACAAGAGGACAAGGTAAACACAACACTCCAAATCACGGGTTATTATCGTCGACTAAAACTAAAACCAGAAATAAAACACACAAGCGAAAATCGTCACTTAAAATAAAATAAATGGTCACACTATATTATGTGACTTTAACTA
This sequence comes from Ctenopharyngodon idella, assembly GCF_019924925.1. Lineage (NCBI taxonomy): Eukaryota > Metazoa > Chordata > Actinopteri > Cypriniformes > Xenocyprididae > Ctenopharyngodon > Ctenopharyngodon idella. Next base: position 2,025,588 of record NC_067224.1, read on the forward strand.
CTATTAGGGCCCTATGATTTCCGTGATGCAGAAAACACAGATGGAATCGCGGAATCCAGTCATAAAAACGGAATTTACCGTATAACTCGGAATGTTATGCAAATTTTTGATGAATAAATAAAAAGTAGGTCAGTACATTTAAATCGCTTTGTGATATGGACTAGTGTCTGTGAATATTAAACCACAAAAAGACTATTTAAATATGAATCCTGCATGTTCTGTGTGAATGAATGGCGCAGATGTGTGGTTTCGTTTACCACACACACTGAAGCACGCGTGACGCTCGCGGTGTTTTCAGCCTCTGCCGCCTCACTGTATGAGGACATGAACTCCAGAGCCGCTCTGAGTGTCACTTCATGAGTGTTTTACCATTTCATTTGAGAAAAATTATCGTTATATCATAAACACACAAACTCAAAGGACTTCACGGCAACCCGTCAAAATAAAAGTTCGGTTTAACTTGAAGAAATAGTGACGGAAATATATTACTTTTGTACAGTAGAATTTAGCTACGTCTCAATGTAATAATAATACTAACACTAATAATAAAATAAGTTATTATTAAAACATTTTTTTAAAGGGATAATCACATTTTTTTTTTTTTTTCTTCCATGATTTAATTTTAACAGTAAAGCTCTGTTGTGTAGCACTTTCTTTGACAACAAAGTTTTTTATATGATTAAAAGATAAATTAAATGTTTTTTGCCTTCATTTGATTGCCAGAAAAATTAAAATACACAACACAGAATTTCTAAAAAAAAAAAAAAAAAAAAAAAAAAACATTTCATAGAATTTTTTTTTAATTAATACATTTTGTTGTTTCTATGAATTCAGTTAATTAGACATGCTTTTGGATTATTAAAATTAATATAATTAAAATTAAACCATTAAAATGGAATCCAGACAACTTACAACAGAAAACACAGAATTTGGTAAATGTATTTCATAGGGCCCAAAAAATTTTATTTTTTGTTTAACTTGTTAAATTGTATAAATCTCATGATTTCAATGAAGTTCAATTAAATTAAAATTAGACATGCTTTTTGATTACTAAAATTTAATTTAACCATTAAAATGCTTATACTATGTAGTAACATTAAATACTTACAACTAAGGCAACTACATGTTATTCTGGAAAATTCCCACATTTACTGCTAATGATTTTGAGATATGGTTAGGATTAGAGTAAAGGGTTAGGATTATAGGGGTTTTTGGGTAATGATTGGGTTATGGGTAAAGTTAACAGTTCTTTGTAATGCATTAAAATGTATACACCTGTTGCATAAACGGACCCGGTGAAATGTAAGCTTATAAAACAGTCATAACTTAAAATTACACTAAAACTGTATCTGATCAGTAACTTCCCATTAATTAGCAAATGTGCAAACTTTTTAAATTTTAAATGTTACCATGTTTTTACTACTTAACATAACATTACTTAATATAACCCTTTTTTATTAATTAAAAAAATCGAGAAATTCTTTGAAATTTAAAATGTTACAAGAACTACAGCAAAAACCAATGTGATGCAAGAAAATGTGTATTTTGTCATATAAATTTATAAGAACATATAATATGAGAATTACCAGTATGAACTCCATTGACTTCAGTGGATTTAATTAAATTCATTTGAAACTTATAACTTATGATTGCTCAAAACAGTCTAAATTTGTGAAAACTACATATTCTTTTTCTAACAAAACAGCATCAATATTACTCTGGAATGTATTCAAACAAAATATATTAATTTTACTTGCATAAACAGCCTGAATCTCCTTTTCATGCTGCAACGGTTCATCAATAGGGGGCAGCAAACTTCTTTTCTACCCGCTTTCCTTTTTCAAATTTAGACTATTTGGTCTCTAGACTATTTTTGATCTACAAACAGACATTAATTTGCCATTTTATGGTTATTTAAATTGTTATCTCTTACGTTTTTATTTTTAAAAATAAATAAAATAAAAAATAAATAAAATCTGAGTATAAACTATAACAGTGTGTCAGTGATGCTTCAGTAGCTCTGGTCAGGAGTGTTTGTCGCGGAGGTTTGATGTATTGTGACGTGTGCAGGTGAACTGGGAGCTGTGGTTGCTGGAAGACGCCAGTCGAGCGGAGCTGCCCGTCACAGAGAACAGCGAGGACACACTTCCTGTGGGCGTGGCCATCGATTACACCAGCCAGGAGGACATTCAGCTGTGTAAGAGCTCCTGTGATTGATGCTTGTCTACTTGCATGTTGTATTTCCTGTATTTGCGTTCCAAAATGCACATTAAACTGGCAGCGCTTGTAGAGTCGGAGTTAGTGAGGCACAACATTTACGTGTAAATGAATAGAGAGCCATTCTTTTGTTTTATAAGATATATGGCCATTTCAGTTTAATTGTGCAAAAGAGGGGAAAAAGTACGAATCATCTATAACAGGTGCAAAATGGATCAAATTGAAAAGGGACAACGCACACACTGTTTAACTGTGCTTTTTATTTGTGCAGCCGCATTTGTTTATTTTAATGTTTCTTTCAGTTTACTGAATTAGCTTTTCATCAGTTGTCACAGAGACTGGTTGTTTGTTGTAAAATGTTTTGTTTTGTGCCGTCCTCAGCTGACGAGAAGAGGTTGCCTCCAGCACCGACGCTGATGCTGCTGTCTACAGATGGAGTCCTGTGTCCTTTCTCTTTACTGAACCTCAACCCAGGGGCAAAACAGCTGACCGTGGCTGCCGTCCCTCTGCCCGAGGATGGAGAGAGAGCTCCTTCCGCCGGTAAGACCGCAGCTATATGACTCGCTTAAGGCCCCGATATACTGTTTTTTTCGTTGCTTACTTAGTGGGTAAAGTTTGAAATACTGGTGACACTTTCCTCAATAACAAAATAAATGCACAAGAAAAAGATTAGGTCTGTGCGATATGGACAAAAAAAACTATCACGATTTCCTTGATCAATTTTTTATTTCAATTTTAATCATGATTTTGACACACACAGACATGCTTTTCATTCATAAATGCATTCAGTGTGAATTTTGAAACAAAGGAAACCATTTAGAGCTTTATCAAAAAGCTGTAACGTCTCTAGAACAGACGTAAGCCAAAACAAATTTTAATGTGGGTAATCAAACCATCAAAACAATAAAAAACAACCCAGACTAAAGTCTCTCAAATAACTAAGGCTGTGTTCACACTTGACACGTTTGGTTTGATTAAAACAAACCCTTGTGCGATTGCTCTGTTAGTGCGGTTCATGTGTGAACGCTGCCATCCGAACCCTGGTGCGCACCAAACAAGCGGACTGAGACCACTGAATAGATGGCTCTCGGTCCGCTTCCAAACGAACTCTGGTGCGGTTCGAATAATAAATGAACGCAACACGGACCAAAGACATGTAAACGAACCAAAAACAGGAAGATGAGACCCTAAAAAGGACAGAATCCTCACGCATATTGGTTTTTCTCATCATAGTCGTGAGTTTGCCCATCACAGGCATCAGACGCGCGTCTCCACGCAGCAGATCGTTTGTGTGTGATGGAGGGATTCCCGTCGCAGTTTTGACTCCTTTACACATTTTATAAGCTCTTCACGAGTTCCCAGCTGGCCAAAATACCATCATATTTAGGCTACACACAAAAAACAAGCACATTTATCTCGGCACACAGCATTGTTTTGGATGTTCGGTAAGTTCAGTCTCAAAATAGGCAATACGTCATAAAATCCGACCAATCAGGTTCTGAACGTATCCCTATGCCTTTAGATTCGGTATCTTTTGGTTCGGTGATTAAAATTGCCAGTATGAGTAAGGTTTTTTTCGTAAGAAAACCAGCATGTCCACAATTTCTGATTTCGCTGACATAAGCAGCCTATGTCTATAAATAATTAGAAAGGTCTAAGTATTTATTATAAAATATTAAATTATTATGATAAAAATCTGTGACGATAATTTCTTTATTTTTGTCAGGAGGTATGCTGACATGTATTTAAAATGAAATATGTGCCTAAGACCCTTCTGTACACTGAAGAAAAACATTGATTATATGTTTCCCTCAAAGTTCTTTAGAGAGAAAAATTATTTTTCCTATTTTTAACCGGAATAGGATTGAGTGAGCTTTACTTGGTGTTAAACACATCTGTTCCATACTGGACGCCGGAGGGCGCCCTTGAGCAGATACTCCAAATATGTCTCGCAGAAGTAATGTTGTTACAGGAAGTCCCCTATGGACATCATACTATCGCTGTGACTGAATAAAAAGGAGATAGAAACACTTTGATTAAACATGAATATAATAAACAGACGACTATGAAAATACATGGTTCATCTGTGTTCTTCAAGCCTTCTCGGTTATTTCCATAATAATAAAGTTAATCTTAATAAAGCTGTCGTGGTTAATGATATTCTAAAGCCCGCCCACACGTTGACGTGATTGGTTACAAGGTAGTTTGTGATGTCACTAACACTGGCGATTTCAAACCGCGTCTTTAGATCTGAAACTGCAGTTTTAAAGAGAAAATACTCAGCAATGGTGTTGACTGATGAATTTGCACATGGTTTGTCTTAAAGCATATTAAAAACACCACATAGACACATAAACAACATTAAAAACTTGATTTTCAAACCGTTATAATCTTTGAACCAATGATTATACCTTTTGGTGCGATTTGCTCACAGCGACGCTCTGATTGGTGGAATTTTTGTAAAGCTTCATGGGTAATGTAGTTTTTCACTGTGAATTCAGCTTTTAAACATGATTATTTTAAAAAGATGTTGAAATAATGCAGTCTGATGACTTTCAACAAAAGCATATTCCATCGATTAACAACCTCGATTTTTAAGTCATTGTTAAAAAAATGTATTTCCTTTTATGGAGAAAGTGAATGGAGTTTTTACTTCCGGAACTGACTGTTGCACTTTATAGTAGTTCAGAGGTGTTTACCAACTTTTCCAAGCTGTTTCTAACTGCCCAAACGAACTTCTGATTTTGTTCTAAATTACGTCACATCAGTTCATTCTTTGATTTTGATTGAAGTATATCAGGGCCTTTATTGTGCTCTGAATCAGATCTACAGGCTGCTTTGACGTTGACTGATTTAATTCTGTTGTTGCACTGATGCAGTGTTTTCCCTCCAACTCCAGTCATGTGACTTTGTGGCGTTCTTCGTTTCAGAGTCTACCTTCTCTGCTGCTCCTGTCTCAGCAGCGTCCTCCATCTTCCCATCTTTCTCTGCATCTTCTGGCACAGCCCCGCCCCCAGCCACATTATCCTTCACAGCCCCGCCCCCAGCAGCCTCGTCGGCCCCGCCCACTTATGCATCCTCCACAGGTTTCTCCTTCTCTCTTCCTTCTATGGGCTCTGCCGCCCCCTCAGGGTTCTCGCTCGGCTCAACTGCGGCGGGTTTCTCCTTTGGTGCTCCCAAAACGTCTTCCTCCGACGCTTCCGCCTTCTCCTTCACTTCCTCCACACTGAAGGAGGTCAGCGGTGCTCCGGCTTCTGCTCCTCCTCAGCATCTGCCCACCGTGTCTCCCATCATCAGCGGCCCCAAAGCCCCGGCGGAGCCTGCCACGCCTGCCGTCAGGACGAACCTCGCTGACAGGTGAGTGCCTGATCTCAATATCACTTTTCCTGGACAATCCTGAATGATCAAATGAGCATTTGACGTGTGTGTTTCGGCAGGTTTTTGGCGGTGGACTCTATGACGTCAGGCCCACCTGCTGCCCAGCCGTTCTCTTTGACCTCCACACCCAAACCCGCAGCAGCGGAGGTCAGCGGTCTGACGGGAGCTGCACTCAAACCAGCCGCTCCTGCAGGTAAACGCTCGCCTCACATCCTCTTCCGTCCAGTTCTTCACCCCTTCAGGTTATTCCTAGAGCCTCATTTATAAAATGCACGCATTTCATCCTACGTCAAAAGTGAGAAAGAAATCGGGATTTGTAAAGGCACAAACTGACGTGAAAATCTTATGCTGAAGAGCATGTTCAAACTTTTTGCACTCATATATACCACAAATTAAAATAATCTGGCATTGTTTATTAAAATGTAAAGATAAATACACATTTGCAGTGTGCAGTAATATTATTATATGCACAAATGAGCAACTGCTTTGTGATAATTGTCACTGAAAATAATATGTATGGTTTCCTGAAGAGAGGAAAAAAAAAAATATATATATATATTATAATATATAATATATATATATATATATATATATATTGATTAATTTAATGCATCCTTGATGGATAAAAGTATCAATTTCTTTTTCTTTTTTTAATTCTTAACTTTTGAATGGGAATGCAAATCATCATATTAGAATGATTTCTAAAGGATCATGTGACACTGAAGACTGGAGTAATGATGCTGAAAATTCAGCTTTGATCACAGGAATAAATTACATTTTACAGCTGTTTTACATTGTTCTGTAGCTGGAGACAATGCGCTTGTTCACATTGTGCTTGAATTTAGGGTGAACGGGTTTTTTTTTTTTTTATAAAGCGGGATGCATTTACAAACTTTTTTTATTCATATGGGGCATTTTATAAATCATTCATAGGAACTGACATACTTTCACATTTTGGATCATTCTATGTATGTCTTTATAAATGAGGCCCATGGAGCATTAAAGGGTTAGTTCACCCAAAAATGAAAACTATCCCATGATTTACTCACCCGTAAGCCATCCTAGGTGTATATGACGATCTTCTTTTAGACGAACACAATCAGAGATAAAAATATCCTGGCTCCTCCAAGTTTTATAATGGTAGTGAACCATGAAATGGCGTGTTTTGAAGCCCCCCCCAAAAAAAGTGCATCCATCCATCATAAAGATAATCCATACGACTCCAGGGGGTTAATAAAGGCCTCCTGAAGTGAAGCGATGTTTTTTTTTTTTTTTTGTAAGAAAAATATCCATATTAAAAACTTTATTAACTATAATAACTAACTTCCGGCAGATGGCCGTACGCATAGATTTGCAGCGGAAGAGTGACCTCTGACCCCAACGCATGACGTAATGATGAACGCGGAAGCTCAGAGGATGGAGCAGAACAAAACACCGGTCACGAATTAGAAGTCTAAAATGAGAAAATGTGAAGAGAAATGTCGGAGGATTTCGATATAAGAGAAGAGGAGCTTGAGTTTGTTGCACAGCCCTATTTGTTTGAACCGTGAGAGGCGTCTAAGCTTACGATACTCCTACATCCTGCGTCATACATCGCGTCACGGGTTACTCTTGTGGTGCAATTCGACTTGCACAGTATGCGTACGGTCATCCGCTGGAAGCTAGTTATTTTAGTTTTTAAAGTTTTAAATATGTTACAAAAACCCATCACTTCGCTTTACTTCAGAAGGCCTTTATTAACCCCCTGGGGCTGTATGGATTATATTTATGATTGATGGATGCATTTTTTTCTGAGCTTCAAAACACGCCCCCCCCTTCACTACCATTATAAAGCTTGGTAGAGCCAGGATATTTTTAAATATATCTCCAATTGTGTTTGTCTGAAAGAAGATAGTCATATACACCTAGGATGGCTTGAGGGTGAGTAAATCATGGGATAATTTTCATTTTTGGATGAACTATCTCTTTAAGGCATCAGAATATGATGATGTTGTTGTTGTGTTTCAGTGTTGTCACGGAGCGTCGCTCCTCCAGCCGCTCTGCAGAAACCAGCCGCAGTCGCCCCTCCTGCGTCCAGCGCTCCGTCTGCGCAGGTACGTCACCAGTGTCCGTCCAGCCTCATTGGTCCTCATGGGTGCGCGATATGGCGAAAACATCATATGACTTTTTCTGGCAGGATCGCGATCTACAATCTTGCCACAACTCTTTTCTCTGTTGGTTTTAAGCCTGTTTTGCAAGTTACTGAGCAGTACAGCTAAACTAATTTGCATATTTTAAAATAAAATATAGCCCAAAAGCCAACAAAACATGAAAGAAAATATAATGACAGACCAAAGTAGGGATGACCAATGACTTATTTCACTTTATTTTATTTGATTAATATTAAAAATAAGAACAAAGATGCAAATAACATACAATAGGATGAATGCAATATAAGAAAGAAACAAATGAAATAAAAATTTTCTGCGACAGTAGGTCTATGTAAAGATAAAACTACAGTACAGTCTTCACTGCATTATTTAAATATACATTTAATTCTTATTAAAGCCACAAAAGTCATTCAGTCAAGAGCAGTGAGTGATTTTCTCATTATCTTTTGTTGTTTGATTAACGTTAAGGATACAGCCTCAGTTATATTAGGCTGCTGTCACTTTAAGACCGAATGCACAAATCCAATATACAGTTACACACGATTTCTGTTTAAGTTCACTTAGAACCATAGTCACTGCATAGCAACACGGTAATAAACACTGTTTTTTGCACTGGCAATGGTTTAAAGTGCATGAAAATAATGATCTGTCTGTGAAAGAAGATTGTGGAGACATTTCAATCGCTCACGATCTTCTATCGTCATAACACACACCCCTATACTGATCTGAACGGTGTGTTTTTTGCTGTGGCAGGCCGTGTCCATGAAAGCCCTGGAGAAACACCTGCAGCAGAAGAAAGACTCAGACCCCGTCATGACTGGAATACTGGAGGAGGTAGAGCCGATAATCACATGATCACGCGCTCACGTCTGAGTGCCAGTCGTATTGACGCTGCTCTGTTCTCTGCTCAGATTGCCCACTTTCAGAAGGAGCTGGACGATCTGAAGACCCGCTGCAGAAATGCTGATTTCAGGGTGGGCAGCACAGACGACATGAAAGACCTGAGGAAAGACTCTGAGAACTTAAACGCCTTCACACTGGAGATCAAAGACACCACAGAGGTACGGCACACACACTGCAAGGGATAGATCACCCTAAAATGAAAATCACGTCATCGTTTACTCACCCTGCTGTTGTTCTAATGCCGTACACCCTTCTTTCTTTTTGGACCACAAAAGGAAAGGGAAAAAAAAAAAAGCATCTCGTTTTCTCACAACTCTTTAGTTGCGTCGAAGGCTGCGTCCTCCGGAAGTCGCATTTGAAGGCTGCATACGCCATCGAAGCGGTCTCATTTAAGAAAAGTAACGTTTAGATTGCAAAGTAAGAAATAAATGACAGTATTTTACACCTCACGAGGGACAAGTCAATTTTATTACGGTTACTTTTCTTAAATAAGACATCCTTGATGACGTATGGAGCTTTCAAATGTGACCTCTGGAGGACGCAGCCTCCGAAATGAGACAGCTTTTAAGTTCATTTAAGACGTTATTTAACTCATTTAAGACAGCTCTTATGAGGATACTCGACAAAACGGCCATTTTGGCATAATTCTGTGTGTTTGTTCAAGCATGAATAAGAACTCGATACTGGGGCGCGTCTTTCTGTGCACACGAGTCACAGACAGCGCGTTCTCGTTTGTCTTGTGGCACTTGAATGGTTTAAAAGCATTTGTGTGAATAAAAGAGCGTGATCATATAATGTAACGCTAGCCAAATTATGACGGAAAAAACGGATACTGCGTTAATTGCGTTAAATATTTTCAACGTGATTAAACTGAAAACATTAATCGCGTGCGTTACCGCTAATTTTGACATCACTTGTTTAGTTTGATGTTCTAAAACAACTAATTTACTATTTCATTGCCATATGAATACTGGTCTGTGTCTGTGGATCATAAACTGTAGACGTCACAGTAGTTGAGAGTTGTATGAATGCATGACTGACCGTGTCGATCCGTTGAGCGCAGTCTCTGCACGGTGACATCAGCGTTCTGAAGACCAGCCTGCTGGAGGGCTTCGCCGGAGCGGAGGAGGCGCGAGCTCAGAGCGAGCTCAACCGAGACAGAGACTACCTCCAGCTGCTCTACAAGAAACCTCTGGACCCGCGGCGAGAGGAGCAGCTCAAGGTCTCGTCACGCGCACTCTTGACAGATCATCATATGAAGAGCTTATGAATGTGTGCTGACAGTAAGTCTGTTTTTGTAACAGGAAATCCGACGCTTGTACCAGTACGTGAAGTTTGCCATGGAGGACGTGAATGACGTTTTAGACGTGGAGTGGGAGAAGCACTTGGAGAAGAAAAAGAAACAGAGGTGAGCAGCTGTGATATTCTGTCCGTACGGCATCTGTCCACCTATTTTGGGATATCGCATTAAAAAACACTGGATGAAACCGTAAAGTATGCATAAACATAAAGCATTTTTTTTTTTTTATCTGAAAAGAGGACTTGCGCGTAAACTATATCGGAAACACAGTTACTGAATAAATGCCTCGGTGCACAACAACAAAATTCAGGTGACTGCCTCAGCAGAGGCTCAAATGTTGGTTTGGTTGTTCTAAAACTCCTGAGTCAAAGTCTGTCATCAGAATGATTTGGTTTAATTCCCTCTACGAAGCGTCTCACAAACACCAGCATCTGAACGCAAGAGAACGTGACAGCGTTTCGTCTGCCGCTCTGAGACGAACTCATTTATGATGGAGGAAAAAAGAGCCTGATTGCAGCAACTTACATCTTTATTACTGATATTTTGCACCAGGAAGTGACGATTTTGTTCTCTTGAACACATTGGATGAAAACGCTGCTTTTTTTCCAATTTTGTGCGTAGTGTTTCAGTACTCAGTGTTTTCTCCTGCAGGCACATGATCGTCCCTGAGAGAGAGGCTCTGTTTGCAGCGCTGGCCAATAATCTGGACATCATCAATCAGCAGAAGCAGCGTCTGGACCGGCTGGCGAATGACCTGCACAAGCTGAGACTCTACAAAGCGACGTCGGTGTGGAGCTTCGCCAGCCGGACACCCTCCACACCCTCTGAACAGAGGTGAGACCCATAACGTTAAAACAACAACTGCATTATCGCACACCGCTAGTGTTACCATCTGATACTGTCATTGTACTATGGTACCACGACAGAATGTTGTTAAAATGGTAATATTACATAAACACAGTCGTTTATATCTTAAAGGGGTCCTTGATTATGATGTCACTTTTTTAACTTTAGTTAGTGTGTAATGTTGCTGTTTGAGCATAAACAACATCTGCAAAGTTACGATGCTCAAAGTTCAATGCAAAGGGAGATATTTTCTTTTAAAGAATTCGCTGTTTAAGGACTACAACAAGCTTCTTCCTGGGTTAGCGACATCACTAACCATAAAATTTACATAAACCCCGCCCCTGAGAACACACAACAAAGGGGGCGAGGCCATGTTGAGCTGCTTTAGAGAAGAGGAAGAGTTGTTGTAGTAGAGTGTTGTTGACATGCCGTCATTTTACGCCGGACTGCTTCACAAACGAGGGTCAATTCAACGCTGAATTTGCACAAAAGATTAACATGACGGCACATGCTAGTGGATGAGTTGAATCAACTCCACAGCAACTACATAAATTTATCCACTAACCATTCAGAAACGTCCAGTTTCATTCTAAAAGTTGTAACTTCTTCCTGAGTCTCTCCATCAGTGTCGACTCCGGTTTGAACAATGTAAGGCTGAACACCGTTACTGACAATCCTCATTTTGGCTGTGTGAGATTCTCCAGCTTTGTTGTTGTTGAGCGACCGAAGCGTGAGCTGTTAAAGCTCCGCCCTTTTCTGGAAACGGGGCCGGGAGCAGCAGCTCATTTGCATTTAAAGGGACACACACAAAAACGGCGTGTTTTTGCTCACACCCAAATAGGGGCAAATTTGACAAGCTATAATAAATGATCTGTGGGGTATTATCAAAAACTGAAATCTTAAAAAAAACTAACATTTTTGTCACTTAATAAACTTAATATACATTGAGTGACTGAAATGAAATAAAATACTAATGTTTTTATTTATTTATTTTTGACATAGGAAATATATAACAAATTTGTACATTAGAAATGGAGAGTGGAAAAAAGGACAGAAATAAAATCAAAAATGTCTTTTTTTAAAGTTTTCAAATGGCATTGTGACCTCGCATCAATGTACTACCATTGATTGGATGGTTGTGGTTTGCTATTGGTGGATCTCATGTGAGTGACAGGTTGCCCCGCCCTCGTCATCAGAGAAGAGATGTCACTGCAAGAGGGAGAGGAAGTTATTCTGATTCAAGATTACGAGGAACATGAATTTAAAATAATAATGTGAACCGATAAATCATTCATAATAAACACTGCAACACTCCGTAAAAAATTGTTAATTGCGATTTCATGGCGACTTTAAGAGCAGAATATGTCTGGAGCTCCTGCTGAAGAAGAGAGCGTTGGTGTTGAGCGCTGTGTGTTTTCGTCTCAGGATTCACCTGCTTCTGTGTGTTTTACAGTCTGGACAGTGAACTGGAGAGTTTGAAGGATGCTCTTCTGAAGGCCAGTCTGGAAACAGCACCCAAAGCTCCTGCCAAATCACCATGTAAGAGCTGCACGATTGTCCTCTTGTGATGATGCATGAACTCTTCACCACCCAGAGTTCAATCCACCTTCACCTCGAGTCTAAAAGCACTGCTGAACACATCAATCTGAATTATCCATGCCAGTAGACTCATGATGCTTCTGCACAGATGAATGCAGTGAGGAGTTGATCTAGTTTGATGTCATTCTGTGTGTGTGTGTTGCAGCTAAAATGACCCCAGCCAAACAGTCTCAGCTGAGGAACTTCCTGTCAAAGAGACAGACTCCACCGGTGCGCTCCACAGCTCCAGGTACGTCACACTCGTGCTTCTGTCTCGTATGCAGTGCTGGGTAGTAACTGATTATATGTCATCTAGATTATTTAATCGGACTCCAAAAATGAAGTACTTGGTTTCTATTTTTGCGACGCAGCGGCTGGAGCAACAACATACAAAGTATAACGATGATAATCTCAGGCACTGATTATGTGCTTTAAGGTTTAAAGAATTAATGTGAGTTTGAATGTTTTGCGTGAACTTTATAGCCGTACTAAAAGTGATAATTCACCTCAGATCTTAAAAATAAGCTAAAGGAAACATGAATGAATGTTCAAATTTTCAATTCAATTTGAAAAATAGAGGCAAAGATTGTTTCAGTCACTCTGTATGTATTTTTAATAATGTTAAAATGGTTTAATTTATGAATTTGATGCGCTCGTCCATTTGGTTGCGAGTGCAGTGCACTCTCTTCTCATTGGTTGTGATTTTTGATTTGATGCCAGTGCAGTGCGTCTGCAGAGAGACTCCGCCCACACACTCTTATGATTGGCTGTGATTTTTGATTGATTTGGTTGTGAGTGCAGTGAGACTCTGCCCACAAGCTCTTCTGATTGGCTGTGATTTTTATGATTGATTTGGTTGCGAGTGCAGTGTGCCTGCAGAGAGACTCCGCCCACATGCTCTTCTGATTGGCTGTGATTTTTTATTTGGTTGCGAGTGCAGTGCGCCTGCAGAGAAACTTCGCCCACATGCTCTTCTGATTGGCTGTGATTTTTGATTGATTTGGTTGAGTGCAGTGTGCCTGCAGAGAGACTCCGCCCACACGCTCTTCTGATTGGCTGTGATTTTTGATTGATTTTTGTCAAATCTCGTAGTCGTGTCGCATCTGGTGTGGACTTACAAACTGATACATACATATTAGTATTCCAAAGTATTCTAAAGTATTTAGATTAAGTTACGAAACTTGGGTAATCTAACGAAATACGTTACAAATTACTTTTTAATGCATGTATTTTGTAATCTGTAGTAAAATACATTTTAAAAGTAACCTACCCAGCCCAGGTACTGGACTACAGTTTTGTAAGTGACGTACTCTCACCGTGTCTCTCCGTGTCTCAGCCAACCTGTCGCGGTCAGCCTTCCTGTCTCCTCAGTTCTATGAGGATCTGGATGAGGTGAGCTCCAGCTCGTCTCTGTCTCAGCCTCTGGAGCCCGAGGACACGCTGGCGGTGGCTGAGGAAGAGGACGAGCCAGTGCCCGTCCCGGTGCTGACACCCGCCGTCCCGCGACACCCCGCCGTGGTCCGAACACCCTCCATACAGCCAGGCTTCAGCATGCAGTCCAGTCCGTTCAGCAGAGTCCAGACTGGCCCCGTACCCGTCATCAGCACCGGTGAGGCTCAATGTCAATCAAAACGCATCAAACAATGCACGTTCTTGATCGTTAATGTCTCTTGAATGTGTTGCAGCTCCGAAGATAAACATGGACAGTGCCGACAGCACAGCGCTAGCCACAAAAACAGTGAAGCACGGAGCTCCGCCCACAGAGAAGACCACGCCCACTACAGTCCCCGCCACTCAGGCTGCAGGAAGAGCCGCCCTTAGCAGACACATGACCAGCCAGAAACCAGGTACAAAAACACCGGCCTTCACACGTTTACCAGGCAGATCTGTGTTAGAATCCACATTTCAGCTTTGTTTTCATTTTAAAATGTTTAGAGCTGGTCTTTATTATAAACACTTCCAATAATATGAATGTATTTGCATCAGATGTCTGTGATTATCAGTGTCAGTGCAGTGTGTCTCTTTACACTAGAGGGCGACAGACACTATATATCAGACCTACAGCATGTCTGAACTGTTAAACCGACATTAGTTTTCTCAATTTATTGTTATAAATAAAATACACACTACAGTTCAAAAGATTTTATTGTGTTTTAGGAAATTAAGGACACAAATTAATTGAACAAAAGTCACAGTAAACACATTTATAATTTTACAAAAGATTTCTATCTAATAAAAGGTGTTATTTTGAACTTTATAATGATCAAAGACTCCAAGAAAATATATAAATATGAAGCAGTACAACTGTTTTCATTATTGATGATAATCTTGAGCATCAAATCAACATATTAGAATGATTTCTGAAGGATCATGTGACACTGAAGACTGGAGTAATGATGCTGAAAATTCAGCTTTGATCACAGGAATAAATTACATTTTGCTATATATTCACATAGAAAACGGATATTCTAAACTGTAAAAATATTTCACTATTTTTACTGTATTTTTGATCAAATAAAAGCAGCCTTGGTGAGCAGAAGAGACTTTCAAAAACATTAAAAAAAAAAGTTTTTGCACTTTTTTTTTGAAACCTTTTGCTCTTCACTTCCAGAGTGTCTCTCTCTATTAATACAAGCTCATAAAATCAGCTTTAGACTGTTTAATAAAACACCACTGAGTGTTTAATTGAAACTGAAGTTATCCTTCCAAAACTCAGACAGTACGATGTATCATCATCATCATTTGGGACACTAGATCACATCACATTGAGACTGCGTGACACGTCAGCTTCTGGAAAGTGTTATATAACAATAACTGATAAATTAAGTTATTATTGACCGTTACAGTGCTCACATTGAAGGCTGTGAAACACATGGACATGCAGTTGTCACCGTGATCAGAAATGTGACTTCATTTAATATCATTATATCCCTTCACGAGTAATACAACTGTCTGTCGCTGTCGTTTCTAGGAGCGTCTTTGACCGAGTCCACGCTCAAGACGGTTCCTCAGGTGGTGAACGTACAGGAACTGAAGGATAAAGGTCCGCCCATACCTGTGTCCACCGTGATCAGGTGAGAGACCTGCGTACACCGCAGGGGAATTATGGGGCAGTTTTATTGTCTTTACGCTGAATAAAGACACTTCACTTCAGAACTGTTTGAAAACACGTGCAGAATACATTAGGGCTGTACAGTAGTAAAATCAGTATCACGATATGGTCGAAATTTAATTAAACAATTATATGCATTGCCAGCAACCCTGTCAAAATAAAAGTTTGGTGGTTTAACATTTAAAAATGAAAATATTAGTTTTGTGATTCTATAGCTGTATTATAAATAGGAATTTTTTTTTTTATCTAATTAATCACAAATTAAATTTGGCTGATAAATTACCCCCAAAAGATAATTTTAAGTCACTATTGTGTAAGCATTAAATAGACATTACAAAAAGTAGCTTCAGAAAGAAATATTTGATTTGATTCAACAAAAAATTTATTACACATGAACTATACCTTTAATGTTTTTTTTTTTTTTTTTTTTTTTTATGGGAGTATGAAATTATTTTTCAACGACATTATAATCAAAATAAAAAAACTAAAACTGCCAGTAGGTGGCGGTAAATGTCTTAATGATTCATTTGATTCGTTTATTCAATTCGTTCATTCATTCAGGAGTGAAATAAATGGTTCTCTTAATGAATCATCTGTTGAATCATTGGTTAGATAACAACCGGCTGGATGTACATTATCCCGCTTATTACACGGCTACTTGCCACATAAGTAAATAATTAGACACGAAATATTGATCTGAGTCGAAATATTTTATTAGCTCTTTCAACGCATAGCTTCCGCAGAGAGAGCAGCTGCTAGCACGGCACGTTCAAACTAGACGGACATTTAAGGGATGCGGTACAGTCACAACACATATTAAACAGCATTTTATAGTATAAATAATTATGGGTGTAAGAGATAATGATCTGAGATAAAACTGATTTAAAATCATACCTGTTTGTTATCTTATAATCCAACAATGTACAAAATAGTCACAAAATGGCAGCAGCTGCATTTGTATGAAACAAGAGAGAGCGAGTCCACGATACTGGATGTACACAAAATATTGGGTTGACTAAGTTTTAATATTTTATTAGCTCACCAAACGCAAAATTTTGACGAAGGAAAACCATTCCTAGCAAGCGTATAGCGCTGCTGACTTCAGTTACCAGGATGAGCCTGTGTTATCTGTTTTTAGCGGTTTCTGACGGGGAATAACATACCGCTGGATGGCGCGATTGACCAATCAGAATCAAGTATTCCACAGAGCCGTGTAATAATTTATTATTTTATACTGAATTGGTCAAAAACACTAGCTATGTTTCCATCTAAAGTTAACTTGTGCACAAAATTTGAATATGGCGTAAACATTTGTGAATAAAGCAGCGTTTCTGTCCCATGTGTTTAAGAGTACAAAATCATCGCTTCCTGGTGCAAAATATCAGTAATAAAAATGTACGTTTCTGCAATCAGGCTCTTTTTTTCCCTCCATCATAAATGAGTTTCGTCTCAGAGCGTCAGACGAAACACAATAACGCTGTCATGTTCTCTTGCGTTCGGGTGCTGGTGTTTGTGAGACGCTTCTGGAGGGAATTAAACCAAATCATTCTGATGACAGACTGAGTTTCAGAACCACCAAACCAACATTTGAAATGCTGCGATACGATTGGTCCGCTGGTTAGTCCGGCTATCCAATCACAGCCTCTGCTGAAGCAAAGTCACATGAGGGTTTTGAGGGATTTATTCAGTAAATGTGTTTCCATCGTAGATATTGTGCATATCATCTTATCAGATTCACCTCAATTTAATTTTTTTGGAATTTATGCGCATCTTGGCATTTTCATCCAGTGTTTTTCATGCAATATCCCAAAATTCACATAAAAATAAGTGGATGAAAACATAGCTAGTGGGAATGTGCCTTTATGGGAACTTTTTTAACTCTGGTTACTTGATGGTTACTATAAGAGGTTTGTATTAGTTCTTGTTGAGTAAACCCATTACAAAAAAAAAATCATTCAGTCCTAAAAGGACAGTTTGCACTCAAATAAGGAGGAAAAAAATATTTTACAGCTTTTTCAATTATTTTTATTTTGCACTCATCACCTGGAATGATTATTTCCAAATACAGCTATTCAGGTCATCTAAGCATTCCCATATTTCTTCATGTCGCTATATACAGTGTGTGTGTGTGTATATGTATGTATATGTATATATAATATATTTCAGTTTTTTTCCAGTATCATGCGGTCCTAGACTGCATGAGCTGTGGTTGTGTCACTGCAGTCGTTCTCTCGCTCTGAGCTCACGCCACAGATAACACACTCATTATGCACAACAGAAGTTATAACAAATGTGATGTTCATTCGCTGCTCTGCCTGTGTCTGTGAATCTGCTCGGACTGTGAAATCCTCTCTCTCTGCATCTGAAATGAGGTCAGGGTCAGACTGGAGTCTGTCTGTGTGTGTTTATTATGGGCTGTGCGTGTGTACGGCGTCCTGTTTTAACCTTTCACATGAGCTCATCTGCCCTCGGGTGCGTTTAGACCACGAATGTGAGCACGAGCGAACCATCTTATTTGATGAATAACATTCGCCCGCCGACAGCAGCTGCAGCCATCATAGATGTGTCGACCTGTAAGATCATCAAACCTAAATCAACATCTGACATTTGCTTGGACGTGACTGTCACATGACCACACACTGAACATCTGTCCATCATAACAAACAGCACACAGTAGATCGGTGTTTTGTTTTTCTCTCGAGGGGTTTACTTGCAGTGTGATGAAGTTATTACTGCATCTGAATCCTTGTCATGTGACTGATTTGTGCAGTGCTGATGCGTTGAGGACAGATGGCAGAGCATTGCACAGCACAACTATTATGATAATGATATAGAAGAACGATATCGTTGGAATCACTTTCAGAACGATTTTTTTTTTCCAGCTGATGAACGATAAAAACATTAACCAACAGAACGACTTCATCTGTTGATGTGGACACTGATATAGTTATAGTTATCATTTTAGTTGTCATAATTGTTAACGTATAGTTGGTTATTATCATTAATGTTATAGTTATTGTTGGTTATTATAGTAATAGTTATCATTAACATAGTTATTGTAGTTATTATCGTTAATGTTATAGATATTATTATTAACGTCGTTAATTATCGTTATAGTGATCTTTTACATTAGTTATTATCGTAACTGTTAAAATCGTACAGTTATCGTTATACTTTATCATCATTATAACAGTTATTAGTTATCGTTAATGTCATACTAATTGTTAGTTGTGATTAACGTTAGAGGTATCATCGTTACTGTTGTCGTTCATTATCATTAGTTAGTAATATTTACGTTAGTTATTGTTATCGTTATGTTAATGTTATAGATATTATAGTTATCATTTTACATATTATTGTTAGTTATCATTAATAGTTAACATTGTCGTAAACTATCATTATCGTTATAATAATAGTTATCGTTAACATTATAGCTGTCATAATTAACGTATAGTTAGTTATCATTATCATTAATGTTTTAGTTATTGTTGGTTATCATTATAGTAATAGTTATCATTAACATAGTTATTGAAGTTATCGTTAATGTTATAGATATCATTAATGTCGTTAATTATCGTTATAGTAATCTTTTACATTATAGTTATTATCGTTAATGTTATAGTTGTCATTATACTTTATCATCATTATAATTATCATTAATAGGTGACATTATTGTTTTAAATTTTCATTATACTTATTACAGTAATTGTTATCCATTAGCATTAGTTGTCTTAATTGTTAACATTAGTTATCAATATTGTTAATTTAGTTATTGTTAGTTATTATAGTTATTGTTATAAGTTATTAGTTATCGTTATACTAATTGTTAGTTATTATCATTGTTCCTGTTATCGTTCATTATCATTAGGTAATATTTACATTAGTTATTGTTATGTTAATGTTATAGATATTATAGTTATCATTTTACATAAAATATTGTTAACTATTAATGATAACTAACAATAAGTTTAAATTGTAGTTATTATAGGAATGTTATCATTATCGTGATACATTAATATTATAGTTGTCATTAACATTATTCTGTCATTACATAGTTAACATTATAGTTACCGTTATTGTTATAGTTATCATCAGTTAATGTTATTATAGTTATTATTATCCTCAACATTATAATTATTAGTTTTCATATTTATTATTATTATTATTATTATTATTATTGGGTAAAACTTTATTTTGCACTTTTTATTACACTTGCTATTGTAAGAAGAGTAAATTATGCATAAGTGCAAGCAACTAACCTAAACCAAAACCATCGTTAACGTTATAGTCATCGTTATAGTTGTCAGTACTGTTATTAATGTTATTTAATGTTAGTTATCATCATTGTTATAGTTATAATTATAGTTGTCAGTGTCATTTATGTTATTGTTATAGTCATTAGTTTATATAGTTATTGTTATCGTTATAGTTCTGGTTGTGGTGTGAATTAGCCTTAAGTGTGTAGAGTTTTTCTGGTGTGCATTGAGACACAGCAGGATGTGGTGATGATGTGACATCACTTCCTGTCCTGAAGGCCTGACTCTTGCTGTCCGAGTGGAGGTGTATCTCATGTCTGGTTGTTTCTGGGCGTTGTGTTACACGCGAGACGCCTCATCTGTGTGTGAATGCTCAAGACAGTGTATCCCATGCAACTTTAACCCAGACACATGTATTATTAACACTCGAGCTGCTCGGCCTGAGACATACTGATCTGAGTGAATACTGTATCCCACAATGCAACACTCAACCTGACCTTCCATTTCCTATGTAATATCAACCGTAATCTCTTGACTCATTATTATTAAATTTTTACCCTGACATTTTAATTCAATTTAAAACAAGCGCTTTATATCCAGTATAGTGAGGTCATGTGACAGATGTAGTGACGACGCAAGTATGGAGTTCATACAGTCAGTAAAAACCTGGAAAAGTCATGGAATTTTTAAAATGGCATTTTCGAGTCCTGGAAATTTTTGGAAAAATAAATAAACCCAGAAAGTTTTGGAAAAGTCATGGAAATTTGCTTCACAAAAATCTGTATAATAGAATATGTTCAATTGAAAATATTAGTTAAACAAATTACAATACTTAGCCTTCGGGCATTCAGTCACGTGACGTTGAGAGAGAGAGAGAGAGAGAGAAAGATTGCCTGAACGAGCATTACCTGTGTCTAATATAACATTCATTCTTCAGGTTGATGTCTATAATATTATTTCCATTCTAAAAATCCGTTTGAATGTCTGCTGAGGAAAGCAGTCTTTGTATTTGTCCTTTTTACAGTTAAGGGAATTTTCCATAACATACAGCGCTAAAACAACATCCTGTTTACAAAAGTCCCTTTCAATTTAAAAGTCTCTTGCGACTGACTCATTCATTTGTAAAGTTTGCCGCCATCTAATGGCGTATTAATGTAACTTTCACTCAATCCATATTATGCACTAATGGACTCTTTCTCAATCACAAATACAACATATTTATATAAAATAATATTTATTGAACATCAATAGCCATTATAAATGACAACAGGAAATAAACCCAATTGTACAATTCAGTCAAACGTACAAAAGCAGTGCTCTACAGGATGTTAAATATAGCCTTAATATTAAATTAGCAAATTTAACAACGCCCAATTCGATTTGCTCAGGAACAAGTAATAGATTAATAAGACCAAAGATTGCCCGTTTTATGTACCCAAAATTTATTATATCTCATGTTTAACCACTATAAGAGACAGCAGCAAATCCCCGAAGCACTGGCCTAGATAAAGCTGTTCTCGGCGGGTACACGAGCTCTGAACGACCGCTGACGGCCTGGAGCTCACATCTCCGAAAACGTCCAAACAAATTGTAAAATAGGCACTATGATTAAATATGAGTCACATATTTCAGGTCTAAAGAACTACATTCTCACCTAAAAAACTTGGAATTGTTCGGCCGCCATGACGGTCGCTTTAAGCGGAGTGATACAAACGGTGGAAATGAAGGAGTGCTGTTATCACTAGAATATCACACTGCTCTCAGCCAATCAGATTCGAGAACCAGAAAGAACTGTGGTATATGATAAATTTGAGCACTTATTATTATTTTACATTATGCATAGACTTTCATGTAACATTAGGTCATAAATATTTGCCTCAAAAGTCATGAAAGTCATAATTTCTTGGTAAAAATGTGAATGAATCCTGCAAATAGAGTACTACTACTACAAACTTTTACTGTTCCTTACTGCATGCAGAAATTAATTTGCATTTAATTTAAACATTACCACATCATTATTTAATTTGTAAACAGTACAAATAACTATATTGTGTAGGGTGTATGGAAATTTTGGACGATACCGATAATCCTTTATATTTGGAAGCCGATAACCGATATATTGGCCGATAAATCTAAATCTTGATATTTTTCTGAGCCTGATTACGAAAACAAAAGGCCACTGCTTTTATTTTAAAACATTAACTGCAGAAAACAAGGAAACTGCATCTAGATCTTTCTTTTCCCAAAATAATTTACTAACTGTAGCCTACTTTAAAAATTCCTTAACTTTTAAAATTTTACATTCCTATGGCAGATTGCATTCATGGTGAGAGAACCTCCCACACCTCCGACATTGTGTCTTCTCTCTAGCATAAACTGGAGGAAATAATCAATACATTATCGGCTTTAATATATCAACCTGGTTTTCTTTTTGGACTGATAATGATAACATTTAAAAATGAACATTTATCGTCCAAAATCGATATGACCGCCGATATAATGTGCATCTCTAATATCGTGTTATGCCTTTACTGAATAAATAGTCACTCATAGATGGTCAGATTGTTATACTGTCCTCCCCAGTGTGTACTGCACAGTATGCACTACGCTAGAGTTTCAGCCTCTGTTTGTGTGTGTCTTTTCCTGTCTGTATTGATCTCTCATACTGATGCCGAAAGAGGCTGATGGGGAACGTCCTCACACACACACACACACACACATACTTGTGTTCTTTTGGTTTTTTCGCTGTGCAGAGGTCAGGTGACCATTGTAATGAGGTCACTGCTGTTTATCAGAGCACATCTCTCCTCTTCCTCTGCTCCAGTTACCGCTCTTCATCTTCATCATCATCACATGACCGTCGGACGTTCTGCCTGCTCACTTCTGTGTCTATCTGACCGGCGCTGCAGTGGCAGATATTTGTCCTGAACAGCCCGCAGGACACTTTCCACTTGAACTTCCTGCGCTGAATGAGCATCACGCTCACAGTCTCAGATGTGAAGGCAAAACTAACGTGAACGCAGAACATCAGACCTCTTTTGTTCAAGTTTCTCAGATGTATCCCAGCATACCTAAACACAGAGACATTCATCTTTAAATATGGGCTTCTCACACACTGTTCACGAAGGGTCAGTTTTGACCTAGAGCCATATGAAATCCATTTTTTTTATTTTTTCAGTTTTTCCCCTTATAATTTTCTGGATTTCTTTTTAATCATTAAATTAAATGTATTAATCAAAAAGCATATCTAATTAATTGAAATCATGAAATGTTTATAATTTAACAACAATTTATTAAATGTGACCCTGGACCACAAAACCAGTCATAAGTCGCTTGGGTATATTTGTAGCAGTAGCCAACAATACTTTGTATGGGTCAAAATTTTCAATTTTTCTTTTATGCCAAAAATCAGTAGGATATTAAGTAAAGATCATGTTCCATGAAGATATTTTGTAAATTTCCTACTGTAAATATATCAAAAATATATTTTTGTGAGTGGATATGCATTGCTAAGGACTTCGTTTGGACAACTTTAAAGGTGATTTTTCTCAATATTTTGATTTTTCAAATTGACCCTTATGATTGGTTTTGTGGTCCAGGGTCACAAATGTTTAACACAAATTCTATGAGAATCTGTTTTATTTTTTCCTAAAATTGTTTTTATATTTTCTAAATTTTGTTATCTTAATTTTTCTTGAGTCCATTTTAATGATTTTTAATGAATGTAATTAAACTTGATTCCAAGTTTAATTACATTTTAATAATCAAAGCATGTAAGCAAAGCAAAGCATTTGAGCTCATAAAACTTGAGCAATTTATTGTACTTGTTACAGTAATATGGGCTTTTTTCCCACTGAAATTCTGTTGGTGGTTTAAATTCTTTCTAAAATCGATTTTTATATAAATTTGTTACCAAAACCTATGGTGATCAAATGAAGAAATAAAACATTAACAATTTAATTCATCTCTTAAAAATAATAATAAAATGAAAATGTAACAATTTCTTTTATATTTTGGTAAACAAAATGCTGCAAAACAGGTTTACTGTTCAAATTATCACATGGAACAAATATTGTGATATTCCTTTAAAAAATACATATTAATAATTGTATTCTTAGTTTTAGTAGCAGTAGTTGTATTACTTTGAGAGGTAAATTCTACTGTACAATAGTTAAATATTTCTGTCATAATTTCTTCAAGTTAAACCGAACTTTTATTATGGCGGGTTGCAGTGAAGGGCTTTGAGTTTCCTTGTGTATCTGCCGATAGTTTTCTCAGATGAAAGGCTGCTGAGGAGTCTCTCAGAGCAGCTCTAGAGATGAAGTTCATGTGCTCATATAGTGAGATGGAAGACTTCAGGATTTAATAGCAGTCTTTAATATTCACAGACACTAGTCCATAAAGCCATTTGATTAAGTGTACATCCCTACTTTTGATTTATTCATCCAAAAATTGCCAAATTCAGTTACACTGTAAATGAATTTACAGTGCAGTTCCGTCCATGTTTTTTTTCCGCAAAGCAGAAATCATAGGGCCCTCAAATTACTAGATATTGTCCTAAAAGTTGTCTTAATGATTAATGGTCCTGTTTTATGTGTGTCTGTAGCGCGTCTGTTCCAGCGCCGGCGGCTCAGGTGGTTCAGCAGGTTCTGGCTACGGTGGAGGCCAGTAAAGTGAGTCGCACATGAGCTGCACTACAGTTACAGCTGAAGGAAACCTCAAACTGCTTTTTAACAGACTACCAGCAAATGTCCTCCATTTGATGTAACCATTGTTTTCACTTGCAGAGTTCCTTTCAAGGTCCGTTAAAGGTCCCAGCGCCGCTGACAGGTCCGGCCCAGACCACATCATCTAGTTTTGTGTTTGGTAAGTGTGAGTTCCCATTCGCTCTAAGATTTTTACTGTCGCTTTTGATCAGTTAATGCATCCTTGCTGAATAAAAGTATTAAAAAAAAATCATACTGACCCCAAAACTTTGAAAGGTAATGTATATTATATATCCGTAATGTTTCATTATTTTGCTGGTACAGGTGGAGCAGCTAAGCCTGATGCAGGAGCATCTTTATCTGTCAGTGAGAAGAACTCAAAGGGCTTCTCATTTTCTGCAGCGTGAGTTATTAAACATAACTGTAACTACCTCCACCTCAATATAGGTCTTCCTGATTGTTATTGATTATAATGACTCTTGACTGAAGCGACTCCATATTTCAGTGTCTCTTCAGCAACACTTCTGATGTCATGTCTTTATATTTGTATATGAATATGAATGGTTTAGATCCAGACTCTGTTGTTTCACAGGTCAGCAGGGTTCAGTTTCACACCTCAATCGCAGGACACCAACAACACTCAAGGTATCGTCTCCATGTGTGTCTCGTCTCATTTGGAGATGCAAATAATTGGTTTTACTCACTTTAGATTTCTTTTATCACTGTAATGGTCAGAAAATGTCAATTTTCAGTAGCGTTCCAATGGCCGGGAGTCAGTGCTGCAAGAATCTGCAGAAATCGCTGCATAATTTACACCATTGTTTCTCAACCAGAGAGCCGGAGGCCTTAGAAACCCTCCAAATGGGTCTCAAGAAGACATAAAATAAGACAAAACAAGCATTGAAATAAGCTAAAACAACTAAAAATCAAACTGGTTCTTATTTTAACTTTCTGCAGATTCTGGACCTGCCAATGGCCAATTATTCACACCTTTCTTAGTAAATTTCTTTATTTTCTTTTTTTCTTCTAATTCTGCAAATAGCGAAGAGTTCTGGCCTGCCGGGCAAGTTCTCTTTTGCAAGCAGTACGGGACCAAAGATGCCATTTGGCCCCGTGGGGTCTGAGGAGCCTTTTTCCTTCTCTCCAAAATTGGCTTCTCCTGCACAGAGTGTGAGCTCCTCTACACCACCTCCGGAGCCACCTAAAATCCCTCAAGCTCCCAAAGCCCAAGGCAATGCTGGAGAAACTCTTGGCTGCTTTTCTGGCTTAAGAGTGGGCCAAAGTGAAGAAGTCAAGGATGCCTCCAAGACCCTAAGTTTCACCTTTGGACCATCTGGCAATGGATCTACAGGATTCGCATTCGGTTCTGCGCCAATCAAGCCTGCAGAAACTGGAAGTTCAACAGAATTAGCAAGCGCCACAACAGAGGTTCCAAAGACGACTACGCCACAAGTGCTCGGCACGTCTACGTTTGCTGTTAAACCACAGGAGGGAACGGCTCCCTCAGTAAAGCCAGCTTTCGGCATTCCCTCGACGACATCTTTTTCACCAGTCGCCACCTCTTTCGGCAGTCTTCTGCGTGCACCTCTACAAGAGACGACGACTCTTCCAACAAAGTCCCTCCAGCCAGAGACAACGACTTTACCTGAGTCGACTCCCACCGCTGATACTGAATCTAAAGAACCTCCAGAACCCAGTCCTAAACTACTAACCTTAAGTGCTCCAGTTGTATCGGTCACTGAAACCACTGTTCCCACCAGTACCGAGACCACCGCAGCGCCTTCCAACAAGCCACCAACTCCTCCAACTCTCGAGGTCTCACCCACACCACCTCCATCAGTTACCCCACCATCCGAGACACCAACACCTGTCTCCGAGCCTCCTGCAGCAGAGCCTATCTCTGATCCTGCTGTTGAGACCACCAGCACTTCCACAGCCACTCCTGCACCCCAAGAGACTCCAGTAACTTCAGCCCCAACGTCTGACAAACCAGGCTCAATCTTTGCCCCACCGTCGGGCAGCACAGACAGTCTAGCAGTAGGAGCCATCAGTTTCACCACAGCCGTCACTACAGCTGCCGCCTCCACCCCATCCGCAGCCATTACCACCAGTGCAGCTCCTACCTCGGTCTTCGGACAACCCTCTTCCGCCGCCCCGACTACAGCGTTCGGATCGACCGCTTTTGGCGCCAGTTCTACCACCTCTGGCTTTGGCAATCTTGCCTTCGGACAGAGTGCTGGCACTGGTTTCGGCCAGCCTGCAGCCTCTGGATCTGCTAGCAGCTTCTCTTTTGGTCAGCCGGCATTTAGCGCAAATTCTGGGTTCGGGCAGCCAGCTGCGACCGCCACCACATCGGCAGCAGCCAGCAGTGGAGGAGGGCTGTTTGGAGCCTCTAGCACCAACAGTGCCAGTTCCTTCTCCTTCGGATCAAACAGCACCAGCTCTGCAGCCAGCACTGGCACTGGGCTCTTTAGCCAAAGTGCTCCTGGCTTCGGACAGCCCAGCGCAGGCTTTGGCCAAGGATCCATGTTTGGCAGCAACACCACCACAGCGTCCTCTGGGTTCGGTTTTGGACAACCATCAGGTGAGTTTTTTCAATACGCACTGGCCATTGTGGCTTGTTTTCACAAATTACAGGCTAGTTTATTCCAACAGGATAGAATAGGATGTAGACATAATACATGAGGTTTAGTGAGTGTAGTGGTGCTAACTGCTGGATTGATCCCGACCAGGGGTGTCGCTCGACCCTTTTTTACTGGAGCACAAGCCATAGTTAAAGGGGTCATGAACTGTTTCCTGAGGTGCACTTATAATGTTAATATGCTTTTTACATCAAAAAATTGTCATAATTTAGATTTTAGCCCTTTTATTTGAACGCTATGTTTTAGGGGCGTGTCTGCTGAGAGACTTCAGTGTATGCTAACATCTTTGCAATATGAAATAGCTAAGTATTACTTTCTCAAACTTTTAGCATGTTTTACTATTACAGCTCTCAATGTTAACTATTGTGAAAAGTGTTGATTATAGCATTACATTAAATCTATGCCATTATATTTAGATCGTGGCATGAAAGGTTGCAGTGATGAACATTGTAGTCGATCACAGACATGTTGTTGAGTGCATGAAAGCAGTGATCTCATCATTGAAACTCAATTTCTGCACACTAACGAATGCTTTCATCATAACTAACAGTGCAAACTCAATGTAACTAAGAGATTCGTTGAATAAAACGGGAGTTTTTGCGCGAGTCTTAAACTTGCGCTGTTTGATTGACAGCTCCAGCGATTGTAAAGGGAGCGTTCTTTGATCGCATTTATATATAATTTAATCACCGTTTAAATATCAGTGTTTAGTCACTGGTTTGATTTACTGACACATAGACGAACATCTGACTGTACATGAATCATTAATATCAGATCAGGCATTAGAAATAACACAGTTACTTACATGTTGTTGCATTACTGTCGAGTCCATGTCGTAAAAGTCTGTTTGCAAAGCCTGTGCCGAAATGCGGCTGATTTACCAAAGAATCCACAGTGAAATGTACTGAATACAAATAAATAAAGCTCAACTGAGACATTCACATTGTTGAAAATAAATAACCATATTCCTAGCATTAGGATCCTTTGAAAGGTAATGTTATTTTAGTCCTGTATCGCTCTTCTCTCCTCCTCATCTCACTAACACACCAGTGGGCGGGGCTAGCGTTGCAACGATGAAGTAGGCGTTGATTTCTTCTGTGGAGGCAGAGTTTCACCCATAGATAGACACATTCCAGGATCAGTTGTTCTCTGGGTCTGCTGTCAATAAAAGCTTTTATTGGACTAAAAAAGGAAGTTTTCAGTTCTGAAACTTACAGGATATTCTTATAGTACGATGACCTCTTATATATCAAAAGCTCAAGGAAAAGTTCTAAATTCATGACCCCCTTTAAATCCTTCTGTGCTGCAGTAAAATATTACTGTTAAATCATTTTCTGATGGTGGAGATTACAATATATCGACCTAATATTTCAGCAATAGTGTCATGCATGTTTTCTGTCAGCTGTTTGTAATCAGAATTAGCCATTCGTGATTGAATCTCCATTAGTCTAATCGTTCACGAAAAGGTTCACTCACACAATGAGTAACGTACTTTATAAGACAGAAAGCAAAGATAGCACTGGAGATAAGTTAGATTGTTGACATCTAACATGTATGTTTACAGGATTAATTAAGTGTTGCACGTCATGAGCATGTAGTGTAGTTATGGGTCAGTGGATGTGATTCAAGCCCATCCGTGGAATGTGCAGCAGTCTCGGGTGTGTCTTCAGGGCAGGATTTCTCCCATTCCTATGAGTTCTTAAAGTTCCTGTGACTTCCACATTATAAACAGCTGAGTCACTGACCCCTGACCCCCTATTCACACCTGTTTATGTTCTGCTTGTTTAGGGCCACGTTAAACTCTAAAGAATGTGCTGATTAAAATTATGCAAATGTGATGGTCCGGTTCACCTTAGTCTGCATATTATGTTCTGGGTAATTAATGAAATTTGAGATGAACAGTCTGTGCATTTCTAAATCAGTCAGACTGATAGAGGGAGTGTTAAAGGCCAGTGCTTCAGTCAGGCAGTCAAATCTCAAAATCCAAATGAATCAAACTGGATAAACTCAGAAAAGACATCAATGAATGCATCCACAGAAGCACATCTTCCTTGTTGCATGCACTATTATGATGCACAAATACAAAAGAAAACAGTACAAATCATTTCAAGTTGAAAAGCATTTGATTTTGCAATGATAATTTTGTTAATAATTTTTTAGACTAATTTAATCCCATACTGAAGAATAAACACACACATAGCTGTTGGCTGTATGTTTGATCTCTTAATGTCTTCTGTTCAGGGTTCGGCAGCAGCACCTCCACCTCGTCTGTGTTTGGACAGCAGGCCACCGGAGCCGGCGTCTTTGGACAGGTACAGTCCTTACACAATACACAAACACATAAATTCTTTACCAGATAAACCAGACAGGTTGAATTTAACGATCTGCTGGAAGAGTGCTGGACGTGTGTTTGAGTCTCAAATGCACTGATGGTGTTTCATCAGCATGCAGTGGAGGCTTCAGCTGAGGCCTCTGAAACAAGATGAGCTGTCAGTCTACTGAAGGACCGCTTTGAGTAAACTGAATGAGATCTTGGCTGTATGTTTCCATTTTTGGAGGCAAATTTTAGGTTTTTAATAGGGCTGTCAAACACATGCAATTAATCTTTTCAGTTTAACGCGCTAAAAATATGTAACACAATTAGCGCTGCATACATTTATTTATCCATTGGTTAGCGTGACGTGCTGATGTGCATTCAAGGGCGACAAGACACAAAAGAGAACTCAGTGTCTTTCTCGCTTAAATGGACAAAAACACAGAATTATGCCAAAATGGCCGCTTTGTCCAGTATCCTCGTAAGCACAATCTTAAACGACTTAAAGTCTTAAAGGATTAGTTCATTAATTACTCACCCTCATGTCGTTCCACACCCGTAAGACCTTTGTTCATCTTTGGAATACAAATTAAGATATTTTTGATAAAATCCGATGGCTCAGTGAGGCCTCTATTGACAGCAAGATAATTAACATAATTGCCCAGAAAGCTACTAAAGACATATTTAAAACAGTTCATGTGACTACATAATGTTATGAAGCGACGAGAATACATTTTTTGTGCCCAAAAACAAAATACGACTTTATTCAACAATATCTAGTGATGGGAGATTTCGAAACACTGCTTCATGAAGCTTTGAATCTTTACAAATCTTTTGTTTCGAATCAGTGGTTTGGAGCGCGTATCAAGCTGCCAAAGTCACGTGAACCATTGAAATTTTTAAACGTTTCGAAACACTTATGATGTAACGAAGCCTTGTTTACTGAAATCACGTGACTTTGGCAGTTTGATACACGCTCCGAACCACTGATTCGAAACAAAAGATTCGTAAAGATTCGAAGTTTCATGAAGGAGTGTTTTGAAATCGCCCATCACTAGATATTGTTGAATAAAGTCGTTATTTTGTTTTTTTGGCGCACAAAAAGTATTCTTGTCGCTTCATAATAATATTAAGATTGAACCA
This sequence comes from Ctenopharyngodon idella, assembly GCF_019924925.1. Classification (NCBI taxonomy): domain Eukaryota; kingdom Metazoa; phylum Chordata; class Actinopteri; order Cypriniformes; family Xenocyprididae; genus Ctenopharyngodon; species Ctenopharyngodon idella. The sequence goes on from NC_067224.1 coordinate 2,056,133, forward strand.
CTGTAGTCACATGAACTGTTTTAAATATGTCTTTAGTAGCTTTCTGGGCATTTGAAAGTGTTGATTATCTTGCTGTCAATGGAGGCCTCACTGAGCCATCGGATTTTATCAAAAATATCTTAATTTGTGTTCCGAAGATGAACGAAGGTCTTACGGGTGTGGAACGACATTTTTGGGTGCACTAACCCTTTAAATGACTCTAAAGAGTTGTGAGGACATCGGAGGTGTGTCAGATCCATGTCATGTGCGACAGCTCTTAAAGTGACAGCAGCCTAATAAACCTCCTGCTGTCTGTCATTCATGTTAATCAAAGAACAAAGACAAAGAGAAAATCACTCACTGCTCTTGACTGAATAACTTTTATAGCTTTAATAAGGATTAATCTATATTTAATTTATAATTTATGCAGTGAAGACTGTGAAGTTTGATAATAGCGCTGCACAATATATCGTTTTAGCATCGAAATTGTGATGTGCGCATCCACGATAGTCAAGTCAAGTAGCTTATAAGGATCGTTAATCCGTACGGACTAGACACTACAGTTCAAAATGCACATGATTTTTGGATCAATTGTAAAGTTTGACCATCATACAATGAAATTTTATCATTTGAACGTGTTTTAGGTCCTGTCATTTAAACATTCGAGTGATTTTAAACCATTTAAGTGCACAAAGACTCGAAAGAGAACTCAATTCTGAACGCACACGCTGTCACGCAGATGTACGTGAACACCGAATGCCATTCTCTTCCACGTCTGTTTGTGCCTGAACGGACACATACATGCAAAAAAATGGTCAAAATGCGTGTAAAACATGGAGTATCCTCAAACACAGTTGCGTATGGCTTAGGTTAACTAAACAATTGAGAAAGTAAACCGGATGTAACAGTATTTAGGATCCGCTCATTCGGTCTTAAAGTGACAACAGCCTAATATTCCTGCTGCTTTCTGTGTCATCAATGTTAATCAAACAACAAAAGACAAAGAGAAAAATAACTTTTGTAGTTTTAACACAGATTACTTGTGTTTAATTTATACAGTGAAGACTCTGCAGTGTTATTTTACATTTGATTATTCAATTTCTGTACCTGAATACTGTTAAGACTTATCTGAAAAATATAAAGTACTATTCATTTCATTTGTATCTTTATTTTATTATATTTATCTATGCTTGTAATTTGTTTGTTATTTTGGAAACTTTGCGTATTCACTCACCTAGAAAATCACCCCAATCATCCTAGATTAATTCTTTCCAAATAGAGCTATTCAAGTCATCTGGTGTAATATATATCGCAAAAAAAAATATCGCAATGTCAGTTTTTTCCAATATCGTGCAGCCCTAATTGATAACTTAATTCAATTTCTATATATTTCCTACCTGTTAGGTCAAATATTTAAAATATAATATCTTTGTTGTTTCTACATTCATTTGGGGATTAAATGTGAAATTATTACAATATAAAAATATATTAAAAACTGAATGTGGAAAGTCTAAAAATCTTCAACCAAAGCAACATGATAAAAGACACAGATATTCAGTATTATCCCTGAATCAGATTAAACTGTTCTTCCACCCAGTAATATTGTTGATTATACTAATTATATTAGTCTTAATCTAAAGTATGGATGCGATCTGATTTTGTGATCAGGCTCAGTCTGGTGGAAGTCTGTTCGGCTCGAACGCTGGAAACACTTCCTCAGGATTTTTCAGTGGTCTTGGAGGAAAACCCAGTGAAGACGCTGCCAACAAAAACCCGTTTGGAGCGCCAGCTGCAGGAGGATTCGGCCAACCCATTAATACAGGTGTGCACACGGATTTTACTCTTACCAGGGTATTTATAGTAAACTAACACTAAAAAGATGAAAAAAAATAAAAAATACCCACTATAATAGTATCTCAACGATGGATGTGTGTTTTGAGCGTCGGAGGGGCGTCTCTCCTCTCCATTGGTGCTGATGTCCTTGTGTGGCTTGTTTACGGCAGGTTCTTCTAACTTGTTTGGGAACAGCGGAGCGAAGGCCTTCAGCTTCGCTAGCAGTTCGTTCGGGGAGCAGAAGCCCAGCGGCTCGTTCAGTACCGGAGCAGGATCTGTGGCCGCTCAGGGCTTTGGCTCCTTCTCTACACCAACCAAACCAGGTCAGACACACTCCACATGATGACATGCAGTGCAGTCTGAAGCTGCGTTCACGCCGTGTCATAATTAACGCAATTTCGAGATGACGACACTACTCTGAGCTGTTCACATTCTCAGACTGGGAATTATGCATTTCGGTGGAACCACTATCAATGCCTAAATCTGCAGCGTCACATGGTACAAGTAGGTGCTCTCAGAAAATGTACAGTTTACAAGTTGTAATTATGAGTTCCACGAGGACGTGAAAGTTTTTTACAAGTTGAAATCTCGTAATTGCGACATGGCGTGAACTCACCTCAACACGTAAGGAAGGAATTGATAATTTTAATGCCAAGCATTATTATTATTATTATTATTATATGATTATTATTATTTTGTTTATTGTATTTTATTACATTTATTATATTCAGTCTTTTATTTGTTGTTGTTTTTATTATTATTATTTTACTTTTATTATTGTAATTATGATTATTAATGTTATTTTATTGTATTTTATATTTTATTTTTATTATTTTATTATTATTAATAATAATATATTTTGTTTTTTGTATTTGTTTTATTTATATTTTATATCTATATTATTATGATTATTATTATTTTATTATATTTATATATTTTTTTAATATTTTGTTTTTATTATAATGTAATATTGTTGTTCATTTTTATTTAATCTTTTTATTTTATTCATTGTTTTGTGATTATGATTAATGTTATTGTATTTATTTTATATTATTGTTTTTTGTTGTTTTTATTTTTTGTCACTCATTTTATTATTTTATTTTTATTTATAATTATATCTATATTTTATTTGTTATTTTATTGTATTTATAGTTTTTTATTTTTTCTATTTTATTGTTTTTATTATAATTTATATTTTATTGTTGTTTTCATTATTTTTTATTTGTTTTATTTTTATTTTAATTATATGATTTTTAATATTATTTTATTTCTTATGTATTTTTTATTTTTTGTCATCGTTATTGTCTTTATTCTTATTATATCTAATTATATTACATTTACTATTTTATTGATTTATTATTATTATTACTGCTACTATTACTTTTATATTATTATAAATATAATATAATATAATATTAATATATTAGTCACAATCATTTTTCACATTCAGCTCGACTCTGTTCTGAAAACAGCCAGCATTTACATTAATGCCAGCGATCCAGAAAATGTAATTCAATGACATGACTCACTGAATTATTCACGCAGACGTGCATTCGGCTGGCTGTAATTTCAGAGCACGCTCAGTGAGCGACACTCTTTCCTGAACAAGACAGCTGCCGCTTCAGTGGCAATGTACTTCCTGTCCTCCTGCCTCAACTGAGCACTAAAACTCTGAAGAAACCTGTGATGCCCATGTTGATATGTGCTTCATCTCTGGTGTTCTGCAGCTGGCTTCGGGAGCGCACCGGTGTTTGGCAGTCCTCCTACATTTGGTGGATCTCCAGCGTTTGGAGGGCCGGCAGGGTTCGGCTCCGCCCCTTCCTTCAGCAGTCCGCTGGGCGGCTCCTCAGGGAAGGTGTTCGGAGAGGGAACCACGGCCTCCAATGTCGGGGGATTTGGGTGAGGTCCTTTACAGTCTCACTGGAGCCTCGTCCAGTTCAATACAGTGATTTTAATGTGAATGCAAATGAGTCAAAAACAATCTAACACATTTTGCATAAAACAAATCAAAACTAGGGCTGCACAATTAATAACATTTAAATATTGCTGCAACCTAAAAGGCCGTTCACACTGAACCCATTGGGCTGCTTTCCATTGGTTTGGTTTTCTCTCTCTCTCACTCTCACACACACACACACACACAAAATATCGAGGTTTTAAGTCAAGCATTTTAAGGCCTTTATGCCAATGTGTAAAAAAGTATCATGTTTTACTTAGCATTAGCAAACATGTAACCATTTAAATCATAGAAGGAAAAGACCATTTACAGCCAGTACAAGCAGTTTACCATAGGAAATATATGGTTTTAAAGCTTTTTAACAGTTATAGCACCACCTATGGTCTGATCTCCATAAAAGTTTGCATTCTTGTTTAGAGTCTTATGTCGCATGTGTTCACCAATTTCCATTAAGTTTCCAAGTTTTCGTTTAGGAGTTATCAGCTTTTGTGAGCACTTGGACACACCCATTTTCTAAATCACGCTCTTATAGCTATCCAAAGGGTAAAGTTAAACTAATTATTGACCTAGAGAGTCCAGAGAATTGTCCTGCACTGGTTTGGTTCCGATCAGGCGAAAAACCTAGGACACAAAACTAGGTTTTTTTACATAATCACGAATATTTAATGAACGATTTGATTGACAGCAGTGTTTCTTGAGGCAAAGTTGTTCAGAATGAGAAGATCTAACAAATGATATGCATATTGTATGGATGTGTGAAACCATGTAATTACGGAGGCATAAACTCGTTAGCGCCATCTAGTGGTCGAAAAAATTCTAGTGGTTCAAAATTCTCACAGACCTTTAGGACCATTAGTCGAACATGCCCATAAGTTTCTTTCCGATTGGCCTCCGTTAACCTTGTCTAATAGGTGCTCAAACATCATTGGTTGATGGCGGCCACGTTTTTAGAGATGCACCAGTGTCCTTATAGACGGATATGGCACTTTGGACAAAGACACTGCACGCCAGTATTCAAGTCAATCGGACTACTTGTTTTGGTTGTAGCCATTATCATGTTTTTTTCAATGTATAGCACCACCAAGTGGCCAATCGCCGCAGTTTTTTTTTTTTTTTTTTTTTATATATAAATTTATATATATATATATATATATATATATATATATATATAACTGTTACCTCAGGTTGAGCGCATTCATACGTGTACCAAGTTTGGTAAAAATATCTCATTCTGTTCAAGAGTTGTAGCCATTTTAGTAAAAGTGGCTCCGCCCACTTGGAACATTTTGGCGCCCTTTAACGACCGTGAATCAAAATTTTAACCCTTTTTTTTGATAATATTGATATTCAGACTCTAGAGAATCTTTCTGCACTGGTTTGGTTCCAATCGGGAGAAAAACCTAGAACTAGTTTGCAAAAGTAGGTTTCGGACAAAATCCAAAATGGTGGAAAAATTTGACTCTTCAAGTTATGGCCATTTTTCCAAAAAAAAAAAAAAAAAAAAAAAGATTTTTGCGCTGTAGTGCCACCGTCAGGCCAATCAGGCCAATACTCTGTCAACCTCTCCCCAAATTGAGACCAACAATCCGGCCAAGTTTCAAGTAATAATAATAATTATTAATAATAATTGACGTTAAACCCTTAAGGCCTAATTTCATCTGGACAGGTTTGTAAAGTGCTGTTCTGTGATATATGTAGTTACATGAGTGTGAAAGTACAGTGAACCTGGAGTGATCAGAGCTTCCTTTTATTCTTCGTTTTAGTCGAACATGCGTGTATTTTGCATCTTGAATGTATCAGATGAGCGGTTTGTCCTGACATCTGCGGCTCAGAACGACTCTGACTGTCCGAGAAAATTAAATGTTGGATTATTGTCATTTTCATCTGGCAGCGGATGACGTGAGCGTGTTTGTCAGAGGATGTAGGTTATGCAGAGATTATCTGACCGCTGGTTTGTGTGTGTTGAAGATTACAGGCCGCGAGAGAGATCAGACCGGTCTCAGATATGAGCCACGTCAGGGATCAGCACACTCGTCTGCGTTTGAACACCGTTATGAATGTGTGATTACATATAGACGAGGTGAAACAGAAACATGACTGTTTCTGTTGGACTGATGTGGGTTTTAGTGGTTTTGACTGATGTCTAGGTTTAGATTATTTAATCATGACGCTCAAATTACCGTTTTCACCTTTTTTTTCTTTTCATATTCTAGCGTTTGTAGATTTGGTGATAAAACAGGTCTGATACTTGAGCAGGTGATTTAAGCTTCAAAAAAACATTGCAAAAGTAATCTATATGAATAGAAATGAAACAGGATCTTAAAATGCCTTAAATTTAGTTTTGTCAAATTTAAGGCAATGAAAAGGCTTATTTCCCAGGTGGAAAAAAAAAAAGTGCACTAAAATACACTTTATTTCAGCAAACTTCCATAATGTACTTAAAGTGATAAAATAATGTACTTTATTTTTACCTGGGTTATCTTAAATGGCATTGATTATTATTTTATTATCATATTATCTTAATTATTATTTTAATCGTGATGAGACTTTTCGTGATTATTAAACTTAAAGTCTACAGGCTCACGCTTTCAGATAAACTGGCATTTAATTCAGCATAAACCCTTGTGACGTCAGAGAACTGTAAATTCAATATATAAAGATTACCACAGTAAAGGATGTGAGAAAATAGAAAATACATTTTGAAGCATCACCATGAAAATAAATGAGACAGAGACGTGAGCGAAGGAGAGAGACGAGACGTTGAGAGAAGTGTAATCTAGAGGAATAATTCATGAGATATTGATCATCAAATCAGGTGATCGCGCTGTCTGCCGTGAGCAGAATGAAACACAAATCTTCAACACAGCACTTGAAGAAAAAACTTCATGTGACGTAAAGTAAACAGTCGGTAGACAAAAAACAAATCATGAGCAACAGAACAACTATAAGGATTCAAATGATACAAGACATTAAAAAAAACATGCAATTTCTTACTATGATGAAGGGGTTAAAGCACTAGCTAATAAAAGCATCTAGTAAATTAATAGATATTAAAGAGGACCTATTATGCCTTTATTAAAATAAATAGTTTTTGGGCTCTACTAGAACAGGTTTTCCTGCTTGAATGTTGATTATTTTCCTCATATTCTCCATTGTTGCAGCTCCTCTCTTCCCAGTCTGTCAGTAACGCTCTGTTTAGTTCCTGTCTCTATGAAGCCCCTCCTTCTGAAAAGCACAATGCGCTCTGATTGGTCGGCTGGAGCAGTGTGTTGTGATTGGTGTTTGGGAAATGTCCCGCCCCTTACCATAACCACCAGTTTCAACACACTACTAACTAACTCAACCAGGCCCCACCCCTTTATTCCATGTATGCCTTGGGGAGTAAGGATTGAACCCTCTGGTGCTCTTTAGTCATTTTTGACTTTTTAGAATTTTTACTTCATCGTAATGGTACGAAACTTGGTAAAGGTTTAGGCACTTGCTGTGTTAACACAAAAAAATAAAAATAAATCATGGACATGATTTGAACATGTTTAATGGTCCTGAAAAAAAAAAATAGATACTTGTGTTCCTCACTGTCAAAAGTGACTGCATTGGAAGCTAATTTCATCTAGTGGAAGCGTTTGGTACTGCGGCCAAACAAAATCTTACTGAAAGTCATTTTTTGAGATATTAAGCTCAAATTTGGAACACAACTTTAGATTTATGGCTTTGATTTTCTTGCAGTTTTAGAGTAAAATGTGTTTTTGAAAATACTTACTTCATATAAAAATTGAAAATAGTGTTTTTGTGCATTTTTAATAATGAAAAAACAATAAATAACAATAAATTTAAGTTCACTTTTTTAAACTTTTTTCACTTCAGCAATAATCTGTCAAGTGTCGTCTTTGAAAAGAGATCAAACTTTAGTCTGTGCTCTAATTCAAGATTTACGACAGTTTAAGTTGGAAATTTAATTTTCAGGTCTATGCTCAAAAAGTGAATAAATGGATTATAACTACAGCGTAAATATAATTTAGTACCATAAAATCCCCTAAAAATACAAAATATTAGATAAAAAACATTATTGAACAAAAATATACCACATAACTACAGCGTAAATATAATTTAGTACCATAAAATCCCCTAAAAATACAAAATATTGCATAAAAAACATTATTGAACAAAAATATAGTTCATTGAAATTGGTTCATTTTCCGGTCATCCATTGCCACTACAATGGAGGCATTTCAGGGAGTTCAGAAACAGTGACACTGATATAGAAAATAACTTTGTGGAGCTTTTTCATGCTCAAACAGCAACATTACACACTAAAGAAAGATGAACATGGAAAAAGCAGAATGTGTCCTGTTTAATATGAGGGTGAATGACAGATGGGGTCAGAGGTGCTGTGTATTTCTGTGTTGTCTGCTGTGATCTAATCCTGGCGTGTCTTTATCTGTAGGCACCTGTGCCGGGGCCGCATAACTCGCCCAAATAAACACACTGCCATCTGTGCACATGTTCAGCCTCTGACACAATGCATGTTTTTTTTGTTTTTTATTTTATCATTTCAGGTTCGCGTCTCCTCCTAACGCACCATCGTTTGGCAGTCTAGCCAATCCGAGCGCAGCGGCGCCGTCGTTCGGGAGCCTGGCACAGCAGCCATCAGGGTTCGGCGCTCAGACCGGCGCTTTCTCCGGCTTCGGCTCGTCTGGAGGTGAGATCCTGCCGCACATCCATCCGTCTCCTGTCAGGAGTTTACAGGCTCTCAGCTTTCAGACATAGAGCTGCTTTTATTGTCCTTCCCTTTATAGTTGCAGCAGGTCCCGGTTTAGAGCAGATCGAGCGGTTGATGCTCGAACATGAGTTTGGTATAAACATTCACACATGAGGCGCTCAGGGGTTCGTTTCAAACAGCAGTTCCATTCAAGCTACACAAGATTTTTCAGTAAAACTTTATTTTAGTGTCACTGTTACATGTAGGTACCATAGTAGTAAGTATAAATTATGCATAATTACTTGCAACCAAACCCGAATCCTAACCCTATAGTAAGTACATGTAGTTAATTAATATTACTCCGTACTTAAATGTATAATTACACTGTAACAAAGACGCCTTAAAATAAAGTGTAACCAATTTTTCTTTCTTTTCTTGTGGAACTAGTGCGAACTAGAAATCTGGAAAATCAAGACGTGTTTTTTTCCACATTTTCCAGATAATTTCTCATTACTGCAACACAAAAGTCTGAGATGCTGATTCGTTTGAAAATTAATTCAGATTGATTTGAACCAAACCAAAATCTGAAGTCAAATTTTATAGACAGACACAAGTGGCTGCTGTTGACTCCGACTCGGTAACAAGGTGAACGTACACCTGAGATGGGACGAATCAAACTTGAGCTCTGATAAACCAGCTGACATAGAGCTGTTTAAAGGGGACCCGTTATGCTTTTCACAAGATGTAAAAAGTCTCTGGTGTCTCCAGAATGTGTCTGTGAAGTTTCAGCTCAAAATACCCCACAGATCATTTATTATAGCTTGTCAAATTTGCCCCTATTTGGGTGTGAGCAAAAACACGCCGTTTTTGTGTGTGTCCCTTTAAATGCAAATGAGCTGCTGCTCCCGCCCCCTTTCCAGAAGAGGGCGGAGCTTTAACGGCTCACGCTTCGGTCGCTCAACAACAAAGCTGGAGAATCTCACGCAGCCAAAATGAGGATTGTCAGTAACGGTGTTCAGCCTTACATTGTTCAAACCGGAGTCGACACTGATGGAGAGACTCAGGAAGAAGTTACAACTTTTAGAATGAAACTGGACGTTTCTGAATGGTTAGTGGATAAATTTATGTAGTTGCTGTGGAGTTGATTCAACTCATCCACTAGCATGTGCCGTCATGTTAATCTTTTGCGTTGAATTGACCCTCGTTTGTGAAGCAGTCCGGCGTAAAATGACGGCATGACAACAACAACTCTTCCTCTTCTCTAAAGCAGCCCAACATGGCCTCACCCCCTTTGTTGCGTGTTCTCAGGGGCGGGGTTTATGTAAATTTTATGGTTAGTGATGTCACCAACCCAGGAAGAAGCTCGTTGTAGTCCCTACCAGCCGTTTGTTGTAGCGATTTCTGTAAAAGAAAATATCTCTCTTTGCATTGAACTTGGAGCGTTGTAACTTTGCAGATGTTGTTTATGTTCAAACAGCAACATTACACACTAACTAAAGTTAAAAAAGTGAAATCATAATCAAACATCACCTTAAAACACCACGTTAACACCACAATCCATTACTTGATGAAGTCTAACTCTTTGGTTGTCTGTTGGCTTGTGATTGTAGGTTTTGGAGGCTTTGGGAACACCAACACCAACCAGTAAGTGGCAGGTCATGTGGTTGATTCACAGATGATCATCTCGGTGATCACGTGTGTCCATCAGTGTCATGTTCACATCTCTGATGTCTTCCAGACCGTCGTCTCAGACGTTCAGCAGTTGGAGGAGTTGATCAGCGGACACTGACTTCCACAGACACGCGCGTCATCCGATGTGATTTTATAGTGTGTTTGAATATGCCGTGAGGTTTGGTCATCTTTAGGTGTGCTGATGTTTTATGTTCGGTGCGTTTGTTCTGTTTTAACCTGCACAATGAGAAATAAACTCGAGCGCTGTTGACTGTACGTGTCATTTCTGTACTTGACTGTCACAACTGAGCTGCACTAAACAAGAAAGTTACATAGTGTACCTTTTAAATATTCATATTTTCAAAATTGCTTAAAATCAGCATACATCTGTTCATTGTGAAAGCAATTGAATTTATTCAGTTATAAAATATGAACATGGTTTAAAAAAAAATGTCTAGCCGAACAACAAGCAATATTCATGTAGTTAAAATGTATGAGATTGATACCAATTGGATTTGATAATAAATATATAAAAATGATTGTGGATTTCAAACAGGTTTATTATTATTAGTATTATTACAGAAATCTGACCCGTTTCAAGCACAACCAAAACAATGTTCTTCTGCAAAATGCATTTATGTATGACTGGCAAATATGCATCACATTATTAGTTTGATTTGTTAAAGCTTTAATCCAAATACATGGAAATTTTACATGCAATTCAAATGCATAAATGTTAAATGTAGATCCAAATATTCTCTCCTGACATCTGATATATTCCTGAAGTGTAAGGAATGTCACAGTCACTCAGGCTCTTATCACAGCAGCGCTCGATCCACATGAATGTGAAGGGGGGATAATCATACTGGAGTACTTCAGATTCTTCTAGAAGAGAAATCTGAACCATACGAGTCACTTCATCTGTCACATGCTTCACATAACCGACTCACCTCTGCTGCGATTTCAACACATTCCTGATGTTTGAGTTTTCTGAGGCTTCATGGGAGCCGATCGTGACATGAATCCTGCAGCGGGCTGACTGACAGACATTGATGATGATGAAATGCATTCAGTAATCCTGCCCTTATTCTTCATCTCTGCAAATCCCTCCTGGATAATAAGACCGTCAGATCCAGGAAAACAAGATCAGACATCGTGATCTGCCGCTCTCTGCATATTCTACCTTTTCCATCTCGCTGCGATTACTAAAACTGTAGGGTTTCCTCAAAAAGAATAGCGAACTCCACAGCTATAACGATTACAACACAGAGGAACGATATCGCTGGAATCGGCGATGTTTTTGGGGGTTTTTTTCCTGCTGATGAACGATCAAGCATTGACAGCCAATCAGAATCCATCTTGCTTTAATGAGCTCGAGCATTTAAAGCAACAAACAAAAACTGCAGAGCTTATAATAAACAGAATGATATCATCCGCTGATGTGAACGCTAATATCGTCCTAACCAGACACGATGTGATCGACACACGATAAAAGGTATCTTTTCCATGTTAATCTGAGTTTTTATCCTAACTAGTCGCAACAGCGACGCAATGATTCTATTATAGCGTACGTATACACGACAACGATGTACTAAAAACTGAATTTTTTTTTTTCTTTGTATGACGTTATCAAAACTATTCCCGTTCTGACGGATCTGCGAAAATTACGCTGTATTACACGCATGCCAGACAAGTAGTTGGCGATGTCGCTTTATAAAGAAAGATTACGCGCCTGCGCATATACGCATTCTTTTACAGAGCACTCGCGCCAAACGCGTATGCTTATCCACTTTATTTCTATAGTTTCTCGTCATTTCCCTATAGCGGCTAACAAATTGGAAGCCTCACAGAAATACCTTAATTCTGCGTTGATAAATAAGGTTGATAAACATGCCGTCACCGTTTTTGCAGTTTACACGGAGATGACAACGGTATTGTTTTCAAAAACTTGCACTTTGAAACCCGTTTTAAAAGTTTGTGTTTTCAGGCAACCAAAACACCATTGTCGTGTAAATAAACGGCCAAAACGCATAAAACGTTTTCCGTTTTTAATTGAAAACGGTCTATTTTTCTGCGACATCGCGGCTGGAACAACAACACTTGAAGTATCGCAATGATAATCTCAGGTAATGTTTATGTGCTTTATTTAATGTTAAAAACGTCTAATGTAAGTTTGAAAATCATTTTGTGTGTCTTATATAGTCTTATGAAAACAATAATGGACAATTTGACCCTTCGCCAGGAGTTTGATTGACAGGCGATCTAACCAATCATAATGCCGAATCCGCCATTTTGTCCGACAAAGCAGTCGGGAGTTAGCAGATTAACGTAGGTGGACTTGAACTTGAAAAGTGGTCTTTCCACGATTGAAACAACCTTCCTTATGATGTTCATTCATGTTTATTTGATGCTAAATGAACTAGAGATGATCGGTTCAAGAGCCGCTTGATCTGAGGCGCTACAGCGATCTGTCACGACACATTTAAGAGCCACAAAACGGTATTTATTGTTTAAATTTCTTTAAAATTACAATTTGAAATTCGAGACTGTTTCATATCAAAAGTAACCTGCTCTGTCTTGTCTGTCGACATGTTGTCAGTGTCCTCTTTGCTCCGCGATGTATTTTTCACTGTGAGAACATGATGTGTGGAGAGACATCGGCATGGCTTGTCAACGGCTCTGGCTTGTCGGACATAGCAACAGTAACTAAAGGGGGCGGGTCTTTGCCAACGGTAAATTCACCTCAGATCTTCAAAATAAACAAATGGGCACAAGAACGTTCAAACTGTTAACTCGTGAACAGACAAGTGTATTCTAAGACAAATTGTTTCAGCATCTCAGTATGTATTTTTAATAATGTTAAAATGGTGTTATATTCACGAATTTGATTATGTACTAGCAACTCATTCATTTCGTTGCGAGTGCCGGGAGCTTACCGAGAGCCCGCCCACGCGCTCTTCTGATTGGCTGTGATTTTTGATTGACTTTATAACGTCTCATAGTCGCGTCGCGTCTGGTGTGGACACGGTGTTATAGTTATCGTTCTTGGTTCAAATTATTAGCAGCATAAATAGCAAATTCATCTCTAAAATGCTTTCAATGTGAACTATTTAATTTGGAGAAAGAGATAGGGATGTGAATTTATTGCGTCACATATATGTAAGTTTACTCGCAGCTGATTGGTCCAGTTTTAGTTTGCGATCATCTTGGGTAAAACTAAAAACCAATCCATCTTCATGAAAAAATAGAGTTTGCTCAAACTCAGACTTACCAGGGCAGCCACTGATCCGAACAACCTTTGTCTTTCTGTTTGTTTTTGTCACCATGATGAGCTCATTTAACACTTCAGTACAACAGTATGATATTTTTGACCATCTTCTTTTTTTGCGGAATTTATAATCAGGTATTCTTAAGTCTTCATGGAAAGGTTTTGTCGCCTGGATCAGACATGACCGTGCTCCATTATTAGCATCGCTGATGTTGGTCTTAAGGTGATTATATGCAGTTATAGAATGAGACAGATGCACGAGAGCCGCCTGTAAATATAGCAGTGAATGCAGGCCTGGGAATGCAGACGCGCCTGCAGCTCTGTGAGCGTCTGCGCAGACCCATCTGAGACATTCAGAAACTGACCTGTGATGTTCAATAAAGCTTAGGCACAATGTTGACGTCCTTCTATAAAGGTCACTGTCAGTATCTATGACATGTCAATATTGTTTCCAGATAATCAGAATCATGTAGAGATCAATCCCATCATCCCATGTTTGGGCTCTGGGATCGAAGTCTCTCGGCTGCTTTAGTTTAAGCCTCTTCCTCATCCATGGATAATGGGATAATATGCTTCATTATCAAGTGCAGTTAAATCCACTGTAGCTGCTGCAAATATATTGTGCCATGAAACATGATCTCAAACCAGCCACAGTGTCTCTGTTTCAGTGACACAATCATAAATCATAAACACAAGCAATAAATCACAACCAGGCATTTTAAAATCTGTCTACAGGTGCTGGTCATATAATTAGATTATCATCAAAAAGTTGATTTATTTCACTAATTCCATTCAAAAAGTGAAACTTGTATATTATATTCATTCATTACACACAGACTGATATATTTCCAATGTTTATTTCTTTTAATTTTGATGATTATAACTGACAACTAAGGAAAATCCCAAATTCAGTATCTCAGAAAATTAGAATATTACTTAAGACCAATAAAAGAAAGGATTTTTAGAAATCTTGGCCAACTGAAAAGTATGAACATGAAAAGTATGAGCATGTACAGCACTCAATACTTAGTTGGGGCTCCTTTTGCCTGAATTACTGCAGCAATGCGGCGTGGCATGGAGTCGATCAGTCTGTGGCACTGCTCAGGTGTTATAAGAGCCCAGGTTGCTCTGATAGTGGCCTTCAGCTCTTCTGCATTGTTGGGTCTGGCATATCGCATCTTCCTCTTCACAATACCCTATAGATTTTCTATGGGGTTAAGGTCAGGCGAGTTTGCTGGCCAATTAAGAACAGGGATACCATGGTCCTTAAACCAGGTACTGGTAGCTTTGGCACTGTGTGCAGGTGCCAAGTCCTGTTGGAAAATGAAATCTGCATCTCCATAAAGTTGGTCAGCAGCAGGAAGCATGAAGTGCTCTAAAACTTCCTGGTATACGGCTGCGTTGACCTTGGACCTCAGAAAACACAGTGGACCAACACCAGCAGATGACATGGCACCCCAAACCATCACTGACTGTGGAAACTTTACACTGGACCTCAAGCAACGTGGATTGTGTGCCTCTCCTCTCTTCCTCCAGACTCTGGGACCCTGATTTCCAAAGGAAATGCAAAATTTACTTTCATCAGAGAACATAACTTTGGACCACTCAGCAGCAGTCCAGTCCTTTTTGTCTTAAGCCCAGTCGAGACGCTTCTGACGCTGTCTGTTGTTCAAGAGTGGCTTGACACAAGGAATGCGACAGCTGAAACCCATGTCTTGCATACGTCTGTGCGTAGTGGTTCTTGAAGCACTGACTCCAGCTGCAGTCCACTCTTTGGGAATCTCCCCCACATTTTTGAATGGGTTTTGTTTCACAATCCTCTCCAGGGTGCGGTTATCCCTATTGCTTGTACACTTTTTTCTACCACATCTTTTCCTTCCCTTCGCCTCTCTATTAATGTACTTGGACACAGAGCTCTGTGAACAGCCAGCCTCTTTTGCAATGACCTTTTGTGTCTTGCCCTCCTTGTGCAAGGTGTCAATGGTCGTCTTTTGGACAACTGTCAAGTCAGCAGTCTTCCCCATGATTGTGTAGCCTACAGAACTAGACTGAGAGACCATTTAAAGGCCTTTGCAGGTGTTTTGAGTTAATTAGCTGATTAGAGTGTGGCACCAGGTGTCTTCAATATTGAACCTTTTCATGATATTCTAATTTTCTGAGATACTGAATTTAGGATTTTCCTTAGTTGTCAGTTATAATCATCAAAATTAAAAGAAATAAACATTTGAAATATATCAGTCTGAGTGTAATGAATGAATATATTATACAAGTTTCACTTTTTGAATGGAATTAGTGAAATAAATCAACTTTTTAATGATATTCTAATTATATGACCAGCACCTGTACACTACACTGTTCAAAAGTTTGGGTTGGTAAGGTTTTTGAAAGAGTTTCTCCTGCTCACCATGGCTGCTTTTATTTAATAATAATAAAAAAAAGTAATGAAAGTAGTGAAATATTTTTACAATGAAAAATAACAGTTTTCTATGTGAATATATAGTAAAATGTAATTTATTCCTGTGATCAAAGCTGAATTTTCAGCATCATTACTCCAGTCTTCAGTGTCACATGATCTTTCAGAAATCATTCTAATATGATTATTTGCTGCTCAAGAAACATTTATGATTATTATCAATGTTGAAAACAGTCATATTTTTGTGGAAACTTGTACATTTTATTTGTCAGGATTCTTTGATGGATTCTCAGCATGCACTGCAGCATTAATGTTTAAGTTTTTGTTTGATTTGTTTGTAAAGTTGACGTGGCCTGCATTAATGTCAATCCTGAATACAGTAGTCAATTCCTGCTAGTTTTCATTCTTCATGATGATCAATATAATGTACAGTATTCACATCAGATTCATTATTATTTCTGATTGCAGAGAGTTTTGTTATGAATGCAGAACATCTATCAGACATTAATCATGTTGCAAACTCTCTGTTCTGCTTTTTTAACCAGTTCTCTTGTATGGATTCAAATCCATGCCACATATATTTGCAGAAAAAAAGTTTTGCAAAGGAAAAAGTATTGAGCAAATAAAGTTGTTGGTTTTTTTGGGAACAAAAGAATTACTTGCAAAAGAAAAAGTATTGGGAAATAAGTTCTGCAAACAAAAATGAGGAATTGCAAAATATAAATAAAACAGCAAAAATAAAGATAATTGCACAAATCAACGACTTCTGTAAAAGAAGCTTAAGAACCTTTTTCATTTTTGCAAGAGGTTTTTAGCAGCAATGATTTTGCAACATATTTTCCATGGCGGTGCCTACTAATTTATTTTAAAGTAATTTTTTGTAAAAAAAAAAATGTTTTGCAAAAATATGTGGCATGAATTTGACTCCATACTCTCCTTCTTCAGGGATGTTCTTGTGTTGGTGCTTTCAGTTAAACAGCTCTTGCTAGTTTCATTAAAGTGTTAATCTGTAACCTTTAAGCACATCAAAGGTGCAAAACAAACAAAATGCAGCGATGGCGTGACAGGGGCGGCTGCAGGATTTTATCTCAGGGTACGCACAGAACTAGCGCCACTGGCATGACAGATGAATGAAAGACAAGAGACTTCTGAATTTCACAGTTTTATTTTTCATGAAAAGTTCAGCTGTCTTTGAATGTTTTGTATTCGCAATGTGCATCTTCACAGTTTGAAATGTTTCCCACTTCTATTTTTCAAGTATTATTGTCAAAGCTATAAAACAAGCCGAAACGCCATTGTTCCTTCTGAAAAGAGAAAACCAAAACAAAACAGCCCCATAACAGAGTCTGACGCCACATACTCACTCACACACACACTCACATTCTTACATCTGTCTTTGTGAGGACATTCATTGACACAATGCAAGCTCCAGCTCCTTACCCTAACCCTACCCATCACAACTAAGTGCCCAACCCAAACCCTAAACCGACCCTTACCCTATTATAACCTGATCCCTAAAACCAAGTCTTGACCCTCAAACAGGCCTTTAAAGGCTCTCAGAAAGTGAAGACCGGCCAAAATGTCCTCATTTTACTCTCAGTGTCCTCTCTCTGATGGTCTAAAACCGGTCCTCACAAAAATATCCATGGAAGCTTGGTTCCGCCAATAAATAAAAAAATAAAGTTTTAATTGCGACTTTTTATCTCACAATTCTGACTTTTTTTCTCGAATTATGAAGTCAGAATTGTGTTATAACATCAGAATTGAGAGATATAAAGTCAGAATTGCAAAAAAATGTCAGAATTGCGTGAGTCAGAATTGCGACTGCGAATTGTGAATTATGACTTTTTTCTTGTTATTGCAAGTTTTTAATCACGCAATTCTGACTTTTTATCTCACAATCCTGAGGGGGAAAAAAATCAGAATTGTGAGATAAAAAGTCGCAATAACCTTTTTTATTTTTTATTTGATGGTGGAAACAAGCTTCCATAGATATCAGTACAAGTACACACACACACAGTATAAACGTGCTGCTAATCGAGCTGAAGGAACTCATTATAATTTCATATCCAAATGATTTGAGTATATATTGTCTGTGTTGTGACTCTGAATGTTCTCTGAACGTTCTGAAACAAGTAGCAACATTTAAAAAATGTTAGACAAACTAAAAAGTTTCCGAAAAAATTATTATTAATATTATTAATTTTAATGTTTACACTGCTTTGGAAGCCCCAGTTTTAAGCCAAACAGCAGGAATCATGTAGCGCAGGATTCTTGACAAGAACAAGAACGTTTAATAATGATGGATAAAAGTCTGCTGGAGGTACAAACATCAGAAATCTGAAATATAATTCTTCAGTCATGCTGTCTACAAGCGAACACACACACACACACACACACACACTCTCTCTCTCACGTCATGTGATTGTACCAAACACACATGAGCATCAAATAAAGCATTTTCTGAAATGACACAAATGATGGCGGAGACGTCCGGCACTGAACGCTGAGGAGGTTTGTAATGAAGCTCAGTGTCTGTCGTGGCGTTTGTGCCACATGTGCATATCACTGTTGCTCAGCGTTCGACTGCATGTTTAATGTCAGCAGCTTGACTAAAGGCGTCACAACATGAAGGCTCATCCGTCCTGACCAGTTTCTAGCGTCAAACACCTTCAGTGAATAAGGCCTTCAGTGTGATCAATAACAAATGGCATCAGGAAGCGCTGAAGTGTGTTCGTTTTATCTTATTACGGAGTTTGACTGAGCTCAGAATGGATCAAGTGTGCACAACTGCCATTTTTATGAATATATTAAGCAAATTTGCCCTCAAATTCTCCAACACTGCAATGCAAAAAAATAGATTATTTAAATGTTAAATTATTTATACACTATCAGTCAAAAGTTTGGAATTGTTACTATTTTTTTTTTTTTTTTTTTTTTTTTGAAATAACCAATGCTGCATTTATGGTTAAAAAATTTTAAATATTTTATAATGTAAAACAGCTGTTTTCTATGTGAATATATAGTAAACTATAATTTATTCCTGTGATCAAAGCTGAATTTTCAGCACCATTACTCCAATCAGTGTCACATGATCTTTCAGATATCATTCTAATATGATGATTATTAATTATTCCAAAGTTTCGACTGCTAGTGCTCATTATAGTGGTATCTGCCTTTCTTTTATGCTGATTTCAATAAACATCGCTGTATGACAGCGAGGAGAGGAGGAAACGCACTCAACTGTCATGAAATTTATGTGTAGTTCTTTTGATTTTGTGCAGAATTGTGGCCTGGACACGAGCAGCAGTCATTCGGAAAACACACATTTCTCCCTCGCAGCTTCTGCTGATTGTGTTTGATTTTAGGAGGAGATCAATGAGGAGAGCAGATGCAGCCTTCAGCACTTCTGTCGCCGCACACATATACGTGTCCGTCATTCAAACGCCAGGAGAACTGATTGTTTGCGCGTTCGTTCGTAATAACTCTATTGATTGGCCACGATGTCTTGACATCTTGACAACTCACATGTAGTAGAAAATATATATTTTTGGACTCTCCGCTCTTGTAAAATACACCAGAAGTGCATCAGTGGCTGGTCGACGGCTGCTTTGGGAACAAAAACACTGAAGCTCCTGTTGAAAACACTGAATGCATAATAACGGCGTCCCACTCCGGTCTGGTGTCCTGGTTTGGTTCACCGCTGTCCCCTTAGACCGAGGACTAACTGGGACACGATCGGTGCAAATCTACCATCTGACAGGTAGGATGTGCGAGGTTTACTGCATTGCACTTGATTTAAGGCGAAAAGTTTGCAGTGAAAGCAATGTAAACTTAAGGCAGCGTGAATTGAACAGTCTGGGTGCGTCTCAATCAGCTCTCCAGCTCCCTAGGCCGTCAATCACTACACACTGGGACACTGATGACTGACAACGTCATTACTGGAATTTATGAACAACAGCAGCACAGATATCTTTCTGACATTATTTTTTGTACTGCTATTTAAAGTACATTATTATAAATACTTTGTTACATTTCCCTTTTACACTTTTCAGCTGTAAATTAATTATAAATAGTAGTTAGATCATGTTCACTGCCTGTCTGTGTTTTCCTGTGTATTACTGTAAAGCTGCTTTGAAACTATTGCATAAAGCTTCTAGATTTGACTAAAATATATATTTTTTAAACATCTAAGATGTTTTTAAAAAAATAATAAATGTCCCCTTTGAGGTGGGCAGGAAAAGTATGTCAATGCTTTTGCATTCACTGACAAAACTTTTGAGTTCTTTTCGAGCGAACACAAAGTTTCTCTGGGAAACGCAAAAGCTTTGCGAGCGGACTAAAAATTTATTGCGGGAACGCAAAGATTTTGGAAGCGAATGCAAAAGTTTTGCGAGCAAACGCAATGTTTCTCTGGAAAAGTTTTGCGTGTGAACGCAATGTTTCTCTGGGAAACGCAAAAGCTTTGCGAGCCAACGCAAAATTTCTCGGGGGAATGCAACGTTTTTGGAAGTGAACGCAGAGTTTCTCTGGAAAAGTTTTGCGAGCGAACGCAAAGTTCTCGGGAAAAGTTTTGAGAGCGAACGCAATGTTTCTCTGGGAAACGCAAAAGCTTTGCAAGCAAACCAAAAATTTCTTGTGAGAACGCAAAGTTTTTGAAAGTGAACACAAAGTTTCTCTGGCAAAATTTCTCGGGGGAACGCAGATGTTTTACGAAAAAATGCACAGGTTTTGGAAGTGAACGTAAAGTTTCTCTGGGAAACGCAAACGTTTTGGAAGTGAATGCATAGTTTCTCTAGGAAAATTTTTGGAAGCGAATGCAAAGTTTCTCGGAGAACACAAAAGTTTTGTGAGAGAATGCAAAAGCATTGACGTACATCTTTTCCTCTCATCTCATATTTTTTCCATCACCATGTCCCTTTAGGGACTCCATAGTGTTGGATTTGATTTGAATGATGTATGTTTCACACTTCAGAATTTCCATTAATGCAACATAGTGCAGCATCGATGCTGGGACTTTTTAGGGAGCGAAAGTTTCACTACACTGGAAGGATTTGCGATTGAGACGGCACCCCTGATCAGTCAACTAGGGTGCTGATTGAGACGGACCCTCTTTCCATTTGTCAGAGACATCGCATTTCGTCAAGCAATATTCCCACACAAAAAAAGCCTTGTTTGTATTTGCAGTGGCGTTTAGCACAGTGATTCCCGACCCGTTTTGCAGGTAGAAGCTCGTCCCAGTCTCAGTGTTTGGGAGGGATGACCACCACCGGCTCGCCCGCTCGCGGCCGCCACATCAGCACCTGCGCGTCATTGGCGTTGGGTTTGACCATGGCGTTGGGGGGGATGGCTTCGTTCTTGCCCAGCACCTGCGGCTGCTCCTGCGCGATCGGCTCACGCAGCTTGGCTCTTTGTCCCAGTGGCTTGTCCGGATCCACCTCGATGTGCAGACGCATGCGCCAGCGCACCGTCTGCAGCACCAGAATCTCGCCCGACGCCTGGTTGATGGCCACCAGCCACGTGGTGAAGCTCTGGTCCCTCCAGATGCTGCTGAGCATGGGAACGTTGCTGTCGCTCACCGGGATGCCCCACGTCACACTGGGGTAGAAGTTATCGTTCATGCTGACGGTGAACTTGGTGTCCTTCTTGGTGGGACCCACAATGGTACACGTCTCGGTGGTGTTGCCATACCACGGGTAGTTGACACCGTCTGAGTCACTGATGGCTTGGATTTTTCCGTCTCTGAGATCCGGAAGCTCCCAGCTGGACCTGCGGGAGACACCAGAAGATGAGAGCGCGGAAACACGAGGGAACTGGGCCGAATGAAGCGCACTGACTCTAGAGGAAACGAGAACACTAGTCGCCAAAGGCAAGAGATGCTTTTTATTCCAGCATTTAGAGGAAGTTAAACATAGAACAGGGAGTCTGAACAAAAGAGGCCTTTCATAAAAAACAAACCCTCGCATCTCTATTGGGTCACATCATATTCTGACTCAGTGTTCTGTGTTAATCTCTACCCTTGTGAAAAAGAAGTGCACTTAATTGTATTGAAGAGCACTTGTTTACATCTTACAAGTATATCTTTAAAAATATGTATTAGTTTACATTTATATTAAATGCAAAAACTATCCTGAATTAACCCTATTTTAAATGTACTAAAATGCAAGATTTGACAGCAATAAGAGCAGCGTGGACATTCTGCTAAACACCTTCTTTGGTGTTTTACAGAAGAGAGAATGTCAGATGTGTTTGAAGCGACATGACGATGAGTAAGTGTTGGCAGACATCTCGTTTGTGGTGAACTGTGCCTTTAAGCAGCGATGCTCTCAATGACCTTCACCGTACAGTAGAATCAGCACACGGCGCGGGTGATGGCAGGACAAACGCTAGAGCTATCGATTCCCTGATGCAGGAAAACCATGACCTTTCTCCCAGAACTCATGCATCAGCAGAAGAGCATCATGGGAAAGAGGCACATGACATAAACACATGAGGGGCTTTGATTATCATCAGGGGAATAAGAATAGAAACACTCTTGAGTGTGTGTGTGTGTGTGTGATAGTGTGTGAGGGTCTGTGTGTGTGAGATAGCGTGTGATCGTAAGCGTAAGCCAAATGGCTTAAAAAAACAGATTAAACTGTTTTTTTATTCAAAAAATGCAGAAAGTTGTCTGTGATGGGTAGGTTTAGGAGGAGGGTTAGTGTAAGGGGATAAAATATACAGTTTGTACAGCATAAAAACCATTACGTCTATGGAGAGTCCCCAAAGATAGTGAACTAGACGTGTGTGTACTTACGTTGTGTGCCCAAATGAGAAAACTTGTCTATATTCATATTTAATAGTGTCTAATTGATGTAAATGAGAGTTATGGTTTGGTTTTTGCGGAAGGATTAGCATTGGGCTTTAACTTACATGTCTTATATAATTACCAACATACTGAACTTTGATAGTTGGATGAGTAATGCCTTTACAATTAAACATTTTGTTTTTCAGTGGAATATCAGTCAATTTGCATGTCATTTAATGGATTATATAGAACAAAACGTGTGTCAGTAGTTATTAGGGGCCAAGCGCCGAAATTGCGTAGGCACCTATTGAATCCGTTGGCGTTCTACTTTTTCTTCTTCCGCTCTGGAAGTTTATGGAAGCCTACAGAACCACTTGCGGGAAAGTTTTGAAATCTGGCACGCTGATAGAGGCAAGTCTGACCTGTCACCATAGTATATTTGGTGTCTCTATCCCAATCTGTCTAGCGCCACCAACTGTCCAAACTTGCACTTATATTTATGCTAATAACTTTTGAACTGTAGGGCTAGAAACGAAATCTTTTTTCCTCTGATTCCTTGGCTCAAGACGATTCCCTATGATGCCATTTTCTGTCATGAAAATTTTCCTGCCATTTTGAATTTTCAGAAAAAAACTACTTTTTCAAACTTCTCCTAGGCCGTTGTTCCGATATACACGAAAATTTAACCAGATCATCTTCAGACTATGCCGGCAAAAAGTTGTGGAATTCAAGTTGATTTGTCAAACTTTTTTCGAAAAACATGTGAACGAATTTTATGTAGCGCTTGCGAAAATAGACGTAAAGCTCCTCAACGCTTTACCATATTCCAACCAAATTTGGTCCATGTCAACACAAGCATGACCTGAGGTTTCTCCGCCGAAACGCAGCGCCACCTACTGGTCCGGAGATATGGAAAAAGTGGTCTCGTTAGATTCATACCGGCCATTTTGGACGTCAGCCATTTTGAATTTTGTAGTAAAATGCTGTATTTTACGAACGCATGAATTTATCATTACAAAACTTGGTATGGGTAATCGGCACGATGCCCTGAAGGAGTCTGAGAGGTTTTGGACCAGCGTCACCTAGTGGTGAAAAATTATTTACATGCTTATAACTTTGGATGAGGTTGACTTATTTTCACGGGAGTGAATCCCTACTGAGTCCAATGATACCAAACATGCTAGGTTTCACCTTATGGTTAGTGCAACATGAATTAGCATCTAAACAACATTCACGAATATCTTAGAAACCATTAGTCCGATTGAGACGAAACCACCATAGGAAAATTGGAAACATAGGTCGTTGATTGAAAGCTAATGGCCAAATGTCAAAATTTTGATAGTAAGTGGCAAAAAGATGCAATCAAAGTAACTTTTTATGTGTTCATACATATAGATGTCTATAACTCCTTAACGAAATTAGATATTTTAACCAAATTTGACACGCTTATGTATGGGGGCACACTTGGTGGCGCTATAATTGAACAAAACATGAAGTTGGCTCTAACTACAGTACTGTTGGTCTGATTGACCTCAAAATTGACCTGCAGTGTCTTTGTCTCGGTTGCTATCATAGTCCATTATGACATTGTTGATCTGCTGTTAGCTTCTTTGTTTGCTTCTATTGTGCTTGGCCCCTTAATTGCTGCTTGCAGCTATATTTTTACTCTTATTTTACTCAGATATCTATTCAAATAACTGTTACGATAGGGTTAAAACAATGTAGTGCTGTATTTGCTCGGTGTACATAACTGCTAATATTTTGCATGACTGTAAAAAGAAAATGACTTTAGATGTTTCATTCGTAATCTGTTTTAATGTTCATATTTATCTCTGACACGTCAGGTGGAACAAAACCCACTTCAATGCCAAAGGAAAGAAGCACCGTTAAGTAACGTGTGGTTTCCGGCTCAAACCACCATCACTTCAGCTCAACACATCTCAGAGAAACCTGGATCTGTCAATTAACCTTACGAAAACAACCCAATTTATCTTAATGTAAAATAATAACTGGACTGTAAGCAGACACTGTTGATATTATAATCCTGTGAAATCAGACAGCGAAGAGAGAACATGCTAGATATGAAACTGTTTTTTTTTTTTTGCTTGCTGAAGTGTGTAAATGTTCGACGGGACCAACGTTATCAGGCTGAAACAGCAGTTGAAATATCAGTCAAGAGCGTCACGTCCACTGTTACGCAATTCACGTAAAGCTCCTTCTCCAGCTGGACTCGTATTTGCTGTAACGTCCTAAAAGAGCATCTGGAAAATTGCAAAAAGGACAAAATGTGGAACTAAATAATGCAATGATAATATCTGCAGTAAATGTATGTCTGGAATAAACACTCAACACTATTATCAAATACGTTCTTCCAGATATAACTGTAATTATTATTCAAGTTTACATATTAATATACTTTAAATGCACTCCATTGCAACTTCATCATTACAAATGTGTATTTAAAAATAGATTTATATGTATATTTTAGTTTACCATAAATGCTTGTCAGTACATTCTAACCATATTTCAAAGACAACAATGTAATTACATATAAAGTTGCACTTAAGAGGGTCAAAAACACTTAAAAGTTATTTAATTTACACTATAATACATTTAATTTAGTTGCAATTAACATGCAATTACATGTCCGAAAACATTACATTCACTCACTCGAGTTTATTTTATAAAGAGATGTTATATAGGATATGATGTCATCAACTTACAAAGGAAGTGGAACAAGTGATTAGAAAACAACTTATTTTTACGTGCACGTTTAATATCAGTCGTTTTGTCATTTCTTTTAAATGCGTCTAATTTCTGTGCTCATTTTTCCAGGAATGTATGAAGGCTGAGCATGTGCTTATCTTAAAGTCTCCAGACATCATCTTTAAGAGGCTTTTTTCGTTTCATACAGGAAATAGGGCAAAGCATAGCCTCTTCAACAGGAAGTAGGACAAGTGAAACCTCTAACGATGTGCTGTAATGCCACGAGACTGCATGGCCAGATCATCATGCTTTACAATGACAGTTTCACAAAGATCCTACAATAAATGTGGTCACGTTCTGCTCACACGTTTAGGCAGAGAGATATTTGATTGTTCTCTTAAATATGTGAGATTGTGAAAGTAAAGCATGCTGCACACAAATAACACTTGTTACACGTGTCACATGTAGTTACTACAGTCTATTTATAACAATAAATGATGCATGCATGCAACTAACCCTAACCCTATAGTAAATATTACTCTGTAAGAAACACAAATCCAACAGACAGTCAGAGTACAACATAATTACATCACTGATAATAAACTGCATATAATTAATGTGTAATTATCCTGTGGAGCTGCTGGTAATTACAGTTATTGTTTCTAGTTACACATGGGTGTCCATGTTATATTGAAATTGTACAATTAAGTAGTGAGTAATATTAATTAATGACATAGGGTTCATGTTAATTACATGTAATTACGCATAATTTACTGTTGTTACTATAGTAAGTGCATGTAACGTGTATAACAAGGACACAAATAAAGTGTTTTCCCCTGTAATTTCTCTAATTTCTCATTTACATTCAAACACAAAATAAAATTATTAGTGCATTTTACTATTTCAGTCATTTTACATCAAAATCTCAAGTTTGATTCAATGTGTCACTGTCCGTTTCTGTAAATAATTATGATTATGATCATTATAGCAGGGGTTATCAATCTTTTAGATGTCACAGACCCCAAATACGAGCCCATCCTAAAATTAAAAAGCCAGCTACTGTATGTTTTCATATATAAAGACCCAGTTAATATTGTGAAAAATTATTATAAATATTTAGTTTATTTTTTCTACTCACTAGTACTGTTAGATGTATTATTTAGGCTATTTAAATATATTTCTATTTATTTTAATTTTTTTTATTTATTTTGTTTTATATTTTCATATATAAAGACCCAATTTAAACTGTGAAAAATTAATATTAAAAATATAATAAATATTATATACATATAAATCTAATAAATTAATATAATTATTAAATAAATATATATTTTTACTAAATTTTTATTATGTATTTTTTCATTTTTTACACCTTTTTTCTCTAAGCTTTTCCCATGAACCCCAGTTTGAAAACCCGTGCATTATAGTGTTAAACTTTGTGTTTAATGTCAGTTTTACTTACATCCCCTTCGATCCGTATTTGTTGTAAAACTCCATGTGGTTGCACGCCTGAATCCAGCCGACCGTCCAGCTCTCTTTACCAGCCACCGGCGGCACGACGACCCGGGCGGACGCGCGGAAATGCGGCGTGCGGTAGCGCAGCACCACGCTGGAGGACTCGTCGATGCTGGTGGGGTTCGAGTCGATGGAGGAGTTGAGCTCCAGAACCATGACGCTGTCGCGGAAACTCTTGGGTTTGCATCTGATACTCTGAATACAGCCCATCACAAGCAGCACGAGCGGCCAGCAGAACATCAACCCTCAGAATAACGCACACGACGCGCTGTCCCTCAGAATATCGCTCTCGCTCTCAAACGCTGAACGACGCGTCGCAGCGTCGCCTCAGTAACTCTTATTTACGTTCAACGATAAAAGAAAACAAAACAAAAGAAATAAAAACAATGTTCGTCAACTTTCCGTCATTGGCGGGCCGTTGAAACGCTCAGCAGGTCGTCATCACAACACTGGTTTTAGATTAAAACAAACAGGTTAAACCCATCGGCTCAGAATACTGTTGGCATGTTGCGGGGAAATAAATTATTTTTAATTGCTAGAGAGTGTTTGGGTATTAAAAGGAACGCTGGAAAAGTCATTTTCCCCCAGTGAATATTCACATTGTCGTGGTGTTCTGTGAGTTTGTCCTTGAGGTTCAGTTGGAGGAAGCTGACTTTCTCGTGCACTAATGAGTGAACGATCCGTCTCGCGCGCCGCCGCAGCATCCAGGTGAACTTCATCAGCCCGCATGAATAAACATGAGAGATGAATAAATCAGTCCCGCTGTCACGAACATACATGTTGTGATGAACAGCCCATCATTGCCCCGTCTAGCTCTTTTCATCAGTTATAATCCATCCTCATCTTCACGCTCAGCCTCCGTCCCGCAGCGCTGTGAGTGTCACCGCATCAGCTGCAGCTGCTCTACTCCGAGCGCCTGTGGCGTCACTTCCGCTCCCAGACGCACGCATTATGGGGCGTGTAGTTCTGTTGCAATATTCATCTATAACAGCTACAACAAATATCTTTTTCAACGACAGAGATGTCTTAACTTTACGACTGTTCTTTATCGAGAACAAACGCAGCAAACATGGCCCACTGTGGTGAGTAAGTATGAAAACAAAAAAACAGAAAACCCACACCGGCCCCACTGTGGGTTACCTCATGCAGAGCAGGGCCCACAGTAGTTTTTCACTAGAGTTACTGAATAGATTTAGGTACGATGTTATGATGAACAGTTGTTCAAAGCGTTTCTAAGGATGCTGATTTATAGAAGGCATAGATTGCGTTTATAGATGTCGAACGAGAACATGGTTTGTGTAATATTAGCAACATATTATTAGCTGTTTGATAACTTAGTCAAGCAAAAGGCTAATCATATTAATTAACATGGTTATTGTAAAGAGCGATACCATTGTGCAGTGTTTACCTCAGTAAGTTGACCGAGTGGATCTCCAGGCTGGCGTGAGCGAGTGGAGGCGGGGCTTATTTGCATATTCATGGATCCGTGTATACTAAATAAAGCAAGGGTGTAGAGTTACATTCAAGCTATTTTAAGGCATCGGGAAAATACGTCATTTTGGTGATCAAAGATGAGTTTTAAGGGATAAAATTATTGATTAAGGGGGCTTTAACTTATTTGTCACAATAAAACAATACAAAAATTGTTCATTATTAGCATTGGTATTCATCAGTGATGTATTTATTACTATAAAAATGATAAATAATTGTCATAGTAATGAATACATCACTGATGTATTTTATATTTTTTATAGAATATTATATTACTCGTGCATAACGATGTGATGTAAGGTCTATAAGCGCAGTGACCTGGAAAAACACTGATTTTAAATATAAAACGACTCGCGTTTAAAAGATAATAAAAACGAACGTCATCGATGGTCTGCGCGCGCCCGTTTAAGCACCTTGGAGAACGCCAACCTCCAGACACGCTGTCCGATTTGCGATTCCTACTATGGTGAAGACAGAGCTCATTAATATGTATTAAACCATTACAGCTGTTTCATTGAAGCGTCCAGTCACGTGATCACACTTATGTTCATGAGCCGAGCCTTCATTCGTCAGCTGTCTGCCTTGCAGCCAATCAGCATGGCTACTGGGCGTACGTCATTAATATTCAAAAAGCATTCCTTCACCATAGTAGTGTTTGTGATTTCGCTGTGGGGCGGACCGTGATGGATGCTGAAGCAGTGCTTACAAATTCACTGATATTTTATGTAAAGATGGTTTCCAAAACTGAGGTGTCGTACGACGTTTTTGTGCGTGTGAATTGACGCGACCGCGAGCGGGATCATAACAGACCTGAGGTAGGCCAGATGATGGTTTACATGTGGTTTAGGACCAAACCAGCGTCTTGTTAAAACACGACGAGATGGCTGCTTGTAGTAATTGTTCCTGTTTATTGTTTATATATACATTTTCACCATTTGGACAACAAAGTTCACCCATAAACAAAATGCTCCATTGAGATTGAGATTGTGTTTTTATCTACTTAACCATATTTTGGGGACAAATTTGTTCCCAGAGGAGAGCTAAATCTTCCTTAGGTAAAAACGATACAAAAATCAAGTGTTTAAAATGGTTTACTTCCAAACAATGTTCACTCATAAATGGCAAGTAACTTTCACAAATAATTACAAGACAAATAAGAAACGACAAGTAGCAAGTGAATTTTTTTTTTTTTTAAGTAGAAACCCTGAAATGCTGTTTTTTTGTAAAACATACTCCAATAATCTTCATAAAATGCATTTTTACACTGACAGAAACAAAAACAATGTGTGGAATGATAGCTAAGATCAGGGTTGCCAGGTTTTCACAACAAAACCCACCCAATTGCTACTCAAAACTAGCCCAATTGCGTTTCAGAGGGGTAAAATCCGTGTTTTTGGCGGGTTTCCCCTGGTAAAATTCTCATTTCAGGGGCTAAATATCATGTTACTTGGAGTCGCTTCAACCCGCAGACATGAAAAACAACCCACGGCAACAGTGTTAAATTAGCCTAATTCCGTGGGAAAACCACAAACTTGGCAACACTGGCTGAGATAGTTATGTAAACATCTGTGTTAATTTTTTAGGTTTTTAAAAAGTCTAAATTATGACATACTCATAATTATAAGATTAAAAAGTTTAAGTTATGAAATAAAACAGTGCAACATATTAGCCGCTTTTCCACCGTCGGGCCGAACAGTTCTCATTGCGTATTTGTTCCATTCCGTGCCGATCCGGGCCAGCTAGTACGGTTACGGTTTCATTTTCCACTGTGGGGCTAACGCAGGGTTGCCAGGTTTTCACAACAAAACCCGCCCAATTGCTACTCAAAACTAGCCCAATTGCGTTTCAGAGGGGTAAAATCCGCGTTTTTGGCGGGTTTCCCCTGGTAAAATTCTCATTTCAGGGGCTAAATATCATGTTATTTGGGGTCGCTTCAACCTGCGGACATGAAAAACAACCCACGGCAACAGTGTTAAATTAACCTAATTCCGTGGGAAAACCATAAACTTGGCAACACTGGCTGAGATAGTTATGTAAACATCTGTGTTAATTTTTTAGGTTTTTAAAAAGTCTAAATTATGACATACTCATTATAAGATTAAAAAGTTGAAGTTACAATATGAAGCAACATATTAACTGCTTTTCCACCGTCGGGCCGAACAGTTCTCATTGCGTAATTGTTCCATTCCGTGCCGATCCGGGCCAGCTAGTACGGTTACGGTTTCATTTTCCACTGTGGGGCTAACGCAGGGTTGCCAGGTTTTCACAACAAAACCCGCCCAATTGCTACTCAAAACTAGCCGAATCGCGTTTTCACGGGAAAGCCCAGTGTTGCCAAGTCTGAGGTTAACGGACGCTCTTTGGAATGTAAAAGCGTCAGTCGTTGCCTTGGTAACGCAACGGTTTACTGATGAAATGAGATGTAAATAGCGAACGTGTTATGGAAGATGATCAGATATTTCTTATAATTTTATTATTACTTTGTGTTTACGTCACGCTTAGCCAGCTACAGAAAAACTGGTAGCCAGGCAACAGACAAGTGACCAATCCTGAGTGGTGACATCACTTCACGAATTCTACCAGCACGATTCATCGGTTAGGGGCCGTTCACACAGAACGCGTTTTTCCATTCCGATGCGCTACTTTTCCATTGTTTTTCTATGTAAACGCGCTAGACGTACGTGTATGACTGTTGTGCTCGCATCTTGCGTCTTTTGCAGCGTCTCGCGCATGACATGGTGTTCATGCGGCCATCTAGTTCAAAACGGTTCAACTTTTAAAAAATGTGTCTCGAGACCTTGCGTTTTTTCCCCCCCATTCCACTGCCCTCGTCTCGCGTTTTTAAAGCAAAAACCCAAAGAGCCCTTAGACAACCGTGCCGAGAATTCCAGGCGAGAATGGTTTGTAATCGTGCCATGCCATGTCACATGACTGTTCATGCACACTGGGCATGCGCGTACAAGTGTAAACAGTTGCCTCTTGCACATGTAGGCAGCTGCAGTATTAACAAAATGCAGAGTTTAACTGCACAGTGGTTGCTAAAAATGACAACAAAGCCAGCAAAGATTGCAGTTCAGTCTCCATGTTATTGTTTACATGGTCGTCAAGGATACGCAGAGGTTTTGGTCCGTTTATACTGAAACCCAGCGTTTTTTTTAAAACTAAAACGGGGTTTGCAGCGGTTTTGAAAGTCTGTTACACTAGTAGGTGGCGACAAGTGACTGTCTTTATGAGTGAGTCACTGAATCATTCACTCAACCATTTCATTCAGAACACTGATTCATTCAGGAACGGATCAAGTGTAAGGCCAATTAAAATGAAATCAAAACTGTGAAAAATGGTATAAAGGAACCATCACAATCTCTAAATATATCTGACACTGTTTTCATAGAGCACAGCCACATCTGAAGCTCATTAGCATCTCGTCCTGCTGTACGACTAAACCACGATGCCTTTGAACCCGAGTCGCTCCAGAGCCAAAGATCGCAGCAGCATTCTGGGCCGCCCCGAGTTTCTGTCCCTGAACGTGCCTCCGCGAAACAACAAATCGTGGAAAAGAGCCGGCCCGTCCAAGAGCCAGCAGAACCAGCCGAGCGAGAACCCCACGGAGCCGCCGGACGAAGACTGCATGCTGCTCAACCCGTCCTTCAAAGGCATCGCCATCAACTCGCTGCTGGCCATCGACATCTGCCTGTCCAAGCGCCTGGGCGTGTGCGTCCACACCTCGTCCTCGTGGGGCAGCGTCCGGTCAGGCGGTCACCTTGCTGGCTCTGACGGGTCACGGCATCACCTGGATCTGCGGCACTCTGGTGTGTCTGACACAGAGTAACACACCGGCGGGACAGGAGCTCCTCATCAACCTGCTGATAGGTGAGCGCTGCGGTTACACCTTCAATATTTGGAATTAGTTCTTAATTTTATAATTATAAAGTTTTAGTACATTTGTTTTGTGTTTTTGTCATGTTTAGTAGTTTTTTTTTTTTAAATGTCAGTATAGCTTTTATAAATTTTTTTTATTATAGATTTATTTTTTATTTTTCGTATTTTCTGTTTTCATTTTGAATTTGTTAATTTTAGTAGTAATTTTGTTGTTTTGTCATTTTTAGTAGGTTTTCTTTCTTTCTTTTTTTTTAAAAAAAATGTCTATATAATTTTTACAAATTATTTCAGATTTAGTTTTTAATTTTGTATTTTCTACTTTTTTTAATTTAATTAAAGTTTTAGTAATTTGTGTAAAGTATGTTTTTGTTATTTTTTTTAGTTTTTAAAAATGTCTAGGTTTTATTAATTTTCAGATTTAGTTTTTATTTTTGTTTTCTGTTTTTATTTTAAATTTAGTAATTTATAGTTTTTTTTTGTTTTGTTTTTTTGTTTTACAGTTTTTAGTAGTCTTTTTTTCAATGTCTATATATTTTTATTTCAGATTTTTTATTTTTGTATTTTGTTTTCATTTTGAATTTTAGTTAAAATGTTAGTAATTTTCTTGTGTTTGTCATTTTTAGTACTTTTAAAAAAAAATCTATATAGTCTTTATATTTTTTTATTTTAGATTTAGTTTTTATTTTTGCATTTTCTGCTTGTATTTTCATTTTAGTTAAAGTTTTAGTAATTTTCTTGTTTTTGTCATTTTTAGTAGTTAATTTTTTCAGATTTAGTTTTTATTTTTGTTTTCTGCATTTATTTTAATTTTGGTTAAATTTAGTAATTTTGTTGAGCGTTTTTGTCATTGGTATTTTTTTAAATGTCTATATAGTATTTTATTAATTTCAGATTTAGCTTTTCTTTTTAGTTAAAGTTTTAATAATTTTGTTTTGTGTTTGTCATTTTTTAGTAGGTTTTGTTTTCTTTTTTTTAAATGTCTATATAATTTTTATAAATTATTTCAGATTTAGTTTTTAATTTTGTATTTTGTTTTATTTTCATTTTAGTTAAAGTTTTAGTGATTTTCTTGTGTTTTTGTCATTTTTAGTAGTTTTTTTTTTTAAATATGTCTAGATAGTTTTTATAAAATTGTTTTTCACATTTAATTTTTATATTTGCATTTTCTGCTTGTAGTTTCGTAATTTTCCTGTTTTTGTCATATTTAGTAGGTTTATATATTTCCTGACAGAGACACTCTTTCGTTTGATTCTCTTCCAGCGCTGATTCTTGACGTCCTGACTGTGGCAGGCGTTCAGAAACTGGTCCGGCGCAAAGGACCATGGGACATCAGTCCCGGCTTTCTGGACTGCGTGGCTCTGGACACGTACTCGTTCCCGGCGGCGCACGCAAGCAGAGCGGCCATGGTGTCCAAGTTCCTCCTGTCCCATCTGGTGCTGGCCGTCCCGCTGCGGGTCCTGCTGGTGCTGTGGGCCGTCCTGGTGGGCCTGTCCCGGGTCCTGCTTGGTCAGCACCACCTGACCGACATGGCGTGCGGCTTTGCTCTGGGCTTCCTTCACTTCGCTCTGATGGAGACGGTGTGGCTGTCGTCCGGTGCCTGTCAGACGCTCATCTCCATCGGGACCTTCAGCTGGGGCTCCGTCCATTAGGTGGACACTCAGTCACCTTACGTTTACATGCCGAGTCCGAGCACACGGGACACAATCAGATGGATCTGTCTTTTGACACCGAGGGCAAATCTGGTTATTAGCTGCTGCAGTCGCATTATCAGGTCTGTTCGGGTTGGGACTGGTGTTATTTCAGTCTCACTAAAGCGTTTACATGACATGACTTCAGTCCTTATAAAGTGCATGCAGAGTCACTGGATCTCACTGCACAGCTGAGTTTCGACTTTCATTTTCACTTCTTAAATTCTGTAGAACCGAGACGTCTCATAGAGGAAGTTGCTTGGAAAGGAAGTTCTTTTTTTGGCCTGATGTAGCAACTGACGTTATAAAACAAGTTTATTGGTTAACTGTGTTTTGTCTGGGTTGAGTTTTGGTCGTCTGTGCAAAGTGTGAAAACTATGGAAGCTTGTTGGATGCCACGAAATAAAAATTTAAAAAAGTAATTGCGACTGTATCTCACAATTCTTACTTTTTTTCTCAGAATTGCGAGATATAAACTCACAATTGCTAGTTATAAAGTCAGAATTGCATGAATATGAATTGTGAGATATAAAGTCAGAATTGCAAGTTATAGTCAGAATTGTGAGATATAAAGTCAGAATTGCGAGTTATAAAGACAGAATTGCAAGTTATAGTCAGAATTGTGAGATATGAAGTCAGAATTGCAAGTTATAAAGTCAGAATTGCGAGATATAAAGTCAGAATTGCAAGTTATAATCAGAATTGCAAGTTATAAAGTCAGAATTGCGAGATATAAAGTCAGAATTGCAAGTTATAGTCAGAATTGCGAGATATAAAGTCAGAATTGCGAGATGTAAAGTCAGAATTGCAAGTTATAATCAGAATTGCAAGTTATAAAGTCAGAATTGCAAGTTATAGTCAGAATTGCGAGATATAAAGTCAGAATTGCGAGATATAAAGTCAGAATTGCGAGATATAAAGTCAGAATTGCGAGATATATAGTCAGAATTGCAAGTTATAGTCAGAATTGCGAGATATAAAGTCAGAATTGTGAGATATAAAGTCAGAATTGCAAGTTATAGTCAGAATTGCGAGATATAAAGTCAGAATTGCGAGATATAAAGTCAGAATTGCGAGATATATAGTCAGAATTGCGAGATATAAAGTCAGAATTGCGAGATATATAGTCAGAATTGCAAGTTATAGTCAGAATTGCGAGATATAAAGTCAGAATTGTGAGATATAAAGTCAGAATTGCAAGTTATAATCAGAATTGCAAGTTATAAAGTCAGAATTGCGAGATATAAAGTCAGAATTGCAAGTTATAATCAGAATTGCAAGTTATAGTCAGAATTGCGAGATATAAAGTCAGAATTGCAAGTTATAAAGTCAGAATTGCGAGATATAAAGTCAGAATTGCAAGTTATAGTCAGAATTGCGAGATATAAAGTCAGAATTGCGACTATCTCGTAATTCTGACTGAATGACTTTATAACACTACAATTGCGAGTTTAAATCTCAATTCTGAGGGGAAAAAAAAAAATCTGAATTTTGAGATGTCGCAATTACCTTTTTTATTTTTTTTATTTAGTGGCAGAAACAAGGTTCCATAGAAAACACATCTTTAAAACACTCACTCAAAACACAGAAGACTGAACTTGATCAGGATTTTCAAAAAATTACTGTTTCAACCAGGCGTATTTGTTCCTGTCTGGTTTTCTTTGTGTGCATGAATGTTTTAAATCATTATTTTCTGTGATACCGATCAAAGTACTGTAAAGACACATGCAATATTCAAGGGATCAGTTGCCTTTGTATTTGTCAGAAAATTAACTTCTGAACTGTATCTGTACTGTACATATTTGTACTTCAGCTATAAATAAATGAGCCACTCTTTGTTGATCTTGTTCTGTTAGTTCATCCGATACATGAACAGCGGCCTCAGATTCTCAGATCAAGTGTCTGTGAGTCTCCAATGCTCAAATTCACTAATGATGTTTGAAGTGTACAGGTGTTTGAATCAGTTTTGGTGACTTTTAGTGCTTGTAAGAAGTCTTTCTCCTCAAGTTCACACAGGTGAAGAGAATCACATTAACTAACAACATCATTCATGAATTAACTAATCACAAACAAACACAACACTGTCTGTCTTCATCTTCAACACAACTTCTATTGAGTCAAACTTGTAACTCAAAGGTCGTGGGTTCGAGTCTCAGTACCAGAATTGTAGGGGGGAGTGAATAAACAGTAAATATAAATATATATATATATATATGTTATTTATATGCCATGTGGATTGCATTTTCTGCTGTGCTTCATGTACACCAGCCTCTTTCCTCCTGTGATGATAGAGATGATGAAGTTTCTCACTCGTCTCTTGTAGATTAGCGTATCAGCACCACGCACGTGCTTCACGCGCTCTAATCTCTCCTGCCGTCTGCGTTTTGGGTGGAGACGTGTGACGTCACTGCTCATGGTGTTTTAGTAAAGTGGCCGTGTGTATGATAGAATAGAATAGAGACTAACTGTGCAACAGTATGAGACTAATTGCGTGTAAAACATCTGAATCATTGAGGAAGTCTGGTGGTTTCTGGTGAGAACCGTCAGTTTAACCGAATCAACTTTAGCACATATGAAAGAGGCAGTGGTTTATAAAATATAAAAATAAAACCAGCTGAACCCTTCTGAAGAAAAAAGTGCGCTTAACTGTATTGAATGTGCACTTGTGTACTTGCAGATAATATAACATTAATGGAATAAAAATGTCCACTTACGTGCACTTAAAGTGAGCACACTTTCACCATGGGGGCCTGTCCCAATACACACACTTGCGTTCTTTGCACTTGACCACTACTTACATGACATATTTCCTGTAATTGGCTCAAGTGTTCAAGTGTGTGTATGACTTTTGATTACCCGATGGGACACCCTTTTAGTGTTGCAAAATTGCTGCAAAAGTGTTTACAGAGCTTAATTTTGAAAAAAATGAAAATTCAGTCATTAAATACTCTCCCTCATGTCGTTCCACACCCGTAAGACCTTCGTTCATCTTCAGAACACAAATTAAGATATTTTTTGTGCACCAAAAATAACAAAATAGCGATTTCAAAACACTGCTTCATGAAACTTCGAAGCTTTACGAATCTTTTGTTTCGAAACAGTGATTCGGATCATGTCTCAAACTGCCACAGTCACGTGATTTCAGTAAATGAGGCTTTGTTACGTCAGAAGTGTTTCGAAATTTCAATGGTTCACGTGACTTTGGCAGTTTGATACACGCTCCGAACCACTGATTCGAAACAAAAGATTCGTGAAGCTTCGACGTTTCATGAAGTTAGTCTTTAGTAGCTTTCTGGGCATTGAAAGTGTTAATTATCTTGCTGTCAATGCAGGCCTCACTGAGCCATCGGATTTTATCAAAAATATCTTAATTTGTGTTCTGAAGATGAACGAAGGTCTTATGGGTGTGAAACGACATGAGGGTGAGTAATTAATGACAGAATTTTCATTTTTGGGTGAACTAACCCTTTAAGGAGTCTTTGTTACACTGTAATACATTGAAGTACTGAGTACTATAAAGTAACTACATGTACTTACTATAGGGTTAGGATTTGGTTTGGTTACTACATGTAGTTACTACTATAGTAACTACATGTAACAATGACACTAAAATAAAGTGTTACCAAATAAACTTTTAAATGTCTGTTCAGTAGCCCCAACAAACGACACAAAATAAAAGTTTTGCTTTAAGGTACATTTTAAATCATTGTTATAATAACCTTTATCATGCTTTAAAGATGTGTTGGCTAACATACTAAAGCACATGTAGCCTAAATAGGCTATTTGATTATAATTTTAACTGTAGTGTTATTGGATGTTACATTTAAAGTTAATATATTTTAAATGTACTAAATTGCAACTAATTACAAACATTTAAATTACATTATAGTATATTTTGGCAGTACTTTCGGCAGTACACTAACCATATTTTAAAGACAACAGAAGAACTTTGCACTTAAAGGTGCAATATGTAATATTTTCTGTCTGCTAGAGGTCGCTAGAGGCCTATTCAAAACAAAGGCGTAGCTTGATGATGCCAAGTTTGAAAGCGGAATCTTGGGACATGTGGTCTTCATGGTCTACATGTGCCGAGCAGACGTGCTGCGATCTTAATCCTCAGACATCATCAAGATTCTCATGCAATAAGTGAGGAAAATTGTTTTATTCTTAGCTTTTTATGTCAATGACTTTATAGGGACTTTATAGGGATTTTAAATTTGTTTGAAAACTCAGTCATATGGGCAAACGCAAAGCGAAACATCAGTCCGAGGCGAACATGGAGAAAAATGGAAATATGGTGTCATCCCAACTATTCGCCCAGTATCCTGATGATACAATGCTGACAGATTTAACTACTGATTCAGTTGACACAGTCAATCCAGAGAAATCCTTGGCAACTCCACTGCCATGTACACCAGCTAAAAGTCCAGCACCAAAAAAAGGAAAGATAACATCTCCTGATTGTGACCTCAACAAGGTCATGGTTGCCATTCAGTCTCTTTCTGTAAAATGTGAAGTAACTTTTGAAAAGGTTACATCCATGGAGACAATGGTGAGAAACACTGATCATGCCATGACCTTTTTGAATGAATCGGTGGAAAAACTTCTTAAAGATACCACCAACCATAACGAGAGGATCTCCGCGCTGGAAAAGAAGACTTTAGACTTGAGAGAAGAGAACAAACAACTCAAACTTCAGCTGCTGGAGGCCAACAGTTATCGACGAAGATGGGGACTGAGACTGCACGGGATGAAGGAGGAAGATCATCAAGAAAACACTCGCGATCTGGTGATCAATGTTCTTGGCAAGATTTCCCCGAAAATTGCTGAGAAATTACTGGAGGTGGTGGATTCTGTGCACAGAATTGGAAAGAAGACGGCAACTCAGCGAGAGGTATAATCATTCAATTCAGCATGTGTCACTTTCGGGATATTGTATGGAGGGATGCAAGAGGCTCGAAATTCCTGGAGGAAGCCCATCCGTTTAAAAGAAGACCTGTCACCTGATGAAAGAGCGGCCCGGGCCAAGGCATGGCCGTTGGTTCAAAAAGCCAGAGAAGAAGGCAAAAGAGCGTCTTTCATTGGTGCTTTTGCTTACATCGAAGGTAAAAAAAAGTTAATATTGACATTTAGTTAACATTGAGTGAATAAAGGACACAGACAATTTCACTGTCCCTAACAACTTACAATGTGGACTTGGTTGATTTCTTGTTGCATGTGAGATCCTGGTGGGTCTATTTGTTTCCACAGTAATAAACAGCTTAAGCTAATTTAGGAGGTCTTGTTCATTGTTGTTCTTTGTCTGTTTTTGTCTTTGTTTTCTTTATCTTTTGGATGACAGTTCATAATTTTGGGAAATTAGACTTTATTTCTCTTAATGTCAGAGGTTTAAGGAATATAGATAAAAGGAAGGCACTTTTTCTTTTCATTAAACACAGAGAAGCTCAAATTATTTTTTTCCAAGAAACACATTCTTGGGATAATGACCTAAAGTTTTGGAAATCGCAGTGGGGCGATTCTGTCATGGAACAAACCATTCTGCAGGGGTCGCTGTTTTCTTAAATTGAAGGGAGATGTAGTGGAAACAATTTATTCTGGAGAAGGGAGGTGGATTATAATAATTTTAAACACAGACGATACGAAATTTATCATTTGTAATGTCTATGGACACAATAATAGCTCTTTAAATGTATGTATGTTTAAAAAACTTAGCCAAATATTACTAGATTTAAAAAGAAAATACACAGATGCTTATCTGTTGATTGGAGGTGACTTTAATGAAGCTCCCAATGATTCCATAGATAGAATCCCTCCAAAGAACAAGTTTTTGATCTGCTTTGTGATAATTTACAAGTTACTGATGTCTGGCGTTTTTTACATCCACACGATAAAGAATATACATGGGCAAATAATGATATGACACGCAAGTCACGAATTGATTTTTGGCTCTTATCTACTAGTGCAATTCAATTTGTTTCAGATACTTCAGTCGGTTATTCACCTTTGTCAGATCATAGATTCATCTCAATTTCTTTGATTGTTAAGGCAGACAGTTGTAAAAGAATTCGTGGATATTGGAAATTCAATAATAAACAACTTTTAGATGAAAAATGTGTGGATTCTGTCAAAAAAAAACTGCTTATGTTTTGGAAGATAAATCTATGAGTCAGACTCAAAGATGGGAATTTTTTAAATTCAAAGTCAGACAATTGGCAATGCATCGTGGTAAAGAACTTAAAGTGGCAAATTCCAAAAGATTTCATGTGATTCTCAATGAGCTTGACAAGTTATTATCTAAAGAAACTCTTAATACAGAGGAGGAAACTTTATTAGCTAGTCTGAGAAATGAAATAGACGATCATTACTTAGAATTAGTTAAGGGTGCATTTATAAGATCTAGGGCTAAATGGTTGGAAATGGGAGAGAAAAATACCAGCTATTTTTTTGCCCTGGAAAAGAGAAATATTAAAAGGAATTGTCTAACAGCTTTAGATGGTAATATAAACAAAAACCCCTGTCAAATTAATAAATATGTATATTCTTTTTTTAACAAACTATACTGCTCAAATTATAATGAAAACTATGCAAGATCATTTTTACAAAAAAAAAAATCAAACCTCCAGTGATCTCAAGTGAACTTGAAGCGGTCTGTGAAAATGACCTTTCTTTAGAAGAACTTACCAAAGCAATGCAGTCTATGAAGAAAGGTAAATCCCCTGGCTCAGATGACCTTACTATTGAGTTTCATGAACACTTTTGGGAAATTATTAAGAGACCATTACTTAGAATGTATAATGAATGTTTTATTAATGAAGAATTATGCACCTCTATGAAACAAGGCCTTATTACCCTGATACCAAAACCAGGTAAAGATCTTCTCTCCCTTGACAACTGGAGGCCAATAACATTATTAAATTTAGATTATAAAATTTTATCATTAGTTTTTGCAAAAAGATTAAAATCTGGTCTATCTGAAATAATTAATGAAACTCAAACAGGTTTTATGCCTAAAAGACATATAAGTTGTAATATTAGGTAAATTTTAGATCTTATAGATTATGCGGCTCATATTAAATCAGAAGCAGTCATACTGTTTCTAGACTTCTACAAAGCGTTCGATACCATCGAGCATAATTTTATATTCTCTACGCTAGAATTGTTTGGTTTTGGAGAGAAATTTATAAAGATGGTTAAAATGATATATAAAGATATTAATAGTTCAGTTTTCTTACAGTTTGATACATCTACGAGATTTCCTATTAACAGGGGAGTTAGGCAAGGTTGTGGAATTTCCCCTTTTTTGTTCCTGTTAGTTGTGGAATTACTGTCTTTAAATATTCGAAATAATCCTGATGTTAAAGGGTTGTCAATTTTCAACCGTGAGATTAGAATTTCGCAACTTGCGGACGACACAACCCTGTTTTTAGAAAACAATAGTTTATTGTTCAAATTTTTTTGGAAAAACAAACATCAGCATTTGAATAAACATGTTATATGTGGTAAGAAATCTGATGGAGGTTTTGACATGTTTGATTTTTTTTACGTTAATTATACCTTCAAAGTAAAGAATTGTGTCAATTCACTGGATTCTATTTGGTACTTTATTCCACACAATATCTATAAAAAAGTGGGAGGACTTAAATTTTTGTTAACTTGTAACTTCTCCCCCTCTAAACTCCCTATAAAACTCTCTAAATTCCATGAACAGGCTCTGTTGGCATGGAAACTTTGTTTTGTTCACAATTTCTCCCCACATAAAGTGAAACTGGAACAACGAGAGCATTTTAGTTAAGAACAAGTCTTTTTTTTTTTAAGAACTGGCATGAGAAAGGTATTGATTATCTTTGTGATATTCTAGATCCACATGGGAATGTTTATTCTTATTATGATTTCATGTCTAAACATAATTTTCCGGTTGTCCATAAGGAATTTTTTACAATGGTAAAAGCTATACCTAATAGTCTTGTTCATTTAATGAGATGTCACTTATCATTTAAAGAGATTGTAAAGAGTGAACAGAAATTTTTGGTTGAAGACAGGAGTATTTATGACCCAAAATGTAGTAACAAAATTATAAGAAATGTG
The DNA here is from genome assembly GCF_019924925.1 of Ctenopharyngodon idella. Lineage (NCBI taxonomy): Eukaryota > Metazoa > Chordata > Actinopteri > Cypriniformes > Xenocyprididae > Ctenopharyngodon > Ctenopharyngodon idella. The sequence goes on from NC_067224.1 coordinate 2,098,104, forward strand.
TTTCAGTCTAGAAAAAGAATTACTCCAAGGGGAACATTTTTCTGGAATTCTTTAATAGATAAGATTAATTGGAAAAAAGCATGGCTCTTACCTTATAAATTTTGTGTCCCCAATAAAGTTAAAGAACTACATTTAAAAATTTGGCATAATATATACCCCACTAAGGAAATTATTTCTAAATTTAGTAACACTAGTTTGAATTGTAATTTTTGTAAGTCTAGTATTGAGTCAATTGATCATCTTTTCTTCAAATGCCCCCTTGTTAAAGAATTTTGGTCCGATCTGTCAAATTTTTTGGCTTCGAAATCTAATTTGGTCATTGATTTAACTATGTGTGATATATTCTGTTATTTTTCACATTGTAAACAAAATATAGAATATATAGGAAATTTAGTTATTTCAGTGGCAAAATATTACATTCATAAATGTAAATTTTCTTCAACACTGCCCAAATTAAACCACTTTCTCTGTGACCTTAACTATTTAATTATAACACTAAAAAAGATTAACAACAAAAAAAAGTATCAAATTTATGAATCTGTATAATGATCTGATGAATGTTACGTAAATTGCATTATTACCTCTGTATTTTTATTTTTTTATTTATTTTTTTTTTATTTATTTTTTGATTGCTTTCCTTCCACTACTTTATGCATTTGTCTTCCTTCATTATTTATATTTGATGTGATCCATTGTTATATTGATATGATTAAGTTGTTCTTGTTCATACTTGTAATAAAAAAATAAATAAATAAAAAACCATGTGGTCTTCACCTCACAGCCGGTGGAAAACAATTGGGATAGGACTTGGGAAGAAATCATGTTCATGGATGCGATTATTATTACGTTACTGTAGTATGAAGCAGAGCAGGACCGAGTGTTGTGGGAGCTGAACGAGGTCACTGGAGCGATTGCGCAGCACACGCCTCGAACTTTTATTATGCCACAGTCGCCGGCGCCACTTCCGCTTTTCCGGTCATGAGTATGAGGTAACGCAGCTCTGTTTATCATATTGGATACATTTGATAAGACTAAACGTGTTGAGCTATATAACAATAATTAGTTTTCTGTCTTTAAATATATCAAAACAGTTGTTCCCTTGTCTATTAAAACATGTAAATATTAAAGCGCCTTTGGTGTTTCCGTGGTTTCTACAAAACCGGAAACCGAGGGTGAAGCGGGTATGACGCAATTGACAGGCGACTCCTCACACGTCCCGGAGCCTTGGTTAAAATTACAACTTTCTCACAATTTACAAATAGTTGCAAACATTTGGGATATTGTAAGTACTCAAGTGAACAAAATATATAACACTGGCCTAGTGGTTTTTGGATATTTTACTGCAAAATTCTTACATATTGCACCTTTAAGTTTCTTCTTTTAACATACAAGTACTCTTTTTAAAAGTATGCTATCGTTTCTAAAGGCAACGTCGAATATGATATAAAAAAACATTTTTTTTTTTTTTTTAGAATTTTTAAAAATTATTTATAATAAACATTGTGCTAATCCACATGAATTTGTTTAAGGTCTAGATCGGTTTCATTCCAGGTCACATTCATCTACGCAGTTGTTTCTCTGTCTATAAAGAGCTGCTGTTTGTGAATGAAGGTCCAGTGCTTCTGACAGCATCATTCTGCTCGCTCAGACAGGGGTCCAGATGCACATATGAAGTGAAAAGAAGATGAGAACACTTCATTAGATTGCTGAGAAACAGCTAAATTAACCACAAAGTAGTGTTGAAACTGTGCCAGAGGGGCCCCATTGAAGAGCGCAGCAAGAACCCTGTTTCTCCGGTCATTTTATCCAGGATTAAACACAGGACATTTGCATTTATATGTGTGGCTCATCAGCTCACAGATGGGATGATCTGACTGATTCTTCTGCCCTCTAGTGTTTCACTCAAACTAACACATGCGACACCCACCGAAACAGAAGCTCAGCAGTGAGAATCAATCAATCAATCAATCTAAAGCTGCTGTCCGTAAGTTTTTTTTTTGGTTAAAAATGATCCATAAACAATTTGAGTAAGTACATAACCAGTCAGTGTTCAAAACTATCTCCTTACCTTAGCCTGATTCACAACGGTAAGTTTGTAATAATGTTTTATAATTCGGGTGGTACTGGTGGTTTCCAGCGGGAAATTCGAGCTTGCAGCCGTTCGTCTTTGCGTCATTATGTCACGTGTGTTTACATGAAGAACAGTCTCAGCTAGTAGTCTATATCATGTGAGGATGCTGCTGGTATAGTTTTCTCACAGCAGCTGGAACAATTAAACTTATTTTGATAGCGGATTGTATGGTATAACAAATTAGTGATTAGACTGTACAGAAACTGAAATCTACAGGTAACGCTAATACACACTAAATACAAGTAGTCACGCAATGCTGATGTTGTTAACGATTTGAGAACAAAGTATAATAATAATAATTTGCACGTTTGATGTGATCCGAGCAAAGCGATCATTAGATTTAATCACAATTGGCAGCGCAATTTATTGTAATGCTTTGTTTTTCTCGGTTGATCAGAACAAAAGTGGCAGACATGTTACATACTTATTCAGATGACATTTTCTGGTGAAAATTCTTATTTTGCTTATTTCCAAGACTACAATCTGTGATTCTGAAGTACAGTATCCACACAGCAAACATTAGATTCATGCTGGTGCACAACCCACATAAAGATGATAATTCCACAAATAACTGCAATTACAGGTTTCGAACAGAGATGGCAACAAAGAGGCAAAACTTACGGACTACAACTTTAAAACAAACAAAAAAAAAAACACTATGTAACTTTTGCGGTTTAAAAAAACAAGCAAAAAAACAAACTGCATGCATTTTGCAGAAGAACATTGTTTTGGTTGTGCTGTGTGGATGAATATAATAACTAAAGAGAGAATTTTCCTACTGCTCATAAAACATTCACTAGGCTTGAGAGATATAACCAGTTTAGATGGAAAGGATCTCAAGCTGACTAGCTGAAGATGTTACTGTAGCTTTACCCATTAATAGACACGGTACTTCGTTGAAAATAAATTCCAGCACATCTACAACAACCATAATGTAGTGAGCCTTCACAATAGATAATACTTTACAATCAACTCTGTTAGAGAGCTACATATGGCAATTTATCTGTTCAATGAAACACCTTACTCGCCTGTTGAGTAATACATATTTAAATGAACAATAACAGCCATTATAAAAGTACAAGAAGTAAACACAAAGAAGCACAAAGCAAGGTCCATAAAGACACGGATGAGTGAGTTTGGTGTGGAGGAACTTGACTGGCCTGCACAGAGTCCTGACCTCAACCCGATAGAACACCTTTGGGATGAATTAGAGCGGAGCCAGGCGTTCTTGCCAACATCAGTGCCTGACCTCACAAATGCGCTTCTAGAAGAATGGTCAAAAATTCCCATAAACACACTCCTAAACCTTGTGGAAAGCCTTCCCAGAAGAGTTGAAGCTGTTATACCTGCAAAGGGTGGAACAACTCCATATTAAATCCTATGGATTAAGTATGGGATGTCATTAAAGTTCATGTGCACGTAAAGGTAGACGTCCCAAAACTTTTGCCAATATAGTGTATTATTTGAAAAAGTGTATATCTGGTGTGGAAGACAAAATAATTTAATTTTACCTCAGATTTTACTTGTGTTGGAAACTAATCAACAAGAAAGACGACAAAGATCTACAAAACATGGCACAGGACAGGAAATAACAAAAGTCCTCACACAGGACAGGGGAACAAAGGCTGGAATCATGACAAGCAAGTGGTAAGGAAAGTGATGACGCACACCCCTTGCATATGCACTTTGAGATATTGCCTTCCAGTAGACGGTTTAGAAGTACTATTTAGTGTTTGACTAATCGTTATAAGTTTACTTTTGTACCAGAAGCCATTTGTATCTGTAATTTTAATTTTATTTACAAGTGGATGAATTTTATTATGAAGCATGTTCTATTGTTGCAATTTGTAATTATGCAGAAATTGTCTGTTTTAATTTATTTTATTTTTTTTAGTTTTTGTGATATTCATCTATTTAGAGCGGATATGGTGGATGCAGAGAAATACTTTCAGTTTCTGCTTTGTCATGTGATATCAAGGAAAGCCTTAGTGTGATTTAAAGGAGCTGCATAACGTGATTTCAGGGTACTCTAAATATGTCTATATAAATACCAGCAGAGATCTTTTATTTGCTATTTGGACCTCTGGAGGTGGACAGAAAACACACACACAGAGAGAAAGCGGTAGAGAGAGAGTGAGAGAGACATCAACAAGCAGGTTTGAGTTTTTAATATGATCAATTTTATCACTTTGACCAACTATTTTCTGTTAAAATTTAATTGATTTTATTTATTTTATATTTTAATAAGTCATATGGAAGCGTATGGGTGTATTCAATTTGAAATGTAATATGCAAAATGGCAATGCATTTCTGTATTTAAATGTACATTTTCCATACCATATGTGCAACATTTAGAGCAAAATGATCATTTAAATTCAATAATATAATTTACATTTATAGTATGCAACATATATAATTAGTTTTAACATATAATTTAAACATATTTTAACGTTTTAAAAATTGCAAAATTAAAATTTATTACAAAAACGGTTAGATATGTTTAACTAGCGAAAACTAACAAAATGATCATTTAAATGTTATTTTTCTTTACTGCATTTACACTCACAGTTAAGACACTTGCGATTGCGTTTTCATGCCCCGCAATGAATGTAGCAAAATTCACTGTGGAAAAGCTGATATAGACACTAAAGCTGCGTTTTAATTCAGTGTCTTCACGGTTACTTTCGCTGTGTATAGCCTACATGTAAGCAGAGTTCTCTGCCATGACCGAGATTATAACATTATTCTCCGATATAAAATGCTTGGAGAGTGATATAAAAGACCAAACTCGCACCTTATTGGTGATGTATGTTATACTATATCAGATACTGGCATAAAGTTGGATTGACGTTGAATGTTAGCACATTTAGGGACCGTTTCTAAAGATCCCACCCTCCCTTCAGAGCGTCTCCAAAGCCACGCCATTGAAACACATAAATTTGAGTCACGAACCACTCCGAGTATAATGTCACGGGTTGCCATCTCTTAATTACAGCAGTTATGGCGGGAACGCAGCATAAGCTGGTTGTTTTGGTTCAGGAGGATCTGTAACGGTGCATTCACACGGGGCATCGGCGTCAACGCTTGATGAAGGGCGTGTCTGAAGCTTTGTGCTGACGCAACTGTCATAGTGACAACAGCCAATCCTATTACTTTCCGGTGTTGCATGAATGCAATTGGCTAGCATCTGCGCTAGGGTATTTGCATAAGGCGAACTGATTGGCTGACACTTGCGTTGGCACTTGAAAAGTTGAGAAATTTTCAACTTCTGCCCTAAGCAACAAGATTGAAGCGACCCACAATTCATTTCGGCAATGCATGACATCACCCATTCAAAGTAAATGAGAAGCGCTAACGCCGACGCCCCGTGTAAATGCACCGCATTTTGTTGTTTTGGTAGCGGAGCTCGTGACCGACATCTGTCTTACTTTGCATGGTTACAAGGTAGTTTGTGACGTCACAGACACCAGCAATTTCAAACCATGGGTCTTTTTTTCATTGCAGTTTTAAGGAGAAAATACTCAGCAATGGTGTTAACTTATGAATTTGCACATGGTTTGTATTAAAGCATATTAAAAACACCACAAAGACACATAAACAACATTAAAACTTGATTTTCACCACAGGGGGACTTGAATGAAATTTAAGTCATTGTTATGGGGTGTCGCTCTGGGACGGGTGAGTATAAGACTGGGAGGGAAAAATCACAGTATACTCACTACAAAAAACTAGACTACACCACTGAACCCATTATAATCAGTGATGTTGTCTACACTGGATGCGGTGCGACACGAGCAACAAATCTCCGACAGTAAACTGATGCCTCATTCTATTTATGACATACTGACACGACGGACAAATGTTTTGCAATGGGTGCTTTGTCACGTCCAGTGTAGACAGCTTTTAGCTGTTGCGATGCAAGTGAGAATCGTCGCGTCCGGTGTAGACATGGTGTTACGCTGCATTCACACGGGGTGTTGGCGTTAATGTTTCTCATTTACTTTGAATGGGTGACGTCACGCTTTGCCGAACTAAATTGTGGGTTCCGTCGCGTCGCATTGCCTGCGACAGAAGTTGAAAATTTCAGGTGCCAACACAGGCATCAGCCAATCAGATCGCCCTATGCAAATACCCTAGAGCAGACACTAGCCAATTGCATTCATGCAACACCAGTAAATGAAGAAAGAGCTTCCGGTGTTGCATGAACGCAATTGGCTAGTCTCTGGGCTAGGGTATTTGCATAGGGCGATCTGATTGGCTGACGCCTGCGTTGGCACTTGAAAAGTTGAGGCTACTAGACCCATAGAAACTGTTTGATATTTTTTTTTATTTTAACTAAAGAGTGGGCACAGAATTTTTTTAATCAAATGTCTGTTTTCCTGTGTCTGCTTCTAAATTTATGCTGCTTGACACTGTAAACAGGTATTATTGTAATTGTTAGGATTTTTATTATTATTATTCCGTCATAAACCTGATCATGCAGACCAAACCGTAAGGCCTAGAGACTTGAAACCTGGCCAGATGGTAGGTCTCAATTTGGGGAGAGCCTGACAAGGTATGACCCCGATTGGCCAAAAGGGGGCGCTACAGCGATCAACAACACGAAACCGCTCATAACTCCTAGACTGTTTGTCGTAGACTGAAGTGTCTTATATCATTGGAATCCTTGGCTCAAGACAAACTTAAATGGTTATAACTCTTGAACGAAATTGGATATTTTCACCAAAGTTGCCATACTCATGTACGAGTTCATTCTGTGGTCATACAAAAATATTGCGGAGATATACCACTTGCTATGATACAAAAAACCCCAGCTATAACTACGAAATTGTTAGTCCAATTGGCTTGAAAATTGGCTTGCACTGTCTTTGTCCAGTTGCCTTGATGATTTATGATGACATTCGTGTATAAACTTTGAGCACCTCTTAGACCAGGTTAACGGAGGCTGATGGGAGCAAAACTCAGTGGGCCTGTTTGACTCAGGTCTGTGCGAATTTTGAAAGAAAACGGCCACTGGGTGGCGCAGTCGTGTTTTAGACCCTATATATCAAACAACATATCACACATACACACAATATTCATATCATATGTTGAATCTCATCGTTCTGAACAACTTTGCCTCAAGAACCACTGCTGTCAATCTAATTGTTCTATAAACATTTGCGATTATTTGAAAAATCTACTTTTTCGAACTCCTCATAGGCCATTTGTGCAATCTGTTCAAAACTTGCATCATCTAGAAACACTCAAAAATGGCAAAAAGTTATCAAAAGATTTTCGATTGGTGATTCAGGTTCGCAACAGAACTCCAAAACGTTTGAAGTAGCAGTTGTCTTTTACTAAAATGGTTATATCTCTTGATTGAGATATATCTCTTAATGAGATATTTTCATCAAACATGGTACACATGAGTACAAGCTCAGTCCGAGGTCACAGTAAAAAGATTTTAGCGTTTGTCCACTTGGTGTCACTGTAATAGGAAAAAAACTTGAAAACCACTACATCTACACAACAGTTACTCTAATTGATTTGAAAATTGGCATGCACAGTCCTTGTCCAAGTTGCCATGATGGTAAAGCGATTGTCCACTAGGTGGCGCTATAACAGGGGAAAAAACCTGAAAATGGCTATAACTACGCAATCGTTAGTCCGATTGACTTGAAAATTGGTATGCAATGTCTTGGTCGAAGGTGCCATGAATGTCTATGAGGACCTTCGTGTCTCTCAAAAAAACATGGCTGCTATTGGCCTGTGAATTTTGAAAACCTGTTTGACGAGGTTAACAGAGGCCGATCAAAATGAAACTTGGTGTTTGACTCTAGACTCTAGTGGACTGTGTGAAGTATGAAAGAAATCAGCCACCGGGTGATACATATCACACATAAACAATATTCATAGCATATGTTGAACAACTTCTGTGTTAAAATAAGATATTTCTTTCTAAGAAAATTAGGCTCAGATAATGAAAGAAATTAGCTTAAATATTTCATGAGGTTTACCAGTGCTATGCTTAGGGTTAGGGGTTGTTGACTAGTGCAGGTTAATTATTTAATAGTATTTATAGCTCCTAACCAACTGCAGATTCCTCAATGGTGATAGTCGACAGATTTTATTTTACTGGTATAATGAAATAGGTAACTAAATAATAGTTATTTTAATAAACCATTAAAACCTGTCCTTTATTGTCTCTTATTGAATGATATATAATAACAATGTTTATTAAAAAGTTGTCAGTGAGCCCAAAAATTGTAGCAGCATTCCTGGTTCATCAAAACAGTTTCAATAAGTAATTTTTTAGGGAAAAAAACATTCTAGTAGAAAAAGGATCCCACACACTACAGCTTGCATATAAAAATATAACTATGTTTTGGTCACTCGACCTTCGTCAGGTAAATAATACAGTCAAAACATAAAAGTCCAAGGAAAATGACAAAGAGATTATAAGAAATAAAATATATAATATGCTCTGTGTCTCACAGTCTTTGATTAGAACTGTTTTTATCACATTTTTATTGTTTCGTTTCAGGTCACACATCAAAAATGGAACAAAGTTTAAACTTGGTATTACTGGGGAAAAAAGGAGCTGGGAAAAGTTTATCAGGAAACACATTACTGGGACGAAACGCTTTCATATCGAAGAAAAGCGGAAAATTAGTCACACGAGATGTTGCTGTTGAATCTGAAACCCTCGATGGACTGTCAATCACTGTTTATGACACACCAGGATTCTGTGGCACAGAGATGAGTGAAGATGAGATTCAGCAGATGATCAAAGAAAAGGTTTTCCAGAAATGTGAATCTGGCCCCTGTGTGTTTCTGCTGGTCATCAAAGCTGAAAGCTTCAATGAAGAAGAGAAAGAAACTGTGGAGAAGATTGAGAAGCTGTTGGGAGAAAACCACTTTGAGAAAACCTGGATTCTCTTCACCAAAGGAGACGAACTGAAGGAAGAAAACATGACAATAGAAGAATTCCTTGATGAGTTTGAACCCTTAAAGAAACTTGTTGAGAAATATGATCAGAGATTCCATGTGTTCAATAACAAGATAAAAAGTGACCAATGTAGAATCCTGCTTACAAAATGATCCAGAGATCATTCGGGTTAAAGGGTAAGTCTTATTACAACTGAATATATTTTTGGTGTTTGTGGATCATATTGTTAGTAAGTCTCTCAGATTTGTCCTGATTGTCTGCAGAGCTGCAGGAGAACACATTTTAAAGTAATACACTTCCCAAATATATGTAATAAGTATATTACAAGACTGTGATACAAATAATGCCATCAAGTTTTGTCCCCACAACATTTTGAAAGCTATTCTCAACTTGAGATATGGCTATTTCACATTCAGGCAGCATTTGTGTACCAGTGAACCCAAAAATGATCATTCTGTCATCATGTATTCATCCTCATGTCATTACAAATCTTTGTTTCTCATCTTTGTTGTCATCATTTTTATCCATCCATAGAAATCTATGCAAGTAAGATTTTCATGCTCAAAAAGTACATAAAGACATGGTAAATGTAATCCATATGAATGGAGCGATTTAAACCTGAAGAGACACAATCGCTTTATATGATGAAGAGATTTAATTTAGACTTTTATTCACATATAAACATTGATCAATGCACATACAGTTGCAAGAAAAAGTATGTGAACCACTTGCAGAAACTGTGAAAATGTGCAAAATTTTAACAAAATAAGGGAGATAATGCAAAATGCATGTTATTTTTTATTTAGTAGGAAACACGATGCATTAAGAGTTTTGAACAGGATGAAGAGGTCCAAATTTGTCTTACTTCGCTTGAATATCATTTTTTTTCATTTAGTACTGCCCTTCAGAAGCAACAGAAGATACTTGCATGTTTCCCGGAAGACAAATTAAGTACAATATTCCTTGATCTTCAAATTCAAAAAGTTTTCACCCCCCGTCTATTAATGCATCATGTTTTTTTCTGGAGCATCACTGAATGTTTGAACCTTTTTTAATAGTTGTGTTTGAGTCCCTCAGTTGTCCTCAGTGTGAAAAGACAGATCTCAAAATCATTCAGTCACTGCTGGAAAGGGTTCAAATATGCAAAAATACTTACTCAGGACAGTACTAAATAAAAAAATAACATGCATTTTGCATTATCTCCCTTATTTTGTTAAAATTATTAACATTTTCACAGATTATGCAGATTATACTTTTTCTCGCAACTGTACATAGTGGGCATCAAATGTGGTAAATGGCAGCTCAAGTGCAAGACCCAATGTGGTTTGATTGATATGTCACGGTATTTAATTTGGGTCCTGTATACATGAGTTGATCAATCATTTCATTGGATAATGAATACTGACATAAATTTAGGTTTCTTCATAATACAAATACAACCTTACCTTGAAACGTGTTTTTAAAAAGTAGTTTACATGTGCATTACATTTATTTAGAACACAAAAATGTGCACACATTGTGTCAATGATGTTCAGAAGAGAGGCAGAAAGTTGGTAATAATCAGTGCAAAGCCTCAGACCCTTAATAATGTATGTTGCATTGCCTTATATAAATGAGGTTTTTATGGTCAGTGTTGTGTGATGTCCAGTTAATTTGGAATTCATGAAAGCACAAGGAAAATAGTTGAATTCTGCTAGAGAATGGTGAAACAATAAAAATCTAAAGTGCAACATGAGGATAAAGCATTATTCTATGTATAACAATTAGAGGAGCGCTACCTATCCATTCTTAACCTCCTCTGATGAATATAAAGTCCTTGCGAATAGAAAACAATGGCCCTCCTTTAATGTTGATGACAATATGAATATATGGATTATTTAAGACTTATACCTCTGCTTTAAATCACACAAATTTGATTTGGACAACATTCAGACTGACCTCTGTTTTCTCTTTTATTCAGCAACAGTTGGAGGGAGGCTGCAGAGAAGGATTCCTGCCATCAGAGAAAATACCTCGTTCAGAAGAATTGTTCTTATGGGTAAAACTGGTGCTGGGAAAAGTGCAGCTGGAAACACAATATTGGGACAGAAAGAGTTTGAATCTGAGTTGAATATGTCTTCAGTATCACGTCAATGTTTAGAGAAACACACCACTGTTTCAGGCAGGACATTGTCTGTAGTTGATACTCCTGGATTTTTTGACACAGAGATGAAACCTGAGCAGTTAATGAAAGAGATAGGCAATTGTGTTTATTTATCCAGTCCTGGACCTCATGCTTTTCTCATTGTGTTTCCTGTGAATCACAGATTCACTGATCAGGAGATGCAGATTGTTGACCTTATTGAAACATTTTTTGGAGAGGAGGTGTCAACATACTCCATTATTCTCTTCACTTATGGAGATCTGCTAAAAGGACAGTCCCTAGAGAAGAACATTGAGCAGAACAGTAGATTAAGACATCTAGTTCAAAAATGTGGAGGCAGATTTCACATCTTCAACAATGAAGATCAGAATAACAGAGAGCAGGTGAATGATCTCCTGCAGATGATTGACAGAATGACAGAGCAGAATGGTGGATACTACAGCAATCAGATGTTAGAAGATGCTCAGAAATTTAGAGAAGAGCAAGAAAAGAGGAAACAGAGAGACAGAGAGCGGGGAAAACTAATGGCAACAGAAAATGAAGATGAATTAAAAAAATTTGTTACTATGTATATAGGTAGGTTCATTTTTCCAGCTTTTGCATTAAATGGTTTAGAAAAAACTGCTGTTGCTGTGGGAGTGGGAACAGCTGTTGGTGCAATAATTGGCACAGTTGGTGGGCCTGTTGGAGTAGTTCTTGGTGGAGCCGTTGGTGCAGCTGTTGGTGGAGTTGTTAGTGGAGCTGCTAATAATGTTGTTGGGGCTGCTGTTAGTACTTTTGGTGCTGTTAGATCTTTTTTGAGCCGTATGAAATGGTGATTGGTTTACAGGGTTCAAAATCATGTTCTGACAGAGATTGCCCACACATCAGCCCAACCCTCCACTCCTGATCCATGCTCCTCCATGTATATATTTGTATATATTTCACTATAGTTACATAGTTTAAAAATTCAGGATCACATTTCCACAAGTAAAAAACAAAAACAAAAAAACAAATAGAAGGAACCTAAAACTAAAACACATTATCTATCTTTTCATGATGAAAACATTTTTACTGAATCAATATCTGACCACAAACTGAACCTCAAGATATTGTTACCTTCATTTAAGATAAAAGAAAAATAGCTAAAAGCTGACATATACTAACTGAAGCATGTCTACTGAATGTTTCCATGGTTATATGTTTCCAATTAAATTATTATATGAAATTATAATTAAATATTCAGCTAACAAATATTAAAGCTGCAATATGTAAATTTTCACCACTAGAGGTCACCTATTCAAAACAAAGGCATAGCTTGACGACACCGAGTTTGAGTGCAGAATCATGGGAGATATCGTCTTCACCTCACAGCCGGTGGAAAAGAATCCGATGGGACTCGGGCAGAAATCATGTTCATGGATGAGATTGTTAACGTTACTGTACGAAGCAGAGCGGCTGGACTTTTATTATGCCACAGTCGCCGCTTCCGCTTCTTCCAGTCATGAGTATGAGGTAACGCAGCGCTGTTTATCATATTAGATACATTTGACTGTGTTGAAAATGATGTTATAACGTTACTCTGTGCGTTCGCTCGGCGGCTGCTGTGAGACACTGTTACTCACTGCAGTAAGATTTTACAATATCATATTAAATGCTGGATGGCTTGTGTTGATAAATGGCATGCAATTAATTTTAAAGAGTATGAAAATTCTGTATTACTGTTACTAAAAATAAAGCTGCATCTGATTATGCTATGTTAGCTACTTGACAAAATAGTGTTTTTCTCTGAGGCATGGTAAAGCATGGTATTCACAAAAAAATTAAGAAAATTATATTTAAACAATAAGACTAAACGTGTTGAGCTATATAACAATTAGTTTTCTGTCTATAAATGTATCAAAACAGTTGTTTCCTTGTCTAATAAAGCATGTAAATATTAAAGCATCTTTGGTGTTTCCATGGTTTCTACAAAATAAAACTGTAAACCGAGGGTAACGCGGGTATGACGCAAGTGACAGGCGACTCCTCACACGTCCTGGAGCCTTGATTAAAATTCATGATTTTCTCACGATTTACAAATAGTTGGAAACATTTGGGATATTGTAAGTACTGAACAAAATATATAACACTGGCCTAGTGATTTTTGGATATTTTACTGCAAAATTCTTACACATTGCACCTTTAATTAAACTTTTCAAAAGGTTTTATGTTTTCTCTCCATGCATGACCCACAGCGGAATCTATTACACCAAACTAAATAATTGCCATACAATAGCTTATAAAATATAATATAGTTTTTATTTTTGACCATTTATATGTCCCTGTCATCACGTATACTGAATCCTAACTCCAGCTTTAAATGTATGTATCTCAAATCATGCTTTATACATTTACTCATATGATAGGGTGTTCAAATCTTTATGGTTTAACATTTGCAACTGTTAGATTAAAGGAAAATCATTTTGTCATTTGTGCAGTAATGGATCTGACATTGATAACAAAGTACCAGTGATGCCTTCACTGTTAAAGGGCACAAAACCATGTGGCTGATCCCAGCAAGACTTCAACTCAGACACTGATGCTTTACGCCTGCAAAACAAACTGAATGTCATGCATGTGTTGATGAAAAACAAGCAAACAGCTACAGTGTAAAATATAACAATAAATAAATAATAATAATAATAAATAAATAAATAAAAATGAAAAAGGCAGTGAAGTTGGCAATCTTGAGGAGACTAAAAACACACTTGCCATCAAACAAAGAAGCAAACAGGTGATTCTTTACTGCTTCATAAAACATCTATCTATCTATCTATCTGTCTTTTTTTTTTTTTTTAATTTTATTAAAACATTTCAAATAACAAACAGGCATTAACATATTATCACTGTTAAAGACATTATCAATAACGCCAAGCAGCATAGCCTACTGTGAACAACATGGAAAGCAAATTATATCATTATACATTTCAGGCTTGACATATTTCTTGTATAAAGCTGCACCAGACAATTTATATGATTAATACCACACTTTTACTCAAAACCGACTTTAAACCACCATTGAGTGTTTGTAATAACTTCCGATTGCGATCTAATGTGGGTTTTGATCATATAAAAAGCTATAAATACCAGATTTCAACAACATTACAAGCAGCCAATCACTACACTCGCTTAGCATGTAAACATCCTTTATTGCCGTGAAAATAACCTAAAAGCATGAAAATCACATACAAATCATATTCTGTTGTAATCATATGTTTATTACTATGGAAGTTAATTAATGCCAAATGTTTTTGAAATAAAACAGCATGTTGAATTGCACTAATTGAAAAAATGTGCATTGCATTAACCGTGCTTGTGTTTTAATGCATTGTATTTTAAGGGCTTGCATTTTTATGGGCTGAAATTCAACATGGTTTAATATTTAAGCTGTGAATATTTTAATTAAAAAATTTTTACACACATTTTCATTATTAAAAATTCTGAGATTCAAATTCACCTTTCAGATTTCACTTCCAACATATTCAGTCTGTGTAAAAAAACAACATTCAACAGGCAATTTTCGGTCCATTTTATTTAGCTTTACAAATTCGCTTCCACAAATTCAGTGGTTTAAATTCAACAGAATATTCAACATTTCACATCCGGGAACTGCAGGAATAGCAGTAGATTGCCGATGCATTTCTACATCTGCTGTTAATCGTCCTCACCAGCAGGTGCCGCAAGTGGCTAAGAACAACGAAGAACAGCGCAACGGCTAGAGAGACTCATTCATCCACAAAAAAACAATTTACAGAAGTAGAGCAAGTGTTAAGTGTATGTGATGATTATCAGGTCCAGTATATATGCTGAAAAGCTGATTCTCCCTAGCTGTTGTTTGGGTCTTCATGTCATTCCAAACTTCCATGATTTTCATTTTTCTAGGCTGCCGTTACAGTGATCATGTCTGGACAAGGAAAAGTACTGATGATAGTAAACAAAGAGTAATAATGAAACACTCAAATAAACTGTAGAAGTATTAATGCCATCAGCTGTGTGATGTCGTCTACCAAGCACACGACATCTCAGACGCGGCGTCACTGTTGCGTCGAGTGCGGACAGGAGACCAGCCGTATTCTGATTGGGCGTCATCGGTCACATGTGACCGGCCCCAGCGGGCGGAGGTTCTGAGCCCCTGCTGTTTGCCCCTAAAACTGCGGGGTTTGGCGTTCATCTGCGTGAACAACAAAACAAAAATCATAAATAATTATAAACACAGTGGCAATTACAATACAAGACTTCTCCAGAGTGAGCCAGTCACATGACATTTACAGCTCAGATGATTGGCTATGAGCAAATATGGCTGATTTTGAATCAAAGACTTCCAGAGAGTCTTGCGCCAGTCGAGCAGCAGCCATTGAGTGAAGATTCTTTTTCATTGTGACATATTTTGTTTTGTTTTTCAACAAAAAAATAAATTAAAAATTGATACATTCTTCAAATTTTGCTTCTTAAACTTAAACAAATCTTTTGTCTTGTCTGTGTCTTGTTTTCCGTACAAGTAATCTCAAAATATATTTACTTAGAAAGCAAAATGACCAAAGATATTAAAAATTTATAAAAATTGAGTGAAATTATGCTTAAAACAAGAAAAAAGAAGAAATATCATATATATATATAATTACATTTTTGAGAAAACTAGAATATTTTGCTCAAATAAATGTATCTTATATTTACTTGGAAAGCGAAATGAAAGCAAAGATATTGAGTTATTTTTTCCAAAAAAATGCATCAAAATTAAGTTGGGAAATAAATACTATTATTCTATAATAAACTTACTTCAAAAGGGAAACAAGATTTTTTTTCTTAGCCCATTGGCAGATATTTTGTCATTTTAAACAACAACAACAACAAAACTGTCAGAAAACAATAATTAATAAGATGTAATTTTGCTTCTCAAATAAATGTATCTTGATGTAAGAATGTTTAGATATTTGTACTGGATGTAAGACAAAAATAAATAAGAAAATCATTTCCGCTGTGTATACAACACACTTCTCGCTATAGTTGATGGTTTGCAGGTTCTGCAGTAATGTTGTGTTCAGTGTCTGGAGTCAGATAAAAGCAGCTGTTCACAGACCTGCACAAACACGGCCGTGTTCATCTGTAGAGTCTCCACGCGATCGGTCAGCTGTCCGAGCCAGTCCACGTGCTCAGAGATGCACTGTTTCATATCGTCATTATTCTGTGAGGATCAGATGAAGCACATGAGACGCTGCTCATCTATAAACACACAACAGCAGTGATGAGAAGAGAGAAGCAAACCTCTGATAAAGCGTCCCGCAGGTCCACGGCCGACAGACGGATGTGCTCCAGTTTATCAGTGTGTTCCTTGAGTCTGTCCTCCAGCTCCTGCATCATCATCAGACCTTCATCGGCCTTCAGCGTGTGTCTGCCGGACATTCCTCACACAAACAACGCAATTCACACTCATTGCTTTATCATTTGGCTCATTTGATTATGCTTTTAGCTGCCAATCATACCAATGCTCAACTGCAAAATAACATGCATCATCATCATCATCATCACTGCCACATTTGCACTGTAAATTTGTCACAAAAACCAAACCTTACATCACAGCCTTTTCATTCACAGATATCTATGGAAGCTTGTTTCTACCACATAATAAATAATTGTATCATTTTAGTTAAATGTAAATTGCATGTTTACATAATTTTCTTGCATATGCATGGGTTTTGATGGCATAGTTGCACATCAACCTCTACAGTGGACCCTAGTGCATCATCCTATACATTGCCACCTAGTGGCAAGCCATTGTTTGTCAATTTTTTTGCCCTTTAAACCAAGATGGCCAATGGCGAGTCAGAAATGCAAAGTTGCTCTGGAATTGCTAAAAGACTCTTGCAGGTAAAAAAAAAAAAAAAAAAAAAAAGTAGCATCAAGCAATATCTAATGAGTCATATCACAGTTAAATTGTCCAAGTAATGATTTTAGATTGGGAGGAAATTCTGATTAATCATCTGTCCACTAAAGTGGACATCATGCGTCAATAGCTATATTTCAGCTACAATTCATACTATTACTGTGAGACTTGTTTTTGAAAATACTTCATCTACAGTAACTTTTTTTGACTGTAAATAAGTGTATTTGTGTTATTAGAATGTAATATGCATTAACATCAAAAAGTAATCTGATTACATACATAATGTACGTTACAAGTAATTACATGTACGCTACTTGTAATGCATTACTCGTTACATCGAAAAAGTAATCTGATTCAGTAATGCATGTTACTTGTAATGCATTATTCGTTACATCAAAAAAGTAATTTAATTACGCAATGTACATTACTTGTAATGCATTACTTTACTCGTAACATCGGAAAAGTAATATGATTACGTAATGCATGTTACTTGTAATGCATTTACTCTTTACATCAAAAAAGTAATCTAATTACGTAATGCACGTTACTTGTAATGTTTCTTTACTCCTTACATCAAAAAGTCATCTGATTATGTAATGTACGTTACTTGTAATGCATTACTTTACTCGTAACATCAAAAAAGTAATCTGATAACGTAATGTACGTTACTTGTAATGTTTCTTTACTCCTTACATCAAAAAGTCATCTGATTACTTAATGTACGTTACTTGTAATGTTTCTTTACTCCTTACATCAAAAAGTCATCTGATTACTTAATGTACGTTACTTGTAATGTTTCTTTACTCCTTACATCAAAAAGTCATCTGATTACTTAATGTACGTTACTTGTAATGTTTCTTTACTCCTTACATCAAAAAGTCATCTGATAACGTAATGCATGTTACTTGTAATGTTTCTTTACTCCGTACATCAAAAAAGTAATCTGATTCAGCAATGTATGTACTTGTAATGCATTATTCGTTACATCAAAAAAGTAATCTAATTACGTAATGTACGTTATTTGTAAAGTTTCTTTACTCCTTACATCAAAAAAGTAATCTGATAATGTAACGCACATTACTTGTAATGTTTCTTTACTCCTTACATCAAAAAATCATCTGATTACGTAATGCACGTTACTTTTAATGCATTACTCGTAACATCGAAAAAGTAATCTGATTACATTATGCATGTTACTTGTAATGCGTTACCCCCAACACTGCTCATTTCAGATGAGATTGAAAACACCTGATCGCGAGGTTTTCTCAGAGGAGAGCTATGTTAGAAATGTGTCCATCTTGAACATAATCAGAATGATCAGCTAATAAGGGTAAATCAACATACTCCAGTAGACTGGAGGAAGCTTGAACGTTTTCTACATAATCTGAGTTGGATTTCCACAGTTTTACCTTGAAAGGTTGTAGAGATCTCTGATGGAATCACGTCCTCATGTTCTGATATCAAAGACATGCAAAGTTCAACTTGTATGAAGTTCAACTGCATTTGCAATATTTTGCGTTTATATTTTTTGTATATATTTTATAGTTTTCACATGATTTTATATAATTTTATTCATTGGTTTGTTACATACACACAATATTGCTGTGTTATTACTGTATTATCATATTTAACACAATATCTCTTCAGTTAAAACCATAAACGCATACTGTCTACTCAAGTGGAATCTGAAAATCGCTTTTTCAAAAATATGTGTAAAAAAATTATTTAAAATCTTGTTTTTCATTGACTAAGAGCAACAAAAACATAGGGGAAAAATCCTGATTGAGGTTGTCAAAATTCATGCATGAAAGGGTTAAAATTAAAACACTAACATGAGTGTTATGAATGTAATACCTTTGCTCTGACTAAAAGTCTGTTATAAGTATCAGTGTTTGAATTAATGTTTCTGAATATGATATCGATAACGTTCTTCGATCCGTTAGCAGTCACACACTGTTTTTCACAAAAAAAAAAAAAAAAAGTTGTAAAGATTATTGTAGTAGGCTGTTTTACAAAAAAAAAAAACAAGTGACGCTTTTCATGTTACTTGTCGTTTCTTTGTAATTATTTGTGAAATGTACTGGCAATTTCTGAGTGAAAATTGTTTCAGAGCAACACAATAACTGCATCTATGCAAAAGTAAATCACGCATCTGTCGCTTTTTGCACAATCCAAAACATTTGCGCCACGAGCTGAAAGTTTTCTTATGAATATTCGCCATCAAACGAAATCTAAAATGACAAACGCACGCGATAACGAGATCAGACCTGCCCAACACACACACACACACACACACACACACACACACACACAAAACACCACCGCCAGAGAAACTCGTGTCTGAATAAGGATAAAGTTTGGATCCACCCGTGTTGAATACAGCTCGTCAATATGCGCGATACTCACTGTTCAAACGGTTCAGCTCTGCTTCTCTTCCGAGAATCTGCTGTAGATCCGGAGGACCGGAGCTCACGGGGAAAAAATGCGCGGAATTCACTCACCGAGCCACGTCACCAGCCCACTAACTACACACACAACACACAATAATGCAAAGATCTACACACACTGTATGCGTCGCGCTGGATAAAAGCATCTGCCAAATATAAAACTGTAAATCGTATGTCATATAATTCAGGTCACTAACATTGAAAGATGACCAAAACAAAAACAAAAACAAAAAAACATTTTGTAGTTGGAAGACTAAATATTAATAATAATTTTATAACTTTTTAATTATATAAGAGTAAAAATATAATGAATATGTAATATAGAGTTTTTTTTTTTCCAAATTGCTCATCTCCAGAGAGAATTTTTCACGCTATTGAATGGCTTTTCTGAGGTAAATGTAACATCACGTGATATTGTTCTCAAGATGTTTTATTGACGTCTTTCCGCGGTTGAAACACTGACTGAGCGATTACATGAGAGATGATTAATTTCAGTAAGTTTCTTGTCCAAATACCCTCGAATGCTCATTCATGTTTATTTTGTGATAACTAGTAAACAGTGTTGGGCACGTTACTTCCAAAATACATTATGGTTACTGTCATTTAAAAGTAATTAGTTACATTACAATATTACTGTCTCTGAATTGTAATGCGTTACACTACTTTTGTGTTACTTTTGAGTTACTTTCACCAAGAGTAGTTTATTGCTGCTCATTATACATCCAGTGGAGGGCGATGTGGTATAGAATGACTGTGTAGGCCAGTGATCCTCCAGGGTGGCTTGGAGATAAATTAAAATTTTTAAGATAACTTAAAATTAATTTAAATATATTAATATAATTCATTAATTGTATTATTAATACATTAAATATTAATAAACACCACATCTCTATGTATTCTGCAATTGTTTCGGAGCAGCACACACCGTTTCTCATCCTGTACATCACTGTAATCATCCTTACCTTAATTACAATCATCATTCATCAAAACTTTATTAGCGACACAAGTTTTCTTTATCCAGCTCCAGCATGTGCTGTTTGATTGACAGCTCTAGCGATTGTAAAGGGAGCGTTCTTTGATAGCTTTCTATAATTTAATCACCGTTTAAATAGCAGATTATTTTCATCCTACTAAGAAAAACAATGTGAAGTTGAGCGTTTAGTCACTGGTTTGGTTTACTGACAATCAAATACTGCAAAGCCTGTGCTAAAATGCGACTGATTTACCAAAGAATCCACAGTGAAATGTACCGAATGCAAATAAATAAAGCTCAACTGAGACATTCACATTGTTGATAATAAATAACCATATTCCCAGCATTAGGATCCTTTGAAAGGTAATGTTTTTTTGTCCTGCTTTTCTCTCCTCCTCATCTCACTAACACTTACAGGATATTCTTATAGTACGATGACCTTTGTTGAAGAAAAATTCATTTTATTAATTTTGCATGCTTCTACTCATATGCTTATGGAACATTGTGTAATGCTTGCTTTACCTATAACAGCTTTGAAGTCAGTAGTGGGAATGTACAAGATGTATGGAAATGTGTTTGTGACTATTTGACCATGTGTGGAAAGTTGCAGCTGTTAAGAACTGTAAACTTGAAGGCTAGGGAGAGATATAAAAGTGGGAGAAACCCTCCCTACTTTGTCACACACTCTACAGCAACTCAGAATGACTGTATGAATGTCTGACCTTCTTGCAAAAAATACAAACTTTTGAGAAAGACAATTGGATGTGTTTGTCTCTTATGCAGTGATATTCTTTTTTTCCACACCTTTTATACAGGTGCTGGTCATATAATTAGAATATCATCAAAAAGTTCATTTTTTTATTATAAATTATTTTTAAAAATGAAACTTTCATATATTCTAGATTCCCTACATGTAAAGTAAAACATTTCAAAAGTTTTTTTTTTTAAATTTTGATGATTAGAGCGTACAGCTCATGAAAGTCCAAAATCCAGTATTTCAAAATATTAGAATATTTCCTAAAATCAATCAAAAAATGGATTTGCAAAACAGAAAAGTTCAAGTTCTTTAAAGTATGTTCTTTTGTGCACTCAATACTTGATCGGCAGGACATATTACAGCAAATGACTTGCTCCTAGCACAAATTACTGCATCAGTGAAGTGTGGCATGGAAGTGATCAGCCTGTGGCACTGCTGAGGCACTATTGAGCCTTCAGATCATCTGTATATTGTTGGATCGACTGTTTCTCATCTTTCTCTTGAAAATATCCCATAGATTCAGGTCAGGCATATTGGCTGGCCAATAAAGCACAGTAATATCATGGTCAGCAAACCACTTGGAAGTGGTTTTTGCACTGTGGGCAGGTGCTAAAGTCCTGCTGGAAAAGGAAATCAGCATCTCCATAAAGCTTGTCAGCAGATGGAAGCATAAAGTGCTTCAAAATCTCCTGGAAGATGGCTGCATTGACTTTGCACTTGATAAAACACAATGGACCAACACCAGCAGACGTCACGGCCCCCCCAAATCATTATTGACTTCAGAAACTTCACACTAGACTTCAAGCAGCTTGGATTCTGTGCCTCTCCAGTCTTCCTTCAGACTCTGGGACCATGATTTCAACATGAAATGCAAAATTTACTTTTATCTGAAAAGAGGACTTTCGACCACTGTTCACTGTCCAGTTCTTTTTCTCCTTAGCCCAGGTAAGATGCTTCTGACGTTGTCTCTGGTTCAGAAGTGGCTTGGTAGTCCTTTTCCTGAAGATGTCTGAGTGTGGTGACTCTTTATGCGCTGACTCCGGCTTCATTCTACTCATTGTGAAGCTCTCCCAAGTGTTTGAATCGGCTTTACTTGACAGTATTCTCAAGCTTGCGGTCATCCCTGTTGCTTGTGCACCTTTGCCTACCCAATTTCTTCCTTCCAGTCAACTTTGCATTTAATATGCTTTGATATACACTCTGTAAACAGCCACCCCATTCAGTAATGACCTTCTGTGACTTACTCTCTTTGTGGAGGGTGTCAATGATTGTCTCCTGGACCATTGCCAAGTCAGCAGTCTTCCCCATTAGTGTGGTTTCAAAGAACAAAAGATACCCGGATTTTATACTGTAGGGATGGTCATTTAATGAAACTCAAATGTAAATATTCTAATATTTTGAGATACTGGATTTTGGACTTTCATTAGCTGTACGCTCTAATCAACAAATTTACAAAAAAAAACTTTTGAAATGTTTTACTTTACATGTAGGGAATCTAGAATATATGAAAGTTTCATTTTTTTAAAATAATTTACAATAAAAAAAAATGAACTTTTTCACGATATTCTAATTATATGACCAGCACCTGTATATCAAAAGCTCAAGGAAAAGTTGATTTCTCAATTATTGACCCCTTTAATGGTGCTTTTAAAGTATTAGTTCACTTCAGAATTAACATTTCCTGATAATTTACTCACCCCCATGTCATCCAAGATGTTTATGTCTTTCTTTCTTCAGTAAAAAAGAAATGAAGGAGGAATGTTTGAGGAAAACATTCCAGGATTTTTCTCCATATAGTGGACTTCACTGGGGTTTTCAAAGGTTTGAAGGTCCAAATTGTAGTTTCAGTGCAGCTTCAAAGAGCTCTACACGATCCCAGACGAGGAATACGAGTATAATCTAACGAAATGATAACTTTTTGTTTTTAGAAAATGACCTATTTATTTAGTTTTTAACCATAAATCCCTCAACCCACTGGTAACTGTTGAAGTCCACTATATGGAGAAAAAACCTGGAATGTTTTCCTCAAAAACCTTAATTTCTTTTCAACTGAAGACAGACAGACAGACAGACAAACGGTCTGTTCAGTGCCGCTTTTAGTCAAACACACCTTTGAGTCATTGAATCATTCAATCAAGATATTTGTTCAAAAATGCTGATTCATACAGTAATAAAACAAGTCTTTGAGTCATTTAATCAGTCATTCAAGAGATGCTTTCAAAAGCACCAATTCATCCAGTAATGAAACAACTGAAGTCTTTAAGCTTGCTCGAGATGCATCAGCGCTGCACAGGCCGATCAGCGTATGACATCAAGTGACTGGAGAGCGTACAACCCCTAATGGTTTTGAATCGCTCTTGCGGTACTTTCATGTCATACGCCGATCGGTCTACGCAGTGCCGATGCATCTGGAACAAGCCTTTTGAGTCATTGAATCAATCATTCATTCAAGATAATTGTTCAAACATTCATATAAAAGTCATTCTGTGTTCATTTAGTGATTTCAGATCAAGAGATTTCAAACCTCACATGGGTAATGGGAATACAAACAACGATCCGTCTTTGAAAAAAGCACAATCTGCTTTATTTCTCTCTTGTTGAGATCATTTCCAATAAAAGGGCAAATATGGTAACACATTTAATAGGATAAACAACACTGAGTGATAAATATCTGCAGGGAAAACAGACCCCTAAAAATAAACGTAAAAGTGAGTAAATCCATCACTGGCCCTTTAAATACAAGTCTAACAAAAGCGAAAGGGCAAATAATGAGTCTGTACAGATATTCGGCGATCATCAAGAAGCAAATGAACCTCTAAAATACCCATGAGCACTGGAGAAATCGTTTTAAAAAGGCATTTCAAATGTGCAACAATTCACCCAAAATGAAAAGGACAAGTTTCGATTGCAGTAATGCTCCAATACCAAAGACGAATGAATGTGCTGATGGTTATAGTTCTGTACAGCTGTAGTGTAACGAAGCACCGTCAAAACAAGACATTTCCTGCGCACTTCAAATATTCAATCATGATCCCTGTGAGACAGCAACATCTACAACACAAGCACTCGTTTCACATCAGACGCACATTTGGACCCTGATTGTTACAGAAAGGCTGTTTATTGCTTGTGCCACTCCAGTGACTGACAGACCGCAAAAACTGGAACTCAAAGCAGAAGGTAAAGGGTTTCTGGACCAAATCAATTCATCAAACATACTGTAACAGTTTCCCATCAGCGGCCCAACAACACATTAGACAAGTGGCCAAATATCCCACCCACCCCAAACACAGAGTGAGCTGTTGCTCATGCCTTCAACATGTTTATTCCACACACACACCGTCACTCAAGCGCCATCATGCAACATCTTTAAGGAACAAATGTTGCTTTGCATTTACACAACACATGAAAAGCAGCTTTAAAATAAGAGAGTTCAGCAAAGACGCTTGTGTCCATGTTTAGATTGAATAATGTCCTCAAATTTGGGTTTAAACTTTTTTTATTGAATAAAAGGTGTTCTTTAATAATAATAGAGCAAATAGGCATGATTACTAATATATATATATATATATATATATATATATATATATATGTGTGTGAAGTTAAAACTCCATGGTACCCAGTAAAAATGACTAAAGCCTCACACTGCAGCTCATGTTGATCTGCCATGTCAATCAAAACCTGGAGTCCAATCAGCTGGCTCGGTTTGGCAATGTGGGCGGGGCGTGTAGACGCGAGAGCTGAAAGAGGAGATGCGCTTCTTGTTTTGCTGTTTGCAGACTTTGATGGAGAGAGAAAGAGCGAGACAACCGGGATTCGTTTGTGACTTTTTTGAACCGTTATTCTTCACTTTTGAAATGTCAAATAAAATGTAAATAAATAAAGCTGATCTTGAAAAGTCTGCGCAGAAAAGTCCAAAACTATTGTGTCTATTTATATATATATATATATATATATAGTATACATTTATATATAGATATTCATATCTCTCTATGTGATGTTTATTAATGTATTCCGATTCATTTGTGGGGTTGGTGATCCTGTGCGTCAGTCCAGTGAGTGAGAAAGAGAGAGAGAGAGAGAGCAAGAGAGAGAGGAAGAGGAAGTCCTACAGACAGCCGTGTCATGTGATCATGAGGTCCATTTATCAGGCTTTGCCTTCCTCCACTTTGACCGACTGTGGTTTGATGGCTCCGGTTCGAGCAGCTTTGACCTGTACTGATGGCAGCTGCTCTTGTAGCTTGCTGGGAATCGCTGAAGAGCTCTTGGCGTCGCCGACGGCCTGACGCGCATCACGCAGAGCCTTGGCCTGTACCAAACACAACAGACACCTTACAGTCACTTCATTAACACGAACAAGTCAAAGCTTTGATTAAAACAGCTGCTTCAAATGACTACCCCTGAACACAAGACTGGGTAATATGCTGAACAAAAAGAAAACATACATGGTGAATTTAGCATCAAATGTGCTGTTTAAATTTCATTACAATGGTTTCTCTGAATGCAGGTCATATTTTTACTATGAATTATATGCTGGTCCATTAAAATAATTACATATTCATCCATATGTTTATTTAGAGAGACACTGTTTTCTCAGATTCTTAAATAATATGCGCTGAATATCATTAAACACAGTAAAATATTAAGATTAGGGCTGGGCGATATGGCCAAAAATATCATATTTCTTCCATTTCATTCAATTCCAATACTCATCACTGTTCATTTTATAGCATTAAAGTGGAAGGAAATGCATTGCACATGTTTGTAATTTTTATACCGTACAAATTAAAGAACGGATTTTTCCAGCACATTTTATCAGCAACACTTTACAATAATGGTTCTTTGTTAACATTAGTTAACTATAACTGTCAAGAGATTCAATTTTCTCATCTAATTAATTACATGTGCCAAATAATTAATCAGATAAATTCAGAAATTACCCCCCAAAAGATCATTATTAACATCATTATTGTATTAGATGAGAAAAGCATCGAATAGATGTTACAAAAAGTAGCTTTAGAAAGTAATATTGTGATTCAACATATAATTTATTTATTACACAAACTTTTAAAGCTACAATGTGGCCATAAAGTTTTTTTTTTTCTGAAGCTGTAACAGAAGTGGCATTTAGATTTAATATGAATGAAAAATTAAATGATATTCTAAATATGAAAATAAAACTGGCAGTAGGTGGCGGCAGGTCTTAACGAGTAAGTCATTGAATAATTCATTCAACTGATTCATTATAACATTCAGAAATGAAGCCAGTAGGCTTGTTCGAGATGCTTTTGCACTGCGCAGACCGATCAGCGTATGACATCAAAGTACCGCAAGAGCAATGGGAGAGCATACGACTCCTTGTGCTTTTGAATCGCTCTTGCGTTACTTTGATGTCATACGCTGATCGGTCTGCGCAGTGCAAATGCATCTCGACTTATGAACGAGTCACTGAATCACTCGCTGCAGATTCATTCAGGAAAGAAACATCACTGCGTGTCACTCGGAGACACAAAAGTTCTGCTGTGACTATGTTTGAAACGATTTTCATTGGCCAAATTGAGCAAAAACAGACATTATGTCTAAAGTTTAACAATTGTTTATTGAAGTATTGTATATCACATTTGCAATCGTGCAGATATTCGGGGTAAAACAGCACTCTTGCTCGTGTGATACTGCTAAACTATCATATGATATAAATATAGGACAAAAAAAGGGCATCTTTTGCCCCTAAATTTAGAATTTTAGTGTTATTTTGAATATTTATTGGACCCGAGTTAACATGAACTAACAATGAACAGCTACTAACACCAATGTTAGCAAAAATCAAACACCGTAGCAAACATATTGTTCATTGTTAGGTGACGCATGAAGTAGCATTAAAGCAATACTTCACTCAAAAATGAAAATTATCCCATGATTTACTCACCCTCAAGCCATCCTAACTGTATATGACTATCTTCTTTCAGAATCAGAGATATATTTAAAAATATCCTTCTTCCAAGCTTTATAATGGTAGTGAATAGGGGGGCACATTTTGAAGCCCAAAAAAATGCATCCGTCCATCATAAATATAATCCATACGGCTCCAGGGGGTTAATAAAGGCCTTCTGAAGTGAAGCAATGAACCCATCGCTTCGCTTCAGAAGGCCTTTATTAACCCTCTGGAGTTGTATGAATTACTTTTATGATAGATGGATGCTTTTTTTCCCCCTTCAAAATCTCACCCCCAGTTCACTACCATTATAAAGCTTGGAAGAAGGATATTTTTAAATATATCTCTGATTCTGAAAGAAGACAGTCATACAGCTAGGATGGCTTGAGGGTGAGTAAATCATGGGATAATTTTCATTTATGAGTGAACTCTCTCTTTAACTATTGGGACCTTTTTATAAAGTAATGCCATTTTTCCAACATTGATATTAAGCACCCAGCCCTAATCAAGCTCTTCCAGCATCAGGTTTCAATCATTAGACATGAAGCTTCATATTTACTGGTTTGCACTGTGGTTTTGATATTTCAGAGAAACATGGCACAGAATGAAAATAAGAAAGGAGAAGTGCATTAAATGAAATTACCTATGATCACAGTGGGTGGCTCACCTTCATCCCGTCCTCAGGGCCCTTCCCAGCAGGCTCAGGGTTGGAGGGGGGCGGCTCGCGCCCGGGGCCGGGGTATTGCGGAGAGCGGATGATGACCTTGTTAACCTGCATGACAGGCCGCTGGATGGGGTTGGGGAAGGGGCCGCTGGTGGGGGGTCTCATGTGCATGACCATGCTGCCCTGAGGGGCCGACACCTGCAGCAGAGCACAGACGGGTCGGCCACATGTACCGTGAGGTTTACTAAAGCAACGAGATGCTGCGCTGAATACCTGCTGTGTGTAATGTCCAGGAAGAGAGACAACCGCTGTAGGGGCTCCGGGTCCAGAGGGTTTCCCGCTAGGACTGGCCGAACCGGGTCTGAAGGGCAACAGAGAACTCATCAATGAGCAAAGATGTATGAAAGCATTCCTGTGACTAACAGACTCAAACACTCAGCATTTTAAACACTAATAGTTTTGATTTATTTTATTAAATTATTGATTTATTCCAGTTCTTCTTGAGGTGTGTCTATTAGACCACATACACACTGTAAAGTTTCAGGAGTAACAAACACATTTAAACACAGGAGTGAATCCCCTAAATTATCAGCGAGTGACTGTACGAAACTCGTTCCTGAAACTCCGATGATTGATAAAGATCTCATCGGGCCGAACAACTTTCACATTCTAAGTCATATGCCAGCCCAACAGGAAGTCGGCTATTTAGATATGCTCTAGAATTTGATATACTTTTCCAAGGGGAATCATCCGATCACAACCAAACTCAGTCAGCATGAAGTCATTTAGGATGCTAAATTGCATGCAGATTTGATACCTCGAACGGTTTGGCCGTGGCGTTGAAACAAATTTATGGCGGGAAAAGGGACTTTTATAACTTCTGCATACATTAACTGATTTTGATTAAACTAAAACTGTGTGTTCTTTGTAGGAGGCCGATCACATGGATGTGACTATTGTGAGTCATAGCGCCACCAAACTGGCAACAGGAAGTGTGCCACTTTCAAAATGCTTTGATATTCCCCTCTTATTTTTACCCGATTCGCTTTAAACTTTGTTTGAACATGCCAAGACATGGCAGATGTAAATGTGAAAGGAGTCTTGATATCTTAAACACTGTTGCCATGGCAACACATCAAACTTTTTAAATATTTTTGGGTGTTTTTGAGGCTCTTAGCATGCTTCAAATTGCATGAAACTTGACACGTCAAAGTTGTTGGCCAGAAGACATGGACAAAGCCTTAGAAATGGGCGGGGAGGAGGGGCTCTATAGCGCCATCTTTTGTCAAAAGTTGGGGGGGTTAGTTTTACCTACAGTCACCAAACTCAGTACATATATTCTCATCAAGCCAGACAACTTTCTAATTTACAGTCATTAGCTCCGACCAACAGGAAGTCAAATATTTTGGTTTGAATGTGGATTTTTTTTTTAATAATCAGGCTCTGAGTTTAAGTACTCATCGTAGGAGATTCAAGCAATCGCCACCAAACTCGCTTAACATTAAACAAAGACATTGAAGATGCTAAAATGCAAACGATTATATGATATCTCGAACCGTGTTCCCATGGCGAGGGATTAAATTAAAGACAAAAAGAAGGAAACAGGAAGTGTCTCATATCTTGTAAAATCATTATTTGATTTAAATTAAATTAAGATTGTATGTTGCCCACCATGCACAGATTTCCTTAATCCCCCAGGGTGGCAGTGGTGCTGAGGCTTGGGCCCGTCATTGCTGCTTGCAGCTATATTTTAGTCTTATTTCAATACAAAGCATTTGGATTTATTTTGGTTTATTATGGGCTTGTCACCGTTTATTCCTATCAAGATCTGGCAACACAAATTAGTCGAGGTACAACATCTTTCCCTGTGTTTTTTTAAATAGACAAGATGTGCGTTTAAATACGTCATCAACAACTAGTTCAATTCCATACACGATGCATAGAATTTTCAGGGGCCAAGCACCAAAGGCTCGAAGTTAGTTTTCTTATTATTATTCTTTCGCTATTGAAGTCTATGGCATTCCATGGAACCGTTTATGGGAAAACTATGAAATTTGGCACACTGATAGAGGACAGTCTGAACATTAACCAGAGCAATTTTAGAGTCCCTCTAACGCCACCAACTATCCAAATTTGCACTTGCAAATTTGAACCATAAGGGCTAGAAACAAAATTTTTTTTTCCTCTGATTTCTTGGCTAAAGGCGATTAGACTGTTTCTCGTCCTAGACGGTTTGTGCAATTTTCACCAAAATTGGCTCAGATCATCTTCAGACCATGCTAGCAAAAAGTTTTAAAACTGATAAACCCAACTGTTTTCAAATAATGCACAAACAATGAGCACAGCAAATTGGATGCAAGGCTACAGCTCAGCAATGTTTTAGATGAATCTTGGTACATGTTATCACAAGCATGATCTGAGGCTACATGCAGTGCCACCTACTGGTCAGGAGATTTAAAAAAAAAAAAAAAAAAAAAAAAAAAAAAGACTATTTTTGCTTATAACTTATGAACAGTTTGCCCAAAAACCATAAAAGCAGCCTCTTTAGATTTAGTCCAGCATAGTCAAATGATTCCCAATTTTCCCATGTCGGCCATTTTGAATTTTGTCGTAAAATGCTGTATTTTTATGAACGCATTAGTGCATTGTTACGAAACTCGTTACATGTCATCGGCACCATGCCCTGAAGGTATTCTGAGTTTCGGAACAGGTTCCACCTTCAGGTCAAAATGTCAATGAAATTTCAAAAAAATGCTAAAAGCATCTTTTTTTTTTCCTCCTTTTTTTTTCTCTTCATTTTCATTTTTTTCACATTTCATTTAATCATTTTAATGATGCCATATTTGGCCAGACTTACTGTCTGCCATTTTTAATTTCTTTGAAAACCTACTTTTTTAAAACCCTTTTTGTTGAAAATCGGACCAATTGTCTAAGATCGGTCTTCAGACCATGCTGGCAAAAAGTAATTAAAACGGTTCTGATTCAACAGTTTTCGAATAACGCATCAACAAATTTGATGACATGGTGCCAAGCTGATTCTGAGGGTGTAACTCTGCAATGCTTTGGCATAATAGGCTTGTTCGAGATGCATCGGCGCTGCGCAGACCGACTGACGTATGACATTAAAGTACCGAAAGAGCGGTTAAGTACCGCAAAGTACCTTTTGAGTAGCTCTCATGGTACTTTGATGTCATACGCCGATCGGTCTGCGCAGCACTGATGCATCTCAAACAAGCCTAATGACACCAAACTTTGCATGTGTCATTGTCTCCACACAATATTACTTTGGTATCAGCGTCACAGGTAACACTTTAGTATAGGGAACACATATAAACTAATAACTATGACTTTTCCCTCAATAAACTCCTAATTTACTGCTTATTAATAGTTAGTAAGGTAGTTGTTAAGTTTAGGTATTGGGTAGGATTAAGAATGTAGAATAAGGTTATGCAGAATAAGGCATTAATATGTGCTTAATAAGTACTAATAAATGGCCAATAATCTATTAATATGCATGCTAATAAGCAACTAGTTAAAAGACCCTAAAATAAAGTGTTACCGCGTCACCTATTGGTCAAAAGTAATAAGCAATTTAATCCAATTATAAATGACAGTATTTTTCAGCCATTTTTGACACAAATTTATCTAAAAATTTCTTTAATTTCAATTACTCTTTGTTGCAGCTCTGAAGCCCCCAGCCATGCTTGTACAACTCATTCCTTTTTTGTGATTGATCCCTTAATTGCTATATTTGTAAATGCAGTTGTACTACCTGTGTTTTTCAGAAGTTAACTCTGTACAGAACAGGATTAAGCACTAAAAGGTGAACAGACAACTGTATTTAGCTGCAGTGTGTACATGGCCTTAGTGTTTGTCTATACTGTATAATTACAGTATACTTAAACAGTGTTCACAATACAGAACTCATAACAGTAGATTCGGTTTACAAACAACCTCCAAATGGGGGAAAAATATATAAAGTTACCCGTACATTGCCGGCAAATACACTTATTACTTGTCAAACAAGGCCCTTGATGAAGGTGTGAGACTTCAGGTCATTGTACTGTATGTGGAGTGTGTGAAATGTCCGCTCACCTGTAGGAGCCGCTGGGTATTCCAGGTGAGTGGTTGGGCTTATCAGAAAACTGAAATCCTTTCATGTCCATCTGGGAAGGCTGTAGGATGAACATAATTTATCAGAAATGGTGTGTAAATAATACAAAGACAGACATCGGACACTGAGGGATGTTTACATGCATTAAAGTTTCATCGATTGTAATCAATCCAATCTGACTTCACATTTTGAAATTTGTTTATATGAACCCTAAACATTGCAATCCGATCCACACATTTGAGTACATGTGCATTGCGTGCATTCTAAATTAAACTTCAGCGCAAGCGCCATGTTCTGATGTTTCCCCATCACTCACCTCCCTGCTGCTCATGATGGGCGGCTGTGATCCGGGAGGCATCATGCGGCGCGGAGCTCCTACAGAGAGGTTCTGGTTCTGCTGGAGCTGGATGGACTGGGGCAGAATGAGGTGCTGCTGGGCCGAGCCATATCGCAGCTGAGATGCGGGCATGGGCATCGTCACCTGAACACACAAACCACAAAGTCAATAGAGTAGCGCCATGTTTAAGTTTGACAGGAATGGAAAGGAGGCTGTGAGGGACAGTACAGGACCGTACTGTTGTTTAACAGCATACTGATTGTTCAGCTGACGCAAAATTCAGTAGACAAAACTCCATTAAATAGTTTTGAATGTTGGGAGTTGTGAAAATTAAGTGATCTAGCACCTTCATATAGTGAGTGCCATTGTAAAGACGGTACATCTGTCACATTTTCATCTGTGTTAAATTCAATATGGCATCTAACCTGACTAAGTTCTGTGTGCACGTCCATTTCAAACCAATATTATGACCTTATATAATAATATTTATTTTATTCCAAATTGTGTTTTTTTCCATTTTTATTTTCCTGGACTTCAAAGTACTGGTTAAATTAAATGTTAGCACACAAAAAGCAAATCTAATTTAAATCCTGAAACTTATACAAATTTCTGTCATAATTTCTTCAAGTTAAACGAAACTTTTATTTTGACAGGTTGTGGTGTCTGTCCTGCAGTGCTCTTGCCTGAATGAGCTGCGAGTCCATGAGCTGAGACGTGCTCATCCCAGCCGCCTGGTTCATGGGCCCGTCGTACACCAGCTGCTGGCTGCCGTTCATGGGCTGGTAGTGAGATCCTGACTGCGGCTTGACCATGTCTGACGGCTGCATGCCGGGAAAAGCAGAATACGGCCCTTTGAGAGGCGCTCCGCCAGAGAGCACCATGGGACTGGGCTGAGACAGGTTTGGGTGCATGTACACCTGAGACCTGCAAGAGATTCAGCAGAACGCTCAGAACATTGTATTCAGCGGGTCAAATTTATCAGTCGTTTTTAGTTAAGTCTTTGATTATGACTGCGTACAAAGCATGAAGAAGAGTAGCGGTGAATGAAACTGAAAGATAGAGACGTTACTGTGGCGGGAGAATTACCTGAAGGGAGGCATGGAGTTGAACATCTCTTGGGACTGAGAGACGGGCAGAGCTCCTCGCAGACCCAGCTGAGCCTGAGCCTGCAGAGACGTGTGCAGAGAGATGGGGATCTGCTGAGGGGAGGCCTGCACACACACACACACACACACACACACCATGAATTAACCTTATAAAGCCTAATGAATCATATGATGCATATCTAAGGCCTCTAACTGCTAAAAATCATTGCTGATAAACCTGTCGCACACTCGTGGTTCAAGTGTCTGTGCAGTGAAATCTTTTTATCAAGTAAGCACAAGAATAACTTTGATGTTGTTAGTAATATTACAATATGAACACTTACTGGACTGAAGCAGCTCAGGTTTCTTGATTATCCATACATTTTTTAGAAAAATATGATCATCAGGCTTTTGAGGAAGATTTATTTGTTCATCTCTCAATCATTATTGTATTGCATTGCATTATATGTTTTAAAACTACAGAGCTTTGATTATAAATCTAAGCATTTAAATATCATCTTACTAAGACATTATTGGCAGATATTGATATGCATTTTATGTAAGTATCTGCTATATTGTTATAAAGATATCACTGATTTACAGCAAGTAATTGACTTCTTTTCTCAGAATTGCGAGACATAAAGTCAGAATTGCGAGAAAAACTTTCAATTGCAAATATAGTCAGAATTCTCACTATATCGTACGACATGAGCCATTAAAGCCTGATGCATCAAATATGATAAAAAAAAAAAAAATTAAATAAACAAGTTTAAAGATGGCTGA
Source organism: Ctenopharyngodon idella (assembly GCF_019924925.1). Lineage (NCBI taxonomy): Eukaryota > Metazoa > Chordata > Actinopteri > Cypriniformes > Xenocyprididae > Ctenopharyngodon > Ctenopharyngodon idella. The sequence continues at coordinate 2,132,300 of NC_067224.1, forward strand.
TATTTTTGGTGCTGACACGTACCTGCTGGTAGCTCGGCTGCTGAGTCAAGGGCGGCACGAGCCGTGGCTGACTAGGAAACACATGGCCATCCAGATACAGAGGGGGGATGTGACTGCCTGTGACACACAAAGATCATTTAGAGCCGTACACATTCACTGCACGCGACACAGAGTCTGAGAGATGGACGAGACGGCAGACCTTGCATGGAGACAGACGGAGCGACAGATGCCACGGGCATGGGCGGCATAGACACTCCACCGAAGGAGCTGTAGCTGACGCCGCTGGAGGAGCCCACGCTGCAAGCCGGCTGAGCTCCGGATCCCGCGCCGCCCGGTGAGCCCTGCTCCGGAAGAGCCTGAGAGTTTTCCCACGCCTTGCGCGCCGACTCCATCTGAGGGCAACAGAGAGCGAGGCTGCTGAGGAACATGTTGGGAATGTGCACGAGCATTCGGAAACAACAGTGATGATTCACATGTGCTTTAGTTTAGGTGGTGCTAGCATATCTGAACATGAAAATAAGAATGTTTTAGTGAATTTCTAGAATGATGTTCTCTTCTCTGATGATGAGGGCGGGGTAACCTGTCACTCACATGAGATCCCCAATAGCAAATCACAACCAATCAGTTCCTCATGGACAAAAATCAAATCAAGCCCCGCCCTACTTTTTTTCCTTGTTCCGTTTTACCTGGATAAAAGCTGAGCATTACCTTGAGCGTGAGGTCGGCACTCGGGAAGCTGATGGGGTTGAGGTTTATTCCGGGCTGCAGGTGGTCTCTGCGGAGCATCGGGATGGCTTGAGTCAGGCCCGCCTGTGTACACACAACAATAACAGTATAAACGCTCCACGCTTCTTTATAAAAGGCCAACAACACAGACACTGCTCTCATGTACGCACATTCCCAGCGAGCGCATCCTGCAGCTTGGTGACGGGGTTGGACACAGGCACTGGCGTGGACCCCGGAGGCAGGCTGAAGTCGGAATCCTTCGCACTGACGCCAAACTCAATGGGCGGCACAGGAAGGACATTGTCCACGTGAATGTCCACTCCATTGACGGGGGTGATGGGTCCCTCCAGGCGCTCCATGCCCTCAGAGCCCTTGCGGTTCTTCAGTGATCGTTCGTTGCCAATGGGGCCGGGTTTGTGTTCCTTACTCTGCTCGGGCCCTGCATCTGAATCCTGGAGGACAGGACAGAGGGACGTTAGTCTCAGGATCTGCTCACTGAAAGAGGGATCTGTCAGCCAGTAATTACTATAATATTAAAGGTTATAAAACTGGTTTGTTTTGTTCATGCATCAACTGAAAACAGCAAAGACTAAAAAATTGATTCTTAGGATTTAAGAATCAGTATTGGTCAATTAAAATCGAAAAATCTATATCAACCCAGCCCTACAAAAACACCAAGAGTTTTTCTTGAAGAATGACCTGCACCTCTGAATTGGGTTCGCTTCCCGTGTAAGACACCTGTTTCGTCCATGAATCGCCACCTGACGACTGGACAGTCAGAGCTTCAGGAGGAAAACAAAGTCATTTAGAATCAGTCTCTGTTAAGAACGATACACTGGACTTTATTTACTGTCACACCCTTTTAGCTGTCGGTTTTACCTGTGCTGTTCGTCTCCCAGATCTCGGTTCCAAGGTTGTTGGCGGAGAGCGTCTCTTCGGGTTGCTCGATGGACATGCTACCCTGCTTCTTAGCAAAACGGGGAGGCATTTTTGAAGCAATTGTTCTGTTCTTCACCGAACCCTTCAGGTGCACAAACCAATTAACTTTAACATCCAGTCAAGCGACACTTTATGCGGTTAAATAACAGAAGTTGTGATCATCTTTATGAGGCACTCTATTACAAAATATCAGGGAATAGAGACCATCAGTCCAAGTCACTACTTACTGGAGGACCCTGATCCTTTCTTCTGCGGTCATCATCCTGTGGGCGACGTTGTTTTTTGGACAGAGCATCCTGGAAAACCTCTGGACTGGGTACAGATGCTCCAGAGTCACTTTCAACTGTAAAGAAACACAAATGACAGGTCCAATACTGATCAAAAACACACAAGTTAACGTACATTTCAATGTCAAAACATTTCAATGTTTCAATTGTTGCAGACGGTTAAATTCTAGGCTCTCTGTTTACAGTATGGTTTCTTGAATTGCTATAACAGTACGTAACGTAACCAAGAGGAGAGTTTTGCCACGATGCCATTTTTGGTTCCCCAAAGAACCTTTTAGTGAACAGTTCAAACCATTTTTTCTTTGTGTGCAGAACATTTTAATAATCTTCAGAACCTTTTTCCACTATAAAACACCTTTTGTGCAATGTAAATATTCCATGGATGTTAAAAGGTTCTTCATGGAACCATCAATGCCAATAAAGAACCTTTATTTTTAAAGAGGCCATTTTGTGTTTTTAACCAGGCTCTGCCCCTTTATTTTGGGCGGGGATTATTTAAATGAGGAACATTGTGACGTGTTCGTTGCTTGATTAGCTGGTTCAGGTGTTTAATTCTGGACTCTGAAGGACAGTGGTCCACTAGGTGCAGGACTGGACACCTCTGCTCTAGACTGTTGAATTATTGAACATTTGCACTGTGGCACATCATCTCCAGAGTGCATTAGTTTTATTCTGTCTCGATGGTTTGTCGCCAATTTTTCTGCATTGGAGAGGCGCTTCTATTGTAAAAAAGAAAAAAACGTTTGTGGCTTACTTGTGTAAGTGTTCAGGTCATATTGGGACAGTTGCTCTGTCATGTCCCCCTTCATGTTTCTGGGTTTCAGGTCTTTCTCTAGAATCTTCCCCGTGGCTTCAGCCGTGCTTGTGTCATCGTTCTGCTCCACACCATACACAGATGCCGAGGTCAGGCCGGTGACCGATTCTTCTGGAACTCTGCACAGAATAAATTAAAGGATTAGTTCACTTCAGAATTAATTTCCTGATGATTTACTCACCGCCACGTCATCCAAGATGTTTGTGTCTTTCTTTCTTTAGTCGAAAAGAAATGAAGGTTGAGGAAAACATTCCAGGATTTTTCTCCATATAGTGGACTTCACTGGGGTTCAACGGGTTGAAGGTCCAAATGTCAGTTTCAGTGCAGCTTCAAAGAGCTCTACATGATCCCAGACGAGGAATAAGAGTCTTATCTAGAGAAACGATCGGTCATAAAAAAAAAAAAAAAAAAAAAAAGTTATATACTTTTTAACCACAAATGCTCATCAAATGCAAGACGAGCATTTGTGGTTAAAAAGTATATCAATTTTTTTTTTTTTTTAGAAAATGGCCGATCGTTTCTCTAGATAAGACCCTTATTTTGTGTAGAGCCCTCTGAAGCTGCACTGAAACTGCAGTTTGGACCTTCAACTTGTTGGTAACCAACATTACTTACCATAAAATGTAACATAAAAAGTAACATATTACTACTTTTTTAGGGACTAACACAATATTGTAACGTATAAAATTCATACGTGGTACTGGTTTTATCTCATCAAGATTCTCAGCACATGTTCTAAAGAAACGTACCGTTTGCTGTTGGAAGCAACACCATTCTGCCAGCTCTCGTTTCTACCGGAGGAACCCACACTGGACTGCGTGTCTGTTGAGCGGGTCATCTTATTGTTTTCCATTACAGACACTTCACTCTTCCGGTTCTGTCTGTCGACCACTGGCCGCTGACTGGAAAAGCTCCGTTTGGAGAGCTCTCTCTTCTCAGAGCCGGGATCACCGTGACCCGCATCTGCAAGCGTGTCGCCGTGTTGCCCCCGTTTCTCCCTCCAGTCGTTGAAATCACTGTTCTCGGAGCCGGTTTCCCAGTCCTCGCCTTGACTCTGACCCGTGATGTCCTGCGGCCGTCCTCCAGAGTAGTGGTTGGGCCAGTGCTCCTCTGCGCCCTTGGGCCGACCCGGCCACTGATTTGCAAAGTCTCCATTAACATAGTCTTCGCTATTCCACTGACCTCCTCCTTCACGCTCTTGGCGCAGACGCCTGAAGCGCGGGGGTTTATCCTGGCGCGGGGGACGGCGCCTTCTCAGGGGCCGGTTGTCGGGATTATCGTTATCAAGGTAGCAGCCTCCTTCTCTGTCCTCAACGCCGTTCTCTACAAAGGAGCTGTTAAATTTAGGAGAGTACTTCAGGGGCTCACGCTCTGACGAGCGTTTAGAATAGGAGTCTGTGCCAAAGTTGTAGCCATTCTCCTGCGCGGAAGCGCTTCCAAACTGTGCTCCTCTGCCTCTCCATGTCGAAATATCCCTTGAGCCAAATCCACGGTTGTATCCAGCATTGAGTCGAGGGGGCAACGACCTTCCAAACACTCTTGCCGATTTTGCCTTGTCCCTGGAATCACTGTTGCCGCTCTGATCGTCGGTGTAGACCTTGTTGGATCTCCACGACTCCCTGTCGGCCCTCTTGACCTCTCCAGGCACAGGATACGAAGCCTCTCCGTTCTCTGCGACCTTCTGGCGCGGACGTTTGGGCAGTTCCTCGTATTCCGAGGCCTCGCTGTGCGTCTCACTCACGTTGCGTCTACGGGGTTTGCCTCGTTGCAGATCCTCGCTCCTAAAATCTCTAGAGCCACGTCCTCGTGCGGGTCTCTGCGCACCTGTGCTATTGTAGGCTCCTCGGTTGCTGTCGCCCCGTCCTCCACGAGCACCACCTCGAGAGCTGAACTCTCTAAAGCCCCGGCCACGTCCACGACCCGCTCCTCTGGCCCCAGCGAACGCCTGCTCTTCATCGATGAATATCCAGTTGTTGCGGCGCGGCGCTTCTCTGCTGTCAGCGCCATCCACAGACTGAGACTTGACACTATCCCAGCAGTTCTCCTTGTGCAACTCTTCATGCAGGTTGCTCGTTTTCTCCAACTTCGGAACTTCCGCTTGTTTCTCCTCAGGAGAGGAAGCGGGTGGTGGGGCGGAGTGCCTGTTAGACAGAAGTGGGGCGTCTTTTTTTAGGTCATAGACATTGGTGACCACTTCTTTCTCCAGCCTGTATGGGACCGGCTTCTCCTCAGGCTCAGATTTGGGTTTCTCGTTCTCCTTGTCTTCAACCTTCAAGGGCTTCAGCACAGGTTTCTTGATGGGTCCCGTCCTCCTAAGAGTTCTGCCGCTGGACTCAGACGGCTGGCTAACGCTACTGCTGCTGCTCGAACCGTGATCGGACCACTGGGCCTGACAGCCGCCATCTTTCCTCAGACTTGCGTCCTTTCTCCAGAAATCAGAGTCGTAGCTCTTCTCCTTGCTGTCGAAGGCCTCGTCACGGGACTCTACACTTTCTTTCTGATGTCTACCAGAGGACACATCCCTGTGCTCGCCATCTCCAGGATGGGTCCTGCTGAGTATCTGATGGGACCCTTCATGGGAAGCTTCTCGCTGTGACCCGAGCGATACGTCTGAGCCTCTGCCTTGGCGGAAGCCTTGATGTGGCAGTTCCTCCGCTGGACTGTCTGTGCGGTCATGACCACGGTCCTCATACGAATCGTGTCTAGAGCACGACCTGTCGCTCCTGTCGTCCGCCTGAGCCCTTTCGCCGTTCTCATGCTGTCTCTGGTAGGGTGGGGTGAAACTGCGAGCGGATGAGTAGCTGTCTTGGTTCCACACTTGGTAAGGCTCAGTGGATGGTGCCCTCCTCTCCTGATGCATGTTGGGATGGCAGCCTTCGTCAGAGGTGGAACCAGGGCTATTCAGGTGATCCTGCTGAATGACAGGTTTCACCAGACCTTTAAAATAAAATAAGTTAAATATCATTATCACAGTTTAAACAAAAGAGTCATCTTCATTTATATAGCACTTTTCACAATACATATTGTTTCAAAGCAGCTTCACAGTGACAACAGGAAAATTCTTATCGTGCTAAAGTTGGTTTTTGATTGAATCACTTCCACAATTGTTAGTTATTACTTTAAGGGCCGCTTAAATGACACCTTTCCTACTGAATACCTTTAATGCATTCTTGCTGTTCATTTACGTGTTTAGTCTATAGGTTCGCGTAAGAGAACATGTTCTGAAGAACAGGAGGCATGTTTGACCACACAGAACTCAATACCAGCAGGGCAAGGACCAGAACCAGCAGATTTTTGAAAATTTGATAATTTTTGAGCAAAATTTGCTATTGGCAACAATAGTAACCGGTGGGTAAATGCAGTGAATGAACTATCCAATTGCAGTTGTTAGGGAAGGCTGCAGTAAAATGATACAGTGAACATTGCACTAAATTAAAAGTTCAAATTATATTTGTAACAATAAAGTAACATTTTTGAAATTCATTTTTTTTTTGTCTTTCATCTCAATATTCCTATAAGTGTTGTATAAGGATTTTTATGTATAATAGTAACCCTAAAATGTGATGACAGTTTAAAATGTGTTAATAACTGGGCTGATATAGGCTATATAAGAATTGTCAGTATACTCATTATCCCACCGGTCACAATTGTGACAGACCATACAACAATTTTTCACCCACTTTTCCATAAATTCAAAAAATAATTATTGATTATTTTGAGGGGTTACTAATGAAACATCATTTGAATATTTTCATGTCTGGGAAAAATTTGGGATTAAACGGGTTAATACTTTTTAGGTTTGATCACATCAACAAGTAATAGCCATTCAAACACCACCAAATACAGTGGATGTTTTTGTGGATGCTATCATTTACCCGAGGAGTGAACGCCAGGAGGATAGAAGTCCACTGGAGAACATCCCTGTGCCATGCGGGGATCCATGTAGGGCGGCATCATCATCCAGCGCGGGTCGAAGCCTAGGACATGAGGAGGAGGGTAAAAGCCCCTCTGTGGGTGAGCAGAGCTGGACTGCGTGGGGTGACCCGACTGCTGCCACGGCGGCATCTTATACACCTGTTCCTAAAAACCACAGAGCATATTGCGTTTATGAAATGAACCCAGAGATGCTTATAGTGGCAATATTAATAACCATCAACTCTTACTGGCAGGATTAGGTGTAAAAGCTCACCTGCTGCTGGTGCTGCTTCTGGAACCGGGGCGGGACAGGCTTCTGGTGCCGGCCGTAGTCTGGGAGGGGAGAGGTGGACTCAGGACCATCGTCTTCATTATGGTAATTACAACCTTCATCTTTGTAATCCTGACTGGAGGACTCGGCTGGTGTATCCGACACTTCTGTATTCAATGAGATAAAGTGTTCAAAAAACTCTGAAGGGCTTTTCTCACTTAAAATAATTAATCTGGGTTCCTTGAAGCTGTCTTTGGCTTGCTTAGTTGGCATTTATCAGACACTTAAAGGGGTCATGAACTCCATTGTTTTATAATGTTTCCTGGGGTGCACTTATAATGTTAGTATGCTCTTTACATCAAAAATCATAATTTAGAAATTAAAAAAAACATTTTTCCTACCCTGACTTTAGCCCTCTGATTTGAACACTCTCAATTTGTTGTTTCTAAATCACGGCCACTACAAGGGAAGCTGCAACTTATAAAACAAATCTTGCGCTGCACTCAAAACCAGCCCAATTATACAGGGCTTCCTGAGAACCAGCTAGCATACATGAACTAGTATACCTTTAGTGCCATACTGCCAGCCCTCCTGGTGGTGTTTGGATGACCTTCGGCCTGGCGACTGCGACAGCAGCTCTTTGTTGTCTGCTTCTCTCAGTGTTTCTCCAGAGCGTGAGGGTTTCTCAGTTTTGCCAAATTTCTCATCCAGTTTTTTGAGTTTCTCTGCACAAGCAGCCAGTCTTTCTTCGCGCGCTCTCCTCTCCTCCTCCTCGCGTCGTCTGCGCGCCCTTTCCACGGCAGAGAGGTCGGCAGAGACGAACTTCCCTCGAGGAGGCGCCTGCCGCTGGGGCTCCTCCTGCTCCTCGGCGGACTCACCGTTTCCACTGCTCTTCTGCTGGTGCTGCAAATCAAACAAGAGAGAAGAGCAGATCTCTTATGTGTGATTTAAAGGACAGGAGAACATTAATATTTAATTTTTCTTTCAAAAATTTGAGTGATGCAATTAAAAATGCGTATTTCAGAGTGAAGCACAGCACTGTTTTCATTTACAAGAGAGCAGCTCATGATCCGCTGGTGTTTTCAGCGTCTGTTCACAGTAAATGTTTCTCCACATAAGTCACTTTAAAGAGGTCCTTGATTATGATTTCACTTTTTTAACTTTAGTTAGTGTGTAATGTTGCTGTTTGAGCATAAACATCAACACGAAAGCTTATAGTTTGCATGAGTTTTTAAACATTGCGGTTTAAAAACAAATGGTTTTAAACCATTTAAGTGCGATGAGCAGCGAAAGACAACTCATTTTAGCATATGCGCGCGATCTCTGACTGTTTCCCAGCGCTGTCTGAGAGACGCGCGACATGAAGCCGCTGCTCATAGAGTGCATGAGGACTGAACTGAGTGCTTTTTGCTGACTAATTGGGCTTGAACGGTTAAATACACATACCTACGTGTCAAAGTGACCACGTATTTACAAGGCATGAGTTAATGGATCGGTGCAGTCAGTCTTAAAGGGACAGCATCCAAATTTACCTGCTGTCATTAATGCTAATCAAACAAAAAAAAAGAGAAAATCTCTTACTGCTTTGCTTTTGTAACTTTAATAAGAATAAATGTATATTTAATTTACACAGTAAAGGCTATACATTGTTTTTTTTTTATACCTTTGATTACTTTATACAGTTTCTAGTGTTTTAAATTTTTCATGTAGGTCTATTTCGTCTGTCTTTGCTCTTTCTTTATCACAGTTTATTTGTCTTCAGTAAGCTTGAGTTTTTTAGACTAGTATTAATTTTATAAATTATATTGAAATTGATGATAATTATGAAATTTCAATGATATGGAAAATTTTGATATAATCTTAAAACAAAAATAACTATATCGTGATATATATCGTTATCATGATCTAAAATTACTCATATCGTAATATAAGATTTTGGTGATATCGCCCAGCCCTAGTAGGGACTACAACAAGCTTCTTCCCAGGTTGGTGACATCACTAACCCTAAAATTTACATAAACCCACCCCCAAGAACACGCAACAAAGGGGGTGAGTCCATGTTGGGCTGCTTTAGAGAAGAGGAAGAGTTGTTGTAGTAGAGTGTTTTTGACATGTGGCCATTTTACACCGGACTGCTTCACAAATGAGGGTCAATAGCTGTACTGTAAAATTATTGTAATAATTTTCTTAAATGTTTAGTTTTACAAATGTTACAATATTATTTTGTTGAATTTTTTAGCTATAATAATAATAATAATAATAATTATTATTACTATTATTACAATATGGCAATATTGATATAAAAATCTACTCATTTTGGGCCAAATTGTACAGCCTGACAAACAAGAACAACAAACATGTTTTGTATTTTTTTTTTTTTTTTTTAAATTCTAAAATCGAAAATAACATTATGCACTGCACTATCACTCATTTGACACAGGAGATTATCCAATCAAAACAGAGGTCATCTACATAAAGTCTTAAAGTTACAGTAGCAAAAAGAGCTGGTTCAATTGTAAAAGGACAGAGAGAAAACGTCTATCATTAAAAAAAATGAAATGACACTTGGAAGAAACCTTGACTAACACAAGAGATCTCAGAGGAGAAAACAAAACATGCAAAATGCCCTTGAGTGTTACCGGAGATTCTGTAGAGGAGAGTCGTCCATTGGTCTTTCTGGAAGGTAAGGGCTCCGGCTGGCGCGAGTATGATTCCTCCTCAGCGTCCTGCGGGAACGGGCCGTCACCGGAGCTCTGAGATGAATGCTGATCCTGATGGTTGTCCCAGTCATCCCTGCAAGACACAAGAGCCAGAACGTGCTTTAATCCCAACAACAGCCGCTTTTCCCCTACAACACTGCATTCAACTAGTGATTCACCGAAATACATTTTTCTAGCTGACTATCGAGTGTATGGTCACTGAATGGCTTTTTTGAGGTAAATGTGACATTACATGACATTCTCAAGCTGTTTTACTGACGTCTTTCTGTGGTTGAAACATCGATTACATCAGACATGATTAATTTCAGTAAGTTGTTTTGAATCTTTCAACATTCCTTCTGATGTTCATTCATGTTTATTTGGTGCTGTAACTAGTAGTACAAAAATACATTTATTGCTTGAATTTCATTATAAAACTGACAATTTGAAAGACAAAACCATCATAAACTGAAAACAGCACAGACTAAAAGATCTCGGTTCATCAAAATGAAGATCATTTAAAATCGATAAACTGATACGGTCAACCCAGCCCTATAACGTCAATGATTTCTGCCCTCCAAAAGAGTTTCAGATGATATCGAGATTCCATTTTCGGCCAAAATATATTTGTTGCCGAAATTTCGGTGCATCAATAATTAAAACAAAGGAAAACTCACCAGATCTTGTTCTTCTCACATGCGGAGTGATCTTCCTCATCATCACTGAATTTGAGCTTCTCACTATAATCCACTTCCTCATGGAGACCTGAAGGACAGACACTAGACACAATGAGCACATTGGTGAAAAATACTCATCTGCTGCTGCTAAAGAAAGCCAGCAATCGCTCACCCGCCCAGCCGTCTTCACAGTCATTGTCCAGTTCATCGAGGTCCTTTAGGTCATCAGGGTTGATAATGGCAGGACGGGGCGCTCGATCTCCCGGGCGGCGGATCGGGCGAGCGGTAGGCCGTGGGGGGATTCGGGGGAAACGGTTTTCTCTTCTTATATCACCACTGCGAAAACAAAAGCAGCAATTTATAGAGGAGGACAGAGAGCTTTCCTCAACTGTACATGATTATTGATTAGCGCAACGCTTACTTGACAGGCTCTGGCGCAGGGAACGCTGGTCTGAAGATCAACCGGGAATCAAAGCGCACAGGGGCAACCACAGCGGTTGGGCCATGATCCGAGGAGCCCGGGGCATCACGAGTCTCTTTAGGGCACATCTGACAAACAAAAAGCCACCAACCATTTTACAAAGAAACCAGATTCGAAAATTATTCGTGTTAAGTTCAATAAATTATATGCTGGCCAAACACATAACATTTCAGTCCGTTTTAAATCAGACAGAAACATACTGTATACTGGAACAGGGTATCTGCAGTTTTTAGAATCAAATTCAAGGCTTTTTAAGACCTGCTCAAATAACATTTATACCAAATGGGCATGGTAGTGCAAGATCTATGGTAACATTCCAAAACCATAAAAATCGACTGTAAAAACAAAAAAAACAAGTTTTATAAAATGATAAACCTAAAATTACAGCCTTTAAACAATTGAAGAAAATGGATGAGTCAAAATGATAAATTATAATATTTATATTAGTTTAAAATAAATTCCATAAGTAGTAGGTGCCGCTTTTAGAACAGCAGAAATACAGCGGTTACCCTGGTACTTTTTTAGAAAAGTGGCAAATTTGCAGGTGTGATATGGTGAGCACCTCACACACAGGTGCTCCCCACATGTGCACTAGAAAGATTTATCTTTGTCCAGTCTCTGTGCTTTTCTCTCCAAAAGTTATGGTTGATAAAAATGTCTTTGTAGTTTTAGTCCCCTCACACATGCGTTGTTGCTCTTTTTTTCCCCTTTGAAACAACGGCCCGGTTCAGAGTTGACACCTCGTGGACAAAGTAAAGTAGTGCAAAAACAATTCAAAGCGCATGTGCGAAGTGCCTCTACATTTTTGCGGCTCGAAAAAAATTGGGATGCGCATACACTAAGTATATTTTGGTGTATTTGGGGCGGCTGTTGAGTACCCCGGCTATTGTCAATTCATTGTTTGGCATAAATGCACGTTATTCATTGATTATGAACTGCTCTAAAACCATGACACATTCAAACGTGCAGTGCTCAAAGGTAAATCAGCTTTTGAAGTTTATTAATCATATTAGTCAATTCTTAGGCGATTCCTGTTTTTTGTCTGCAAATTTAAGACCTCTTGAACTGATAATTAAGACTTTTCTTATATCATTTAAGACTTATGGACTTAAATTTGATAAAACCTTTGAATGGCCCGCAGGGACCCTATCTATCAAAGCTTTAAGTGTAAACCCTTGCTCCCCAGATCAAATGTGCGGAGACTCACGAAGGCAGGCAGCATGTCGTGGTAGGTGGTGGTGGTGTGGTGCTGGTACTGGAGGGCTGATGGGGCGGCTCTGCGCTGCACAGGCTGAGCGGGTCGCAGCGACGGCTCCTTCAGATCAGGGGACTGAGCAGCGGCAGTGGAAGGGGGTGAGGAAGAGGGAGGAAGAGGAGTGCTGGCCTCAACTGAGCCGTTGCTCTTGGTGTCCGTGTCGCAGGGAGGAGCAGCAGACAGCGTTGGCGGCTGCAGGTTCCTCCCACCACCCTCCCTCCAGCTCGACACGTCTGACAATGACAGGAAAGATCAGATCATTACACTAAGACATTATCAAACGATTTTAACATTAACACATGAACATTTAAAAAAAATTAAACAGTATCTCCTCCTAGGGCTTTCAAGCAACAACCAACAAACTCAGGTCAGACCTCCCTCAGCAACATCTCTTCTCTGATGACGAGGGCGGGGCAACCTGTCACTCACATGAGATCCATGAATAGCAATCCACAACCATCCAATCAATTCCCCATGGACAAAATCAAGCCCCGCCTTACATCTATTCTTGCCCGTTCCAGCTTCTGTTTCATGCTGACTTTATGAATGAAATAACATCTGGAGATGTCAGAGTCATTATGTAATGCAATAAAGTGTTTTTATACATCACGGTAGTATCTGTTGAATATGATGGAACAGTACTGAAGGGCTCCCTATCGACATCGAGAGCTAAGTTATTCAGTCAGTTACTGATTACGGATCTGACTAGATACACCAAGATCTGAAAACAGTTGTCTGAGCAAATAGATAGCATATCTGTTTACACAACACAAACACACAAAGACAAATCATACAAGCCAAACCTGACAGCTCTGAACACAAATCATTATTGTTGGTTGGTCCACTGTTTTGAACATATAAACAAAATTTAGTTCATCTTCTAGTGAAAAATGTAATGACTGAGACGTAGAGACGGACTCACTCTGAGGGCGGAGGCTTGGTCCGGGCCCATACGACGGATCGAAGACGCTTCTTTCCTTGCCAACCTTGTCCTGTTCTCCTGCCGCTTTCAGCGTCGGAAATTCCTCGTGAGAGAAGGGCTGCAGTCGGCTTGAGACCTTTAAACCTGAACAACACAGCCAGACAAATGTGAAACATCGCAGCTAAACACATCTGATCATGCCACCCCTTTCTGAAAAACAGAGATAGGAATAAACTGATTTTTACCATCTTGATCTACTGCCTTTCCATTGGGCTGTGCCCATTGCTTTGGTCCACCTGTACTTGTGCTCTAGAGGAACAAATCACATCAAAACATCACGCTCGTCATCACGACTTAAACTCGAATCTTTCTCTGAGGTGATGAATGGGCTGTTTGTACCTCCTGGTTGGTGATTGGCATGGGCTTCTGAAGATTGGAGACAGATTTCTGTAAAGCCAGCGGTGGCTGCGACTCCGGCAGCTGTGCTGATGATGCAACGGAACTACAGGAGGAAACAGAGACGACACTGATCAGCCAATCAGACGGTGGCCATTCTAATCCAAAAATAGAGCTGGATATTTTGAGAACAAAGTAAATTTAAGTATATATTTAAATAACCAGAAGACGATTTCATCGCACACACACCCCATTAATTTCTGGATATCAAAAGTCTGCATTGAAGAATTATAAGCCGTGAACCAAACCAACCAGCTACGAGGAGAATCATGATATATTTTAGGTTTATTGCAAAATATGCATAAATATTCAAATATTTAAGTATTTTGAGATCATAAGGAGAACAACTAGATTACGGCATTCGCAGTGCTTCATGGGAGTTTGTGGAGCTAGAGAGACATTTTTGCATTTTGCTTGTTTCGACTGTGATAAAACTAAGTTGAAATGATGCAGGCCGACGGCTTCAACAGAAGCAAATATCACTGATTAACAATCTCATAGCTTCAACAATTATCATGATATATAAATTTGATGCCGTCACATGCAGCAGCAGTTCTAATGAAGCTACAGCGAGTTTTTGCATACGTGCTGCTATGTGTTACAATTACTGATTATTAATAATCTGATTGTGGATATTTGTTCTAATTGCAATTATTTGAGATAATTCAATCTTCAAAATTATTGCAGTTATCCAAAACAGGGGAAATATAAGGGCTTAAAATGCATTCGAAAGCAATATAATTACACAAATGTTTCAGTTATCAGGGCCGTAAATACAGATCAGACACACAAGACCAACTCAAGAGTGACTGTAACATCCTTATTAACTCCAGAAAACAGGCATGTAATCAGCTAAAGACCAAAAAGAAGGAAAACCTTTCAAACATTGAACCACTGAGCCTTTATTTTGGCAGAAAACCGCAGAGACTTATTATTAATTGGATTAATAGGATTAATTCACTTTAGAATTAAAATTTCCTGATAATTTACTCACCCCCATGTCATCCAAGATTTTCATGTCTTTCTTTCTTCAGTTGAAAAGAAATAAAGGTTTTTGAGGAAAACATTCCAGGATTTTTCTCCATATAGTGGACTTCACTGGGGTTCAACGGGTTGAAGGTCCAAATGTCAGTTTCAGTGCAGCTTCAAAGAGCTCTACATGATCCCAGACGAGGAATAAGAGTCTTATCTAGAGAAACCATCGGTCATTTTCTAAAAAAAAAAAAGTAATCATATACTTTTTAACCACAAATGCTCATCTTACACTAGCTCTTTGATATGCCATGCATTACGTAATCACGTTGGAAAGGTCATGTGTGACGTAGGCTGAAGTACCGCGTTAGGGCGAAAAACTCCATCTCATTTTCTCCTACAACTTCAAAAACTGAAAAAGCATTTGACTTAGTCTTTGCACATTCACTTTCTAAATACTTCCTTGGTACTTCCGCCTACGTCGCACATGACCTTTCCAACGTGATTATGTAATGCGTGGCACATCAAAGAGCTAGTGTAAGATGAGCATTTGTGGTTAAAAAGTATATATTTTTTTATTTTATTTAGAAAAATTACCGATCGTTTCTCCAGATAAGACCCTTATTCCTCGTCTGGGATCATGTAGAGCTCTTGGAAGCTGCACTGAAACTGACATTTGGACCTTCAACCCGTTGAACCCCAGTGAAGTCCACTATATGGAGAAAAATCCTGGAATGTTTTCCTCAAAAAACTTCATTTCTTTTCGACTGAAGAAAGACATAAACATCTTGGATGACATGGGGGTGAGGAAATGTTCAGGAAATTTTAATTCTGAAGTGAACTAATCCTTTAACGCTTCTCTTTGCTGACAACAGAACTATAAATGATTCTCATTGGGAATTTGGGAAGATGGTTGGGGCACATTGTATTCCCAAATGCAAATTATAAAGGAATCAAACACACAGCACATTTACTGTGAATCGAAACTGAAAATGAACACAGTGCTGTGCTTTAGTCTGACGTGCTGCATGTTTCAGAGTATGTATTTACACAACTGCATCACAACCGTTGTGATTTGATGATTTTTCCTAAGCCATATCATGTTCTCATAACCATGCATTGTTACCTGTTAACTTTTTATGAATTTTGACAGAGTAACAATGGCAATTTTACTCTGACAGAATCAATCCTTGCATTTAATAAACGTATAAGAAAACGTAACATTTGGTGATTAAGGGCATTTTGCAATTAACCAGAAACTACCCCCAACTAGAGGACTGAAATTTTAAAAATGTGACGCTTTGAGCGCTGTTGAGCGAATTTGTAAACACCTCTGATTGACCATTGTGTTCACGGCTCATCGGATACGTCTTTGATTGGCTTCAATGATCAATGCTGTAAAAACGTTGCAAATGATCATCAATGAAGCTCCTCACCAAGCGCTTACACAGATACACACAGGAGCGTTTGAAAGCATTAGATGATTTGCTACAATTGATCATTGTAGTCAATCACACACATATCCAATGAGCGCGTCAACACAACGGCCAATCAGAGGAGTTTACGAATCCGCTCAACAGCGCTCAAAGCATCACATTTTTAAAATTTCAGTATCAATAGGTACCGAAGTCGGTACTTTTATACAGCTCTACCCCCAACCTTTTTTTTTTTTTGGTCTCGGATTTATGCAATCTATGCTTTTCAGAAAAATCACATCACTGGAAACACACGACTGACACTGTGTGATGAAGCATCTCTCTTTCTCTTTGCACACATGCCTTTCTTAATATAAGCTGTCCTGCATGACAATCACTGTGACCTACAGACACACCTGCTGTAAAAACACACACAAAACACTCTCTACCGCTCATGATCTGTCCTTCAATCCACTTCTGACACAGGCCACAAAGCTGCAGTGCCGTTGCAGCTGCTAGAAATGTTTTACTGAGCGCCAGAGGCGTCAGGCCTGACCTCTTTGGATCGGGTTGATCCTGCTTGTTTGCCCATCCTGTACCGTCTTTGGGCACGATAATCACGTTGGGATCGTTTCCTTTACTCTCAGACTTCAGACTCGGCAGGTGAGCGGGAGGAGGCATGCGCCGGGCAGCGGCCACTTTGCCAAGACTCTGTAAGCCATGTCGTGCAACAACTGCAGGAGACAGGAGAGGAGAGAGGATTTCAAAACCGTCAAATATACAGGGGAAAACATCATATACATCACATCACACGAGATCCACTGCTGCTTCGGTGCCGCTAAACATGGTGTGATACACGTTTGGATGGGACAAATGTGAACAGATTTAACATTTAAGGTAGGGTCCTATGAAATCAGTGAAGAGCTGTGAGTTTGTGTATCTGCCGACAGTTTTCTCAGATGAAATGCTGCTGAAAGGGATAGTTCACACAAAAATGAAAATCATCCCATGATTTACTCACCCTCAAGCCATCCTAGGTGTATATGACTATCTTTATATTTAAAAAAATATCCTGGCTGTACCAAGCTTTATAATGGTAGTGAATGGGGGGCGTGTTTAAGCCTCCCCAAAAAAATGCATCCATCCATCATAAATATTATCCATACGGCTCCAGGGGGTTAATAAAGGCCTTCTGAAGTGAAGCGAAGGGTTTTTATAAGAAAAATATCCATATTTAAAACTTTATAGACTAAAATAACTAGCTTCCATCAGACAACCGTACGCATACTGTGCAAATCAACTTGCACCAAATGAGTAACTCCTGACGCAGGATGCAGGAGTATCGTAAGCTCAGACACCTCTCGCGATTTGAACAAATAGGGCTGTGCAACAAACTCAAGCTCCTCTTCTCTTATATCGAAATCATCCGATATTTCTTAAATTTATTTTAGAATTTCTAATTTGTGACCGTTGTTTTGCTATATCCTCTGCGCTTCCACGTTTGTCATTACGTTTTCATTCGGGGTCAAAGGTTACTGCCCCCCCTTAACTACCATTATAAAGCATGGAACAACAAGGATATTTTAAAGGGGTGTTTGATTATGATTTCACTTGTTTAACTTTAGTTAGTGTGTAATGTTGCTGTTTGATCATAAACAACATCTGCAAAGTTAAGACGCTCAAAGTTCAATGCAAAGGGAGATCATTTCTTTTAAAGAAATGGCTTTTTAAGGACTACAACAAACGGCTGGTAGGAACTACAACAAGCTTCTCCCGGTGTTGGTGACATCACTAACCCTAAAATTTACATAAACCCCGCCCCCAGGAACACACAACAAAGTGGGCGAGGCCATGTTGGGCTGCTTTAGAGAAGAGGAAGAGTTGCTGTAGTAGAGTGTTGTTGTCATGCCGTCATTTTACGCCGGACTGCTTCACAAACGAGGGTCAATTCAACACTGGATTTGCACAAAAGATTAACATGACGGCACATGCTAGTGGATGAGTTGAATCAACTCCACAGCAACGACATAAATTTATCCACTAACCATTCAGAAACATCCAGTTTCATTCTAAAAGTTGTAACTTCTTCCTGAGTCTCTCCATCAGTGTCGACTCCGGTTTGAACAATGTAAGGCTGAACACCGTTACTGACAATCCTCATTTTGGCTGCGTGAGATTCTCCAGCTTTGTTGTTGTTGAGCAACTGAAGTGCAAGATGTTAAAGCTCCGCCCTCTTCTGGAAAGGGGGCCAGCTCATTTGCATTTAAAGGGATACACACAAAAACGGCGTGTTTTTGCTCACACCCAAATAGGGGCAAATTTGACAAGCTATAATAAATGATCTGTGGGGTATTTTGAGCTGAAACTTCAGACACATTCTGGGGACACCAGAGACTTATATTACATCTTGTAAAAGGGGCATAATAGGTCCCCATTAAATATATCTCCGATTGCGTTCGTCTGAAAGAAGATACACATAGAAGACATATATACCTAGGATGGCTTGGGGGTGAGTAAATCATGGGATAATTTTCATTTTTGGGTGAACTATCCTTTGAAGTGACTCTCAGCAGCTCTGGAGATGAAGGTCAAGTGCTCATATAGTGAGACGCAGACGAGCATCACGCATGCTTCAGTTTGTGTAGTAGAGCAAACATTTAAGTAGCCTATTTGTGCCTCATCAATTGCAGAAAACGTGGGATAAAACCGAACATTTTAATAAACAATGATTCAAAGTCTGAGGAACACAACATCGATTTGAAATAACATCGCAGAATGAAAACTGCAATTAAGTGAATGAGTATATAAGAGTATTAATTACTCCCAGAAACACTTTCATATGGATGTCAAATAGTTGAGTCTCACCTGTGGTTTTCTGAGTTTCTATTGACTTCCCTTTGTACTTGTCAAATAGGCTGAGTGATGAATACTTGCTTTTCCCATCCTTGGACTTGGTTATTTGCCCCAAACGATCGGACATTGCGATGTAATGTCATCGAGTATGGGAATTTTTCTTTGCACCTCTTCCTCAGTACCGTCTGTTTCTGTGGAAAGACACAACCGTTAACATAAGTAGAAGAAGAATCAATGTCTCTCCAACACAACCTCTGAACTATATTGCCACATAAACTTCATCTTTCCATCCGGGCACAAGAGGAATAATGAAATGTCCCGCTGTCTCAACGAGTATGTGAAAACGTTACGACTCAGACCTAAAACTTTCATGCTTCAAAAAATGCACATTAAATATGGTAAGCAGAAGCTCGAACATGCAAGAACCAATGAGATTGTGCTCGTGGATCAAGAAAGCATGTTTGAGCTTCTGTTTACCATATTTGATGTGCTCTATGCGTGTGCGCTGATCAATGTTTTTATGTGAATAAAAGCTTAAAATTAAATATGATCACCATATAAAGTAATTGTGTCTCTTCAGGAGATTAAACCGCCCGAATCTTATGGATTTATTTTACGATCTCTTTATGAAACATTGTTTTGGTTACACAGACTTTCAATGGAGGAACAAACCTATCAGATTTCAGTAAAAATATCTTCATGTTTTGAGGATGAAAGAAAGTCATCATGAAGCAACATGAGGATGATTAGAATGATTTTCTGATGAACTAACGCTTTAAAGGAATAATTCTCACACAACTAGAAGCTTGCAATGTCATTAATGGTACTTTCTGTAGCTGTGCAGTAAAACACACCGTCTGCTTTCACTGTGAGGAAAAGAGCAGCGTGAATGTCTGCGAAACATCTGCGTTTGTGTCCCATGCAGCTTTAAAAACGACATGAGGGCAAATAAATCATTTTCAGCTTTAACTTCTAGTGCAAACCTTCGATTTTCACCAAAACACACCCCGGAAACATGTAAATGTTCATTAGAGAAACGAGATTCACATATACTCAAGTTGGATCACTCTCAAAAGCTTTCAGATTTGTTATTTATTCTCCCAGATAGTTGAAATGAAGCCTCAGAAAAGATGTCTATCAATTAACAGTCAATTATGCACAATTACAAGACACTAACCCTAAACCAAGCCCTAACCCTAATTATACAGTAAGTACATTTTAATCAATATTACTCATTACTTGTACAAAGACACTAAAAATAAAGTGTAACCTTTAAATAAAAATCAAATGCGTCAACACTAACACACAAAGCTTTATATTTCCACTCTGATAGATCATTATCATCATCAGAGACAAACTCAGCATGACAGAGAGTGAGACATAAATGACACAGACTTCACGAAAAAAACAAATAAACGCTGACACACATGAACAGAAAGATCTTAAACGCCATGATTATGAAATCAACCTGATTTATTGGCGAAATATAAAACATCTTGACGCCAGGCTAAATGAAGCCAACACATCTGTCACGATAACTGATAAAAGCCAATCTTTAAAACTGCAATCTGGTTTTAGTGATACAGTAGAAGCGTTATATTCACCAACACTGAATCTCTAAAATAAAACACGAACTCGTACGGGAATAGAGTCTATGATTGTGCAGCTAGCATGAGATGTAAACAGAAGCTCTCCAGCATCATTACTGAACAAGCAGCTCATATCACACACATTAAATCAACACGATCACCCACTGGAGTGTGAAAATATACGCGTGAGCGCTGATTAATAACTATATTTAATATAATCTGAGAGATTTTGACAAAAAAATTCTGAGAGCTTTAGCAATGCTACGGAGATTAGCCGCGAGCCGCGTCTGAGGTATAAACTTCAGCAGAACCGACAAACGAGCTTCAAACCGGGACAGAATCGGCAGTAGCGCGGGTGTTTAATTAACATCGACTAGTATAATGAGCAATCAATGCGTTAACGAGGGTTTTGTGTGGACTTGTTGATGTGTGAGGCGATTAAAAATGGCTGCTCCTCAGAACAAAGCGACACAAACACTCAGACATCCTGCGACAAACCGACCCAAAACACACAAATAACCGCACAGAGCGCGCGAATAACTCACCGATTGAACGTATAACTGTCACTTCAGATCACATATATCGATATATTTCCACCGGATAGAGAAACTCGGCAGGATGGATGGAGATTTCTCTATGTTTTTCTCTGTTCGCTTGTTGTTAGTCTTTCCCGGCCTGAGAATGAAGCTGCTGCTGCTGCTGCTGCCGCCCAGAGCGGATATGACGTCACTACAGAGCCACAACGACGCCTGCAGGCCGCTGTGTGAGCCGCACCATAAAATCAAAATGGACAATTCTTTTTTTTTAAGGAATATTGCAATATTTATTACTAATGATTTTTCCGTGAACATCATTATTGTTTAAATTCATGTTCCTCTTGAATCAAAATAGCTTCCCCTCCCTTGCAGCGACATCTGATGACGTTTACTAGCGCGAGGGTGGGGCAACCTGTCACTCACATGAGATCCACCAATAGCAAACCACAACCATCTAACTATTCTACTTTTGTTCTTGTTCGAGAAGCCGTTCACTCAGATATGGGAAGAAAAGATGATCACAAGTTCATTTTCATGCCGAGTTAAGCTCCCACAACACAAGCCAAATATTTGTAATTAATAATGTTCCCACCTTGCATGCTGCATTAAAGGGTTAGTTCACCCAAAAATGAAAATTCTGTCATCAGTTACTCACACTCGTGCCGTTTCACACCCGTAAGACCTTCGTTGATCTTCGGAACACAAATTAAGATATTTTTGTTGAAATCTGATGGCTCCGTGAGGCCTACATAGGGAGCAATGACATTTCCTCTCTCAAGGTCCATTAATGTACTAAAAACATATTTAAATCAGTTCATGTGAGTACAGTGGTTCAATATTAATATTATAAAGCGACGATAATATTTTTGGTGCGCCAAAAAAAACAAAATAACGACTTATATAGTGATGGCCGATTTCAAAACACTGCTTCAGGAAGATTCGGAGCGTAATGAATCAGCGTGTCGAATCATGATTCGGATCGCGTGTCAAACCGCCAAACTGCTGAAATCACGTGACTTTGGCGCTCCGAACTGCGGATTCGACACGCTGACTCATAACGCTCCGAAGCTTCCTGAAGCAGTGTTTTGAAATCGGCCATCACTAAATAATTCGTTATTTTGTTTTTTTTTGGCACACCAAAAATATTCTTGTCACTTCATAATATTAATATTGAACCACTGTACTCACATGAACTGATTTTAATATGTTTTTAGTACCTTTATGGATCTTGAGAGAGGAAATGTCATTGCTCCCTATGTAGGCCTCACGGAGCCATCGGATTTCAACAAAAATATCTCAATTTGCGTTCCGAAGATTAACGAAGGTCTTACGGGTGTGGAATGCGCAACTTAATGTGTCGATTAATTAATTAAAAATATATAATAATGGCCTTAAATGATTGCATGCTAAGCGATACAAAGTATTCCTCTTGTTTTTGGAAACAATGGAACAAAAGTTTGTATGTTTTTAATTAGAAATGCACAATACATCAGCCAATAATCGGTATCGGCCGATAAAAGCAAATTTTCACACTATCGTCTATCGGCCGATAATTTAAAAACAACCAATAGTCAGGGCCGATATATCCTGTCAATCAAAAGCGGGAAGAAAAATGCACTACATTTGGGCTTTGTGTAAAGAAAATGCTAAGAAACCAATTTGATGTTCAATATTAATAGTAATTATGTTAATATCATTCAGAAATATTAATTTAATCTTCAGAATTTAGTTAATGTGTGTTAATATTAATTTGAGCAACGTGTTTGTTTATAACTGATACCAGTTACTCTGAAACAAGTTGATGAAAAGGAGAGAATAAAGTGTTTATTTGCATTTCTTACAAAATATAATCATTAAAAATATAATGATTAATTATTAATTATAATGAAATTATCATTAATTTAAAAAAGGTATAAAAGGCAGAACCCCCAAACTATCTGTATCGTTATCGGTATCGGCAGATATCACTCTGAATAATCGGCTACCGGTATTTGAGGAGAAATTTAGTATCTGCGCATCTCTATTTTTAATTATATGTTTTATATTTTTTAAAAACCCATTTGCAAATACTAAATGCGCATGAAAACGAGAGGCGGGATTTATTGCGTGAACAGCGTAATAGGCTAATCATAGCGCAATCTCGTCCAGTTTTTTTTTTGAGGAGGCACTGCCTTGGGTACCTGATTGGATGGTTGTGGTTTGCTATTGGTCGATCTCATGTGAGTGACAGGTTGCCCCGCCCTTGTGCCAGTAAACACGTCATCAAAGAAGAGGTCAAGAGGGAGAAGTTATTTTGAATTAAGATTACGAGCAGTGTTGCCAAATCCGCAGTTTTCCTGCAGAATTGGGCTACTTTAACACTGTTGCCGTGGGTAGTTTTTCATGTCCACAGGTTGAAACGACCCTAAATAACATGATATTTAACCCCTGGAATGCTAATTTTACCAGGCGAACCCCGCCAAAAATGCAGATTTTACCCCCCCGGAATGCGATTTTTACTGGGGGAACCCCTGAAACACCTTTGGGCTAGTTTTGAGTAGCAATTGGGCTGGTTTTGTTGTGAAAACCTGGCAACCCTGATTACGAGGCACATGAATAAAAAAAGAATGATGTGCACGGATAAACCATTAATAATAAATACTGCAATACACCATACAAAAATAATTTTATTTCACGCTGACTTTGATGGCTGTCAGTGAGGTGTAGTTCCGGCGCTGGTCTGCGGGTGTCGCTGTCGGCTTTCAGTGAATCTCTGCTCCGGTGTAAACAGCGTCAGCGGATCTCGGTTGAAGTGCGCGACTGTAAGTGCGCTCACTCATATATATACACACACAGAGACGGTATGGCCGACAGCGACTGGGACACGGTGACCGTGCTGAGGAAGAAGGGTCCGTCTGCCTCTCAGTCCAAATCCAGACAGGTGAGTCCGGATGATCCGGATCACAACCGAGCGGAAGTTCGGCTTCACCCTCTCAACTTGTCAACATGTGGCGCGTGCTGCTTGTCCTGGAATCTAGAATATTCTCTTGATAACAGTGTCTGCTGATCTATAACAGGTCTAGACAGTCACTTATTTCATTTTCATGTTGTTGTTGTTTGGACAAACAGAAACAGTATCTGAAATTTGTAGAATTACAATAAAGTTACTAATGATGTTAAAATATTGATATATCAATGTTAAGATACGTCTGCTTTGTAACAATATGTATTGTGAAAAGTACTATATAAATAATCTTGAATTTGCATTGAAAACAAATGTGATGCATGGCAATAAAATGACACTAATGATATCTGAACATGTTGTGTGATTGTTGTAGGCGGTCGCTGCTGCTCAGAGGCGTGGAGATGAAGTGGAGACCACCAAGAAATGTAAAAAAAAAAATAATAATAATACTATTATACATCTTGCAGTTTGATCAAATGTTGGACTGATCTGTTGATTGATTTACTGGTGTGTTTCTGACAACAACAACTAAATTAACCTTTAACCTTTAATCGCACACATCGTCATCATCTACAGTAAAACTACAGACCTGCTGCGACTCATTACATCTGTCACTTTAATAACATCAGATGGATCATCTTTATCTTTTAATTATATCAATATGCTTATGTATTTAATTTATTTCGTATTTTGGACACTTATTAACCTTCTGCTGCTCCTCGTGTGGCAGTCAAAAATGACCTTTTTATTTCAAAGAAATTAATGTACTATATTTTAGTTAGGTAATGGTTTTTTTATTTAATAATTTGTATTTTTAGGGGATTTTATGGTACTAAATAATATTCATGCAGTAGTTATAATCTATTTATTACCTGTTAACCACTTTTTGAGCATAGAGCTGAAAATTAAATTTCCATCTTAAACTGTCATAAATCTTGAATGCTTTGGACTTTTTAAAGAAGACACTTGGATTATTGCTTTATTTAAGTGAACTTAAAGTATTAGTTCACTTCAGAATTAAAATTTCCTTATAATTTACTCACCCCCATGTCTTCCAAGATGTTTGTCTTTCTTTCTTCAGTTGAAAAGAAATGAAGGTTTTTGAGGAAAACATTCAGGATTTTTCTCCATATAGTGGACTTCACTGGGGTTCAACGGGATGAAGGTCCAAACGTCAGTTTCAGTGCAGCTTTAAAGAGCTCTACATGATCCCAGACGAGGAATAAGAGTCTTATCTGGAGAAACCATCGGCCATTTTCTAAAAAACAACAAAACGATCATAAACTTTTTAACCACAAATGCTCATCTTGCACTGCTATTTGATGCTCCACGCATTATGTAATCACGTTGGAAAGGTCACGCGTGACGTAGGCTGAAGTACCGTGAAAAACTCCATCTCGTTTTCTCCTCCAACTTCAAAATCGTCCGACATCGTTGCTTTACTTTTATTTTGTAAAGGGCATTTGACTTAGTCTTTGTCTATTCACTTTGTAATCACTGGATTGGTACTTCCGCCTACGTCACGCGTGACCTTTCCAACGTGATTACGTAATGCGTGGAGCATCACAGAGCAGTGCAAGACGAGCATTTGTGGTTAAAAAGTATATAATTGTTTTTTTTTTTAGAAAATGACCGATTGTTTCTCTAGATAAGACTCTTATTCCTCGTCTGGGATCGTGTAGATCTCTTTGAAGCTGCACTGAAACTGACATTTGGACCTTCAACCCGTTGAACCCCAGTGAAGTCCACTATATGGAGAAAAATCCTGGAATGTTTTCCTCAAAAACCTTAATTCCATTTCAACTGAAGAAAGAAAGACATGAACATCTTGGATGACATGGGGTGAGTAAATTATTAGGAAATCTTAATTCTGAAGTGAACTAATCCTTTAAATAAAGTTATAGAAATTTAAGTTTATTATGAAAATGCACAAAAATACTATTTTCAATTTTTATATATATATATATATATTATAAATATATATTTTCCAAAACATGTTTTACTCAAGATGAGAGAAAATCAAAGCCATAAATCTAAACGAGTTGTGTTCCAAATTTGAGGTTGATATCTCAAAAAATGAGTTTTCAGTAAGATTTTGTTTAGGTGCAGTACCAAACGCTTCCACTAGATGAAATTTGCTTCTAATGAGGTAATCTTTAACAACGAGGAGTAAAAGTGTGACTAAGCACGTGATTTTGGTAACACTTTATTTTAGGGTCTTTTAACTAGTTGCTTATTAGTATGCATATTACTAGAATATTGGCTGTTTATTAGTACTTATTAAGCACATATTAATGCCTTATTCTACATAACCTTATTCTACTTTCTTAATCCTACCCAATACCTAAAGTTAACAACTACCTTACTAACTATTAATAAGCAGTAAATTAGTAATTTATTGAGGGTAAAGTCATAATTAATTGTGAATATGTGTTCCCTATACTAAAGTGTTACCGTGATTTTTTTTTTTTTTTTTTTTATAAACATTTTTCCTACAAACTAAATATATTATAAACGGTATTGTAACTTTTTATTTTTACATTTTTAAAAACATTTTAAACAGAATAAGTGTGGAAAAGTGCTTACTGTTTGTAGCTCAAACAGTAGAGCGTTTCTGTGGATAAAAATGTCTGACAAATACATGAATGTAAATAGAAAATAGGGTAGTTGAGAAACTGCCATAACAAAATGTTTTTATTTTAGGTCTGCCTTTAACCATGACATAGATACGGATCAAAATGACCCGCTAACGTCATACTAGAGATTTCGTATGCACATTTCATAACACATCAGTGTCAACACTTTGCAGGCGTGTTCATGACCTTAAATGAGAAAAAGACAGCTCCAAAAGTTTATTTGTAAATTCGGCACAAAAGGGAAGTTGCACTCATCTTTACTTTTCTATTGTGCCGTATATCAGAGTGAAACGCTTCTGGAACAAGAACAAAGGTAGGGCGGGGCTTGATTTTGTCTGTGGGGAATTGATTGGATGGTTGTGGTTTGCTATTGGTGGATCTCATGTGAGTGACAGGTTGCCCCGCCCTCATCATCAGAGAAGAGATGTTGCTGAGAGAGGGAGGGGAAGTTGTTCTGATAATCATGTGCACTGATAAATCGTTCATAATAAACACTGTAATATTCCAAGATTTCCTTCTGATTTCATGGTGACTTTAGTGTTGTCGTCGTGTGCCAATCTCAGGGTCGGCGGGGCAGAATAAGCAGCATCTGGTGACAAAGAACACGGCCAAACTGGACCACGAGACGGAGGAGCTTCACCACCAGCGCGTGCCACTGGAAGTGGGCAAAGTGATCCAGAAAGGCCGACAAGACCAGGGTCTGACCCAGAAGGACCTGGCCACTGTAAGCCGGAGCACAGCCATAGTCAATCTGAGCCGTCTGTTTCACAGCTCATGTGTTTAATGATCACTGTACAGGACGACTGATTCAAGCGGGTATTAAAAATAAGATGACACAGACTACTGCAGAGTTCTTTTCTCACAATTGCAAGTTTGCATCTCAAAATTCAACCTTTTTTGAGTTTACATCTCAGAAATGTCATGTTCTGTGTTTTTTGTTGAACAGAAAATCAGTGAGAAGCCTCAGGTCATCGCCGACTATGAATGTGGGAAGGCAATTCCTAATAATCAAGTCATGGGCAAAATCGAGAGAGCCATTGGTAAGCAACTCGTCCATAGTGTGTATTAAGAAGGTTTGTTGCGTTCATCTCATTACTCTCACCTTCAACAGGTTTGAAGCTTCGTGGGAAAGACATTGGGCAGCCGCTGGAGGCCAAATCCACGAAGAAGTGAAGACAAAGCCTTGAAAATCAGCCTTGGCTGAGGTCACTGGAGACGAACACCCAGTGTCAAGCTGCATAAAGAAATGACTCTCAAAATAAAACCAAAGTGCTGTGATGCATTTTAGCAATTCCTTGCTTTGGCATGAAGTCTTTCTCTTGTGGAGATGATGAGGCCGTGGAAGCAGAGAACACTTTAAGTGAACCTCTGATTTATAATCATTTAAAAGCATGTTATTTCGTTTTTGCTCGATGCTCGATTGTGGCCTTGATCTGATATGTTCATGTCTCAAAGCTTCGTCTTTTGACAAAGGCTTGAATAAAATCTGAAGCATTTGGCAGCGTCGTCATTTCAGAAGTGTCATGTATTACCAAAGACTATAGAATAGCACAAGATGCGTCACTCGTATTATTTTGAATGGGAGAAAGTACAACGCGCAAGTCCCGCCTTCTAAATAAGAGCCAGTTGGCGATTGGTAAAGTCATCGCGTCACTGCAGCGGCCGTTAGAAGCTCCGGTTCCTATAGAAACAGTCAGATGCGCACCTAGGACTGCGTTTGTGCATTAGCTTGATCCAGCCTGAAAAATACTGTTTTTTTTTTTTTTGTCATGATTCGAGGTTTAGAAACAAAATTGATGAGACTGTTGTTGTCAGATTTCATTGGTGATTTCAAATATGAAATTTAATTGAAAGCTTGTCAAACAGCTTTGGAGAATTTTCCCCATTCAAAGAGATAGGAGCTGCACTTGAATGCCCGAGAGGTAGGGGTGTAACGATTCACTCGTTTTCTCGATGCATCGATTACAAATCCTGACGATGCATATGCATCGATCTTGAAACATGTTTTTTGAATCGTGAGTTTCCGTCGATAATCGATGTAAAATGCTAAGAATCGGATTAATCACGATTCTATAGCGATTACTACATGCGCGATTTGATGTAGACGTTGTGCGCGTCACTCGAGCCCTCGCAGCTCTCCTTCACAGACACGCGCTGCACTCTTTACCGCCTCTTTACTGCGCTCGCGCTCCGTCCGTAGCCCATGTTTGAGCTCTCCTCAGGACGGCCACTGTTGTTTACATGAGCAGATGACGGCTCTCTCTCGAGACAGCAATATTCCTCCTGAGTCAAACCGATCAAGCCATTGATAAAGCTGCCAGGTCATTGCGTGGTCATTACCTGAGCAGCTGAAGTAACGTTAAAACCCGCTTATTCAAGGGCGCACATTTATTGCATGGACGGACCAAACACCCATTTATCGTGAATCGAATCGATTCGCTGTATACCCAAAGATTCACGGCCCTACCGAGAGGCATTTCTAAGATGGCCGCCCAGTGAAATGACTTAAAGGGACTTTGGTATTACTAGCTGGAGAGGATTTTCTTTTTCCCAAAAATGTTAATCTTATTGGACTAAAACTTTCTGACTTTGCTCACACAGGTTATAACAACTTCCCAGTTTGTTTATTTATTTATTTTTGTGTTAATTTTTGGGGATTTTTTTTTCCCAACCTTGTTACACTTGCGGTGTTCCGGGTCAAAAATGACCCGCCTACAAAAAACTGCTTGTAAATCTCTCAATATGCTATATTATTTCTAAACGTTGGATTCAATCGTTTTGTCAACTTATTTACTGTCGATCAGCACAGGTTTTGTATTTCTTTGTGAAGCTTTTATTGATTTTAAGTTTATGCTCCTAAGTGTTTTTTTGTTTTTTTTTTGAGGTGAATAAGGCTACATTCCCTTAGGGCCAGATTTACTAAACGGGGCAAATTAGCGCGAGAGCGCAATTCCACAAATGCACCAATGGGAGTGGCAAGTTTTGCGCGTGATCTACTGCTGATGCGCAAATTTAAGAACACAGACGCAGTCAAATAATTTGCATAATGACCAACGCAATCTACCAAGAGCAGCGCAAATTAGCATTGGGTCGCAAATAAGCAGAGCTGATGCTCCTCAGGTGCGGGTCGACTCAGGCACAACTTGTTATATATAATCTGACAAACATGTACACATATTTGGCAAAGGATATGTTCAGATAACGTCTAACTCTGGCATTCCAAAGAAATTAATACGAGTGGAAAATATTTTCTCCCTTCTACCACGCGCTCTCTGTTCTCTGCGGTGTCTCCTCCTAGCAGCAACGATTGCAGCCATGTCGCAAAATGGGTTAAGACACGCTTTTTTTTGGGGCATTAAATTATGGCGCAAATACCAGTAAATTGACTAGCGCAAACATTAGTAAACTGCGTTGTGTGATTCGTTTAAATACTCTCCTCCCATAAATTTTGCGTCTGAAAGGGAAACTCCTACAAATGCATATACCATAAGTTCAGCCACAAAAACAACTCAGTCCACACCTTTTTAGCGCTAATTTTGCACTGCATGATTTTAGTAAATCCCGACAGTAGTTTAACGCCAAAAGAGGGCTTGTTGGCGCAAGCTGTTAGTAAATCTGGCCCTTAATGCTCAATTCCGATTTTTGCTCAGATCTGATTTTTTTTTGTATAGCTGTTCACATTGTTGTTTTAAATGTGGCCAATATCAGATTTCCAGTGTGAACAGATCATGGTCCTGAACTGACCTGCATGAGCAAAAGAACGATACAAACGGGGTTGTCAGGTTTTCACCAAAAATCCACTCACCAAAAAGTCCAAAACTAGCCCAATCCATTCCGTGTGGTATCCCGGTAAAAATCGCGGGTTAAATATCGCATTAGTGCGGTCGCTTCAACCCGAGGCAACAGTGAAAAAGTAACCTAATTCTGCGGGAAAATCGCGCACTTGGCAACACACACAGCACGCTGTCATACGGAAGTAAACATGGAGGGCTTTAAAGTAAGCGATTACGCATTTATTTACAGTGTGATTTTTAAGGCAGGTCATTTTTGACCCGGAACACCAAATAAGGTGAAGGAGAGCAGACTGGTTGCAAAATGAACACATCTTCTATACTTAAAAACCAAAACTGTGATTCAAAAAAAACTGCACAATTTTTAATTAGTGTTCAAATTTCCCACTGTATTAAAATCACATTTGTACACTCAAGAGTTCACACACAAAATAGAGTCTTCTAGGAGAGAGACGGTGCAACAAGATATAGAAAAATACAAAAACAATCTACAAGGAGTAAACGGCAACAACCTCTAAAACCACGAAACACAATCATAGGATTCAAACAAACTGAACCCTGAACAACCACAGTGTTGATCAATCTGTTCACAAGTGTCTTTCACTCATGTTCAGTATATCACAGCAGAGAATCAAGGGAGATGATGAACTTGGACCAATTATGATACCAAAAACAAAACAAAACTTGTGGAAAACAAAGGGAACATTGTTCAGAACATTAATTCAATGATTCATCCTGAAATGTGTTCAGGTCAATGAGAAGGTTGAGTGATATCAGCTGAATCTGATGTTTGTTGTGCTACTCATCTTGGACTAAAGGCCCGTTCACAATAACTGTGAAGTTTAATAATCGTTCTAACTCTAAGAGAACAGCAGAGTCCACGCCACAATTATAATGATAGCAACACAGAGGAATGATAAAAACATTGACAGCCAATCAGAATCCATCCTATGGAAGCCCATTTCCGCCACACAAGAAAAAAATAATGACATCAAAAGTCAAAATTATGACATACCAAGTCATAATTATGATAAAACAGTTGAAATTATGACATAGTAAGTCATAATTATGCGATAAAAAAGTCAAAATTATTACTTATACCCCCAGTTGCACAGACTAAAATGTGTGTTTGAGCTGTTTTAACTGAAAGCAACTTGCACTGAAAGATCTTAAAATATGTCAGTGCAACTGTTTTGTCTCAAGATGGACACCAGTGATGATTTTTTCTAGTGTACATTTATAAAAGCTACTTACATATCCTAATTGAACTAAGGCCTAATCTTGGCTTAGGCTAAGCCCTGTCTGTGAAACCGGCCCAAAAAGTCATGACATACTAAGTCTTAATTATGAGATAGTCAAATTTATGACAAAAATTTGAAATTATGATATACAAAGTCATAATTATGAGATAAAAAAGTTGAAATTATGACATACTAGGTCAAAATCTTGAGATGAAAAGTCAACAGTATGACAAAAAAAAATGAAATTATGACATAGTAAGTCTTAATTATGATACAAAAATTTAAATTATGACATACCCAGTCAAAATTATGAGATGAAAAGTCAAACTTAAGACATAAAAAGCTGAAATTATGACAGTTAATTATGAGATGTCATAATTCTGAGATAATTTTTTAAAATTATTTAAAAAGTCATGACATACTAAGTCATAATTCTGAGATAAAGTCAAAATTCTGACAAAAATGTGAAATTATGATATACAAAGTCATAATTATGATAAAACAGTTGAAATTATGACATACCAAGTCGAAATTATGAGACAAAGTCGAAACTGACAAAAAGTTAAAATTAAAAGTGATAATGAGATAAAAAGTCGAAACTAACTCATGACTTGTGCATGTCTTATGTCAATTTCATCTTGTGTCATAATTTCAACTTAGTATGTCATGAGTTTTTAAGTAATAATTTAGACTTTTCATCTTATAATTATGACTTACAAAAGAATGTTTTTTATGTGGCAGAAATGGGCTTCCATACTATCCTTCTTTAAAGAGCTTGACCATTTAAAGCGGCAGGTGACAAAACTGCAGAGCGCTTATAATAAACAGAACATTATGGTGCGTTAATGTGGACACTAATATAGTTCTGGTTATAGTTCTCGTTCTTGGTGTGAATGGGCCTGAAGAGCCTGAAGCTCACACTGAGTGAACACAAGCCGGAAAACTCGATTTGGCTGACGGGAGGAAGAGGAGAATGTCTGTATACAGATAAAGACGCATACAGAACACATGAACCGTGAAGAAGTGTTTACGAGAGCACAACACAAATATAAAAGAGAGAACGGGAACATTATGATGCCGCTCTGTCTTGACAGGACCACATGATGCGGGTGCAGAATTACGCAAAAGTGAAGGTTTCCAACTGCTGATGCCACTGTAGAAACGCTCTTTTTCAGGAAAGATTACTTCCACCATGGAATAAAAATATAAAAAGCTAATTAAGACTTTTTATCTTGCAATACCGACTTTCTCGGAATTCTGAATTTACATCTTGCAATTCTGACATTTTTCCCCTTCGAATTCTGAGTTTATATCTCGCAATTCTGACTTTTTACTCAGAATTCTGAATTTACATCTCATAATTCTGACTTTTTCCTGAATTCTGAGTTTATATCTCGCAATTCTGACTTTCTTGGAATTCTGAATTTACATCTCATATCTCTGACTTTTTTCCTGAATTCTGAGTTTATATCTCGCAATTCTGACTTTCTCGGAATTCTTAATTTACATCTTGCGATTCTGACTTTTTTTGCGGAATTCTTAATTTACATCTCGCAGTTCTGACTTTTTTCCTCAGAATTCTGACTTTTTTCCTCAGAATTCTGAGTTTACATATCGCAATTCTGATTTTTTCCTGCAATACTGAATTTATTTCTCGGAATTCTGAGTTTACATCTTGCAATTCAGACTTTTTTCCGGAATTCTGAGTTTACATCTTGCAATTCAGAATTTATTTTTTGGAATTCTGAGTTTATATCTCACAGTTCTTACTTTTTCCTCGGAATTCTGACTTTTTTCCTCAGAATTCTGAGTTTACATCTCGTAATTCAGATTTTTTCTCGGAATTCTGAATTTACATCTCACAATTCTGACTTTTTTCTCCGAATTCTGAGTTTATCTCATTCTCAGGAGAAAAGAAATCTGAGAAAAAAGTCAGAATTTTGAAATATAAACTCAGAATCCCTAGAAAAATGTCAGCACTGCGAGATAAAAAGTCGCAATTAACCTTTTTCCATTTTTATTCCATGGCAGAAACAAGCTTCCATACTGCTCACTGCCAGCCGCAAGTCCTTTATTCAGCGGGAGAAAGCATCCAATAACAGACGAGCAAGTAAAACCGCATTTATGACTGATTTGACTGCAGTCTTAATCACGTGAGTGGACATGATTGAGCTTCATCTGATTGGCTGCAGGAAGCCGATAGTGTGTTTGCTGGACTCGCTTCCCTTACTTGATCCAGAAACAAGACTTTATTCATTATTAAAAATATATATATAAATATATATTTTATAGAATGTCAATTACAGAAATAACAAATCTGAGCCTAATTAAATTAAAGCCCATGTGAGATTGACTGACATCTTATCACAGACATCTGGAGTTCTTCATTGCACCGCGGCCTGAGTTTGTGTGTTATTGCAACATCACAGGAAGCTGCTGCTCAGTTACTGTACGCTACACGTCTCTGCACTGGACTCATTGCCCGCTTCGTCCTGAGGGTTTGCTTCCTGCTCATCCGGAGGAAATAAACTCTGTCTGAGGCCCATCAGCAGATCTCGGCCGTCACTGGGCGGAAGGTTCCCTAGATAGTACTGAGGCGCCAGCTCCACCAACCTACAACACACAGGTTTAAACCTTGGAGATAAACCAGCTTAAACCACTTAAAGACCAGCAGGGATTTGATACGATCACACTCACATTTGAGGGTGAATCTCAGATACGATGCAGATGCAGTTGTCGTGCGAGATGGTGAAGTCGTGATAAAGCACCCAGCTGGGCGGGTCGGGCCGCGGCCGGCGGCAGTGGTACGACGAGAACGGGTGGAGGTGAGCCACGTGCCGGTGTGTGAGCAGCAGATAGTTCCCAGAGCCATCAACGTCATGAGCAACCTGAAGATCAAACACACTGCAGACTTAAAACTGATCATGTACCGCCATCACAGTGTAATAAACCTCAATCTGATGCTGCACACTGAGACTGACCAATCGGAATCAACTATTCCAGACATAAAAACAACACTGCTCATGTCTGTACAGGCAAAACCTTTCCACATCATTTGCATTAAATACATCTGTTATCAGCCTGCGTCTTGTGCACTGAATTCTGGGATCATGGACTGAAACTAAACCATTTTAATTTGGCTTTGTAGACTAATTCCTGTGGTTAATGTTAGCTAGTTAACACACATTTGTGTAAAGATACAGACACAAATAAATACAAATACTGACAAATATATTCTTTTATTTGTTAACAGTATTATAGTTTGAGTTCTATGCCTTTCATTGCAATGCAAATCAAACACATTACGGGGTTTTAATAATAATAATTACTTTAATTACTATGATTTTAATTGCAATGCAAATTTAAAAGATTATGGAATTTTAATAATAATAACAACTAGATAAAAAAAGTTTGTCAAGACAAACTTTGATGTTGGCTTGGGAAAGCCTGACCAAGTCTGAATAAGTTTTAAAAGCTTAAAGTTTGAAGGTTCTCAGTTTGAAGTAGTTTGAACATGTTAACATGTTTTATCGTGTTGCTAGCATTAATTAGCATGTTGCTAACATAATTTAACATATTGCTAACATGAATTAGCATGCTTGAACACATTGCTAACATGAATTAGCATGTTGCTAGCATGATTAAGCATGTCGTTAACCTGTTTTAAACACAATGCTAACATGGATTAGCATGTTTTAGCATGTTGCTAGCATGAATTAACAAATTGCTAATATGTTTTAATATGTTGTTAATATAAATGAACATTTTGCTAACATGAATTAGCATGTTGTTAGCATATTTTAACACATTGCTAACATGAATTAACATGTTGAATTAGCATGTAGCTAGCATGATTTAGCATGTTATCATTATTTAACATGTTTTAACATGTTGCTAGCATTATTTATCTAACAAACATTTTTAACACATTGTTAGCATTAGTTATCATTTTTAACATTGCTAGCATGAATTAGCATGTTGCTAACATGATTTAACATGTTTTAACACATTGCTAACATGAATTAGCATGTTGTTAGCACATTTTAAAACACTGCTAGCATGAATTAACATGTTTTAACATGTTGCTAGCATTTGTAACATGTTTTAACACATTGCTAACATGAATTAACATGTTTTAACATGTTGTTAGCATGTTTAGCAAAGTGCTAGCATGAATTAGCATGTTACTAACATGAATTAGTGAATTGTTAGTATGAATAAACACACTGCTAGCATGAATTAACATTTTGCTAGCATGAATTAACAAATTGCTAGCATGATGTAAGCACATTTTAACCCACTGCTAGCATGAATTAACAAATTGCTAGCATGATGTAAGCACATTTTAACCCACTGCTAGCATGAATTAACAAATTGCTAGCATGATGTAAGCACATTTTAACCCACTGCTAGCATCAATTAACACATTGCTAGCATGACGTAAGCACATTTTAACCCATTGCTAGCATGAATTAGCATGTTTTAACACATTGCTAACATGAATTAGCATGTATTAGCACGTTGCTAGCATGTTCTAAGGTAGTTGCTAGGCTTTGCTAGTGATAAATACTTGTTGGATGAAGCTTAAATACTCTGTTAGGGTTATTGTATAAAAGTTTTGACTCCCTCAATGAAAGTCTATGGGATTTTTCGTAGTTTTGATCATCCGTTTAACGAAAATCGTACATCGGATCAGTTTGAAAAGATACAGCACACCAAGTGTGAAGGTCACCTGAGTTTGGTGGTTCTAGCTTGAAAGCCCTAGGAGGAGTTAAGAGTCAGAAAGTTTTGTCTCAGAAGAAAAGTTAATAGCATTTCAGTATGTTGGCTTTCTCAATAATAATGAAGACCACTTTTTCGGGTTTAATTACAGTCAGGTGTGTTGGTGCATTAAACTCCACAGTGGCACGAGGTATGAGGAATCCTGCTCTACAATGTCTGTCAGCCAATCAGAGTCCAGCATTCTAGAGTGCCGTGCTTTAGTTTATTAACCGTCTCACTATGAGCGTGTGTGTTTACCTTCAGGAAGAAGCCTGATATCAGAGCTCTCTTTATATTGGTGCTGTTATCCTGGCAACCAAAGGCGGGAGGAGAGACGGGCAACTCGATTCGCTGCATCACCTCCAGTAGCTCCGCCCTAATCACCACAGCCAATCGTAACGCAGAGGCGTTTAAGAAGTTTGTCCTGCACCAGACCTCATCTTCATTATCTGAGGAGACACAGAAACATCAGTTTCTAGTGATCCAGTGCGAAGCATTAGTATAAAGACGTCACTCACGCTGCAGATATGCGTTATAGACGTTGATGAGGGTCATGTGATCTCCCTCCGGATGCAGCAGGGGGCGTCTGTGCGTCGCAGCCGCCTCTTCTTTATTTACCGGAGGTGTGATGAACCACGGCGGAGCTGGAAGTCATCAAACACACACGTCTCATCTTACTGAAGGCCTTTGTGTATGTAAGCGTGAGAGTCGTTCATCTGTATACAGTACCGGTCAGCATGGCAGCGATGGTCAGGAGCTCGTTGACGCAGTCGAACTCACAGGACGCGATCAGAGCTTTGGCTAACGGCGGCTCCAGTGGAAGTTCAGACATGATGATTCCCACCTCCGACAGATTCCCGTCGTCATCGAGAGCCGCCAGATAGTCCAGATCCTCCAGGGCCTGCATCAGCGCCTCAGGAGCTGCACAAACATACATAAGCTTTCTCAAAATGCAGCAGGGTTTCACTGGGCAGCTGGAAACATCATGTCTGATGTAATAAGAGCTTCCATAGAAGAACTCTAGTCTGACCTGGCCGGTCCAGGAACTTGCACTGGCCCATGTCTGCGATGTCCAGCCTCTTGAGGAGCAGCACCAGGTGACTGAGGTTGGCTTCGGCCACCGCTGGACAGCGAGCCACAGGCATCTCCTCCTCATACATCAGCTGAGAGTACAGCCGAAAACACACACCTGTGAACACAACACAGCCCTGCCATCCTTCACATAACTCATACACAGTTATTGAACTGAACGGAATCAACACCAGTGTTCATTCTGACAGCAAATTTTGACTTCGTTTTACTCATAATTTAGTCTGAATTGTTTTAGTTTTAGTCAGGGAGCCTTGCTGACCAACAAAGGTATGTGACATGGGAGAGCCTTCAATCAAGACCTCAGTTTTACTTTCATTTAATTGTAGAAAGTTGTTAGAAAGCCAAAGCTTAATGTCACTGTAACATTCGTGTACTTTGTCCAGAGAACATGTTTTATATAAACCGAAGATCATCAGCATAGAAATGGTACGCAATACTATACTTCTGAAAAATAGAGTTCAGAGGATGCATATACAGAGAGAACAACAGCGGTCCCAAAATTGACCCCTGAGGAACGCCACTTACTAAAGGAGCCAGTGTGGAGGAAAAGACTCCTAGATAATAACCCTAATGGGTTCGATTACCAGGAAATGCATGAACTGGTCAAACGTAAGCACTGAACGCAATGTGAGTCGCTTTGGATAAAAGCATCTGCCAAATGCATAAATGCAAAATGCCCTGATTTTTAATTCATATGAAACGCAGAAAGCTTATGTTGATCTTTTTATACAACGACAGTGGATGGGACTGAACTAACAAAGCACCATAAAAGTACTTAGAGCATGTATGGACCACTTTCATGATGCTTTTGCGTCTTTTTGAAGCTTTAGTTTCACTCATTGTAAAATTTCAACAGAAGAAAGAAAGTCACATGGGTCTAAAACAAGGTTCTCTCTTTTTCATATTCCATTAAAGTGCTGTATTATGCTATTTCAAAGGTTCCTAATGTTGTTTTGGAGTCTCCTATCACAGGTTTATATTCATCAAAAAACACTTTCATTTTCTTATAATATCCACTGCAGCATCAGCTCTTTTCTCACAGTGTCTGAAATGGTTCGATCAAGGATTCGGTCTCTCTAAACCCCGCCTTTCTGAAAGCCTCTCTGCTCTGATTGGTCAGATGGCCCAGTCTGTTGTGATTGGTTGGAAACCAAGCTCTCATTAGCATATCTGAATTTCAGCACTTGACACACAGCGATTCGAACAGTAACGATGGCGTCGGTTTTACCGTATCAATCTCATCAAAGTGGATTTGCTTTGGCAGCAGAAAACAGCGTCTTCTCGACATGAACAACACGAACCAAACTCTTCCAGTCTCAGATACAACTACAGTGTTTGAGGGCGGGGCATAACAAATGCTGTTCAGCCAATTGAGACCATAGGCTGGCATTATGCAAATTAGTTATAAATCAATGTAGGTTCAGCAGGAAGTGAGACTGGAATTACTGACGACTCCTTTCAGTTCAGAACTGCTTCTTTCTTTTAGGAGACAAAAACTTTATTTATCTGCACTTTGATCTTTTACATTCACAAACAGCTCAATTACACACTGCATGCAAGATAGTATTCGAAAAAGCATAATAGGGGCACTCTAATAACATGTTGATTTACCCACCGGGCAGTTTGCCGTTGACCCTCCGGGCTCGCGTGTCAGCCTGCTGTTTGCTGATGGGCTGCTGAAGCTGTGAATCCGCTCGGATCTGTGGGTTGTAGATCTGTGGAGGAACAGCAGGGTGAACAACACTGAGCCTCGTGCGTCAGAAGAACCCACACAAACCCTGATCTCCACAGACTCACGGTCTTCAGCTGGACGCCGGTGTCGATGACGTAACGGATGTTGCGGAGGGAAAACGACGCCTCTCCTAAGACATCGGTGAGGATGACCCTGCGTCTGTGGGCCGGAGTCTCCTGCTCGTCCTGCTGCGTGTCCTCAATGCTCTCGGTGTCGTAAAGCTCCTGCAAAGAGCCTCCGACGGCAGCGTGCAGCGCGATCACGCGTAGAGACGACAGATGAGCGCTCAGAGACACACACTCCTTCTCCAGCGCCGCACGACACTCCTGGATCTCCTGACAAACACAACAAACATCCTGGTCATATGTACATCACTGATGGATGAACTCATTACAGTCCCACTTCAGTGGGCCTTTAAATATAAATATTTATTGAACCTGTTAACTCGATCTCAAATATGAGGATTTGATAGGATCTT
The DNA here is from genome assembly GCF_019924925.1 of Ctenopharyngodon idella. NCBI lineage: Eukaryota > Metazoa > Chordata > Actinopteri > Cypriniformes > Xenocyprididae > Ctenopharyngodon > Ctenopharyngodon idella. The sequence continues at coordinate 2,171,782 of NC_067224.1, forward strand.
TTCCTCTGTAACTGTTCGATGAAGTATAAATTATTTTGCTCAGCTGACTTTGTGAATAACGCATGCAAAAGTACATTTTGCTTTAGGACGTTAACTTTTCAACAGCAAATCCATCTTCAACACGTTCTTCACAGTGAATCTCACACCAGCTCTGTGAAATCAGAAGCTTTGAAACTTTTCTCCAGCTTTGAAAGTTTCTCCAGCAGAAAGAGGTCAGTTTGCACAAGGGACTGAAGGAGGGAGTGACGCTGTTGACAAAAGGTGAGTCCATGTTTGTGTGTGATTCAAATGAGGAGATCAGTGTGCTGAGATGATATAGGACTGCTTTACATTACTTACATGTGAGAGAGAAAAGAGAGGAGGAACTTTTATATATAAAAATATATTTAAAAATGGAATTATAAAACAAATAAGCAAAAATAATAAGTACTACGTAGTCTGTAAAATGAGACACACACCTGCACGCTGGGGAGGAACACTAGTATGTCGCCTTCCTCTCCCCTGCGGTGCAGATCCAGGATCATGTGACAGGAAGCTGTGGCCAGGTCGCGTCCTGTTGGCGGGTCCCGGTACAGAATCTCCGTGGTGGTGATTTGTGAGGGAACGCTGAGGTGAGGAACACTCTCTCCCAGGAAGCTGGCGAAGGTCTGAGCGGAGGCGGGCGCCGTGAGCACCAGCACCCGGAGCTCGTGGCGCTGCTGGCACACGTCACGCAGCAGCCCCAGCAGGACGTCCGTGGCCACCGTGCGCTCCTGAGCCTCGTCGATGACCAGAACCCCGTACTGGCGCAGCAGAGGGTCTGACATCATTTCCTCCAGCAAGAGGGAGTCCGTCACAAACCTGCAGATTTCCAGCACAAGCATTACTATGTGATCAATGAGCATGCAGCTGAGAGCAACGAGCGTGTCACGGCCTCGTACCGCAGTATGGTGTCTGGGGTGCAGCCGTCCTCGTGCGGGACCCTGTAGCCCACCTCTAACCCCAGACTCAAGTCCATCTCATCGGCCACTCTGAGCGCCAGACTGCAGGCGGCCGCCGCGTACGGCTGACAGCAACACACCAGACCCTGAGAGAACTCATGTGACAGAGCGTACTCCACACACCACTGAGGAACCTACACACACACACACACACACCAGAGAAAGAGGCACATCAGAGGACAGAACACAACAGAACACAATACAATACAATACAACAGGATAGAATAGAACAGGCTAGAATAGAATAGAATAGAATAGAATAGAATAGAATAGAATAGAATCAAGCGAAATAAAACAGAACAAAACAGAATAGAATACAATACAATACAATACAACAGGATAAAAGAACAGGCTAGAATAGGAGAATAGAACAGAATAGAATAGAATTGAATAAAACCTTAGAATTTAAAAGAACAGAATAGAATAGAAAAGAATAGGACCAAATAGAACATGATGGGGAGAACAGGTAGAATAGAATAGAATAGAATAGAATAGAATAGAATAGAACAGAACAGAAGAGAACAGAACAGATAAAATAGGATAACTAGAATGGAACAGGACAGCATAGAATGGAACATAATATAAAAGAACGGGATGGAACAGAACAGATTAAAAATAATCGAACAGAATAGAATACGACAATAGAATAGGACAAAACAGAATAGACTAGAATTTGACAGAACAGGACAGAATAGAACAGAATGGGATGGAACAGAACAGATTAAAAATAATAGAATAGAATGGGACAGAACAGAAAAGAACAACAATAAAATAGATCAAAATAAAATAGTACAGAATATAATAAAACAACAAATTAAAAAATAGAATAGAATAGAATGTGAATTCTAGACTAGAATGTGACAGAATAGAATAGGATGAGACAGGACAGGATGGAAAAAATATAACAATAGAATAAAACAAAATAGAACAGAACAGAAGAGGACAAAGAATAGAATGTGACAGAACAGGACAGAACAGGACAGAATAGAACAGAATGCGATGGAACAGAACAGATTAAAAAGAATAGAATAGAACAGAACAGAAAATAGATCAAAATAAAATAGTACAGAACAGAATATAATAGAACAGAACAGATTAAAAATAATAGAATAGAACAGAATGTGAATTCTAGACTAGAATGTGACAGAATAGAACAAAACAGGATGGAACAGAACAGATTGAATAGAACAAAATGGGACAGAACAGGACAGGACAGAATGGGGAAAAAATAACAATAGAATAGAACAAAATAAAATAGAACAGAACAGAAGAGGACAAAGAATAGAATGCGATGGTACAGAACAGATTAAAAAGAATAATAGAACGGGACAGAACAGAAAATAGATCAAAATAAAATAGTACAGAACAGAATATAATAGAACAGAACAGATTAAAAAGAATAGAATAGAATAGAACAAAACAGGATGGAACAGAACAGATAGAATAGAATAGAATAGAATAGAATAGAACAGAACAGAATGGGACAGAACAAGACAGGACAGAATGGGAAAAATATAACACTAGAATAGAACAAAATAAAATAGAACAGAAGAGGACAAAGAATAGAATGGGACAGAACAGGACAGAATAAAAAAAGAGTAGAACAGAATAGAATAGAATGAAACAGAATAGGATGGAATAGAACACAATAGAATATGACTCAATTACTCCTTTCTTTCAGGAATCAAGCCTGCAGTCTTCTGGTTACAGCCCTGGGGAATGTTCTGGATTAATCCATGTTAATACACTCTTTTGGTAACATCTGTGACACACTGTCCATCACCACACAAGAGTCGTGCTGACAGTAAACAATCACAGTGGAAGTCTGCGGGTCAGGTGTACTGAAGGTTTATGTGCAGAAACATGCAGCTTGTATTTCTGCTAAATTGCTTGCTAATTCTTCCTTACAAAAATATTTATTATTTGAGCTGAAAACATCATTTTGTGGAAACTATGATACATTTTATTTTTCTTTGATGAATAGAAAGTTCAAAAGAACAGCATTATTTTGAAACAGGAATCTGTTGTATCATTTTAAATGTCTTTACTGTCACTTTTGATCATTTTAGTGCATCCTTGCATTTTTACCAAAAAAAAAAAAAAAATCCATGTAAACAGTGCCTTACGGAGAGAGAGGAATCCAGATTGGTCCAGCACTTTTCAGCAACATCTGTGTCCTTCATATTTTATCATGTAGTAACGGTGTCATTAAAACAAAAAAATATCTGATTCACCGCACTGCATGCTGTGCCTAACAGCAACCTTTAGCCGTGACTACAATATCTTGTCGCTTAATTACGCCGCCTCATTTTCTTTGCTTTTAGAGACTGGCGGAAAAGATATTTTTCAGTGGTGATAAACATCATGACACAGATGCCGTCCATTCAGCTTAACATGAACCTCCTGATGAATGAATAATGATCTTTTCAGTCACTAATAGCAGGTGCATTAATAGTTGGACCGGACAGGTGTCTGTTAACCAACAATGGCATTAGAGATTAATAACTTCAATAATGTGGCTTTGAAATAACACTGTAACTATCATATCTAGAAGATGCTGCTAATGCATGTTGAACTTCACATTACGCCAAGGAACTATCAACAGATCATGAGCGTGAAGCAGTGAGTGTTTGTGATGTACGTAAGGTGTGCTCCACCTGTGTGCTCTTCCCCGTTCCTCCGTCTGCGCTCAGGACGATCATACTGTGCGACTCCATGTGCTCCAGCAGACTGAACTTCAGACTCCACACGGGCAGCTGCTTCCTCTCCTCCAGCAGACTGTAGTAGCGAGAGGAAAACGGCAGCCCGTCGTAGGGGTTTACCTCCAGATCGGCCAGATCATCGTCTGCTCTCTCGCCGTCCTCCTCCAGGTCTCCGGACAGCAGAGATGATATGGAGAGATTGTCCAGGCCTGAGAGCGCAGGAGAAGGTTTCGGGACAGCCGTGGAGGACATGCTGAACGTGGACGGGCTGCTGACAGAGCCCTGAGGTACCCCGCAAATGAAAATTACCTACACGGAAGAAATCAACAGGAGCTTAATTTGATATCATGCATGTAAGGAAACATTTAAGGTTTGGTGGGACAAAAATGTAAACGCCCAAGAAAACCCCATACTGATCAAACACCAATGTGAATGTGGTTAGGGTTCACTACAGCTCAACACACCGCTAAATCAACAACAAGCCAACATAGATGAAACTGGTTGTACATTCATTACATCTATTTATAATGTGAATATAATGAATTATTGATTCTGCTGAAGCAAATAAAAAAAGCCAAAATGATTTGACTGCACCGTCCATGGCTCACGCTGATTTGAATGCACCCTATGACATCATTTCCATCATGAAAATTTTTTCGCCATTTTGCATTTTGAACTTTTTCAAACTCTTCCTAGAACGTTTGTCCAATTTGCACGAAATTTGGTATGTAGCATCTACACACACACCAGGCAAAAAGTTATTAAAAGATTTTTGATCGACTAATCCGTTCTTGTACAGCGCGTCAACGAATTTGACAGTGAGCACGCAAAAATGGATTTGATGCTGTATCTTCGCCATGATTTGGTGTATCGACACCAAACTTGGTATAGTGCATGACTTGGGGGTACATGCACACTATCATCACAGCGCCACCTACTGGTGCCGAGACAGGAAAAATGTCAATTTTTGCTTATAACTTTAGAATGCCTTGTCCTAAAATCATGAGGATGTTCTCCTTGAGGCATGCTGAGTTAGACTATATCCAATTTTCTTTGGTCGACCATTTTGGGGATCGGCCATTTTGAGTTTTGTGTTTTACAAACACATGAATGTATCGTTACGAAACTCTGTATGATTTATCAAGGCCATGTTCTGAGAGGACCTGTAACGTTTTAGATCCTCTAGCGCCCCCTAGTGGTCAAGAGATAATGAAATTTATGAAAATGCTTATAACATATGAAAAATTGAACATATTGTCATTTAACTTACATCATTAGATTTGACTGCGAGAACGCAAAATGGATATGTGGCTGTATCTTCGCAAAAGTTTTGTTTATTGACACGAAACTTGGTACATGTCATCACAGGCATGAGTTGAGGGTGCATGCAGAGTTTCCTCATAGCGCCACCTACTGTTCAGAAGTTATAAACCATGTTATTATGTAATAAGTGCTTTAACTGATGTAATTTAAACAGCTTTATCCTAACCTCATGATCACAAATATTTCCTTTTCCTATTCGGCTTGACCCCGTAATTGCTTCTTGCAGCTATATTTGTTGTTGTTATTACAAAATAAAAATCTAAAAATGACAAAAAAGAAGAAATGTTACCAATGCACAATTTCTTACAGACTAAGGAACAGCTGAACTACTCTTTCCTGCAGCAGCAGCGAGTGCGAATGAAGTCAAGAAGAACAGCCGCTGAAGCTCTCAGTAATTCTACACATGTCAGGAATCCAGCACATGTCCTCCAGCAACTCAAACAAATGCACTGCAAAACGCAGGCTTCAGTGCATTATGTAAAGGACACTACAATGCTCAACACTATCCTGTTTTCCTCAGTGTTACGTAAACGAGTCACTATCACACTCTTTTTACTATCATAACCGCTACTTACACAATATGAGATCTGTCTCAGGTTAGTAAGACGGTATCTGATAACACATGCAGTAGAATAGAATTATAATGTAAATTAATTATATGTTAATACTACAACACAAGATATGTGATGTGATAAACAAGGCACTGATGCATTTGGGAGGAACTGACCAGGAGACAAAACAAAACAAACCAGAACAAAGCAGAAACAAGCTTAGGTTTTTGTGTGAGAATATGAGTGTCAGTGATATTGAGGTCAGATTAAAGCTCATCATAAACAACAAAACAACACAAACAACAGGGTAAAGCATGCAAAATCATCACTAAGCTTAAACATATCAGTGCTTTACATTACTTACATAGATCACACCCTGAACATGATTTTATTTGTATTTATAGAATATAAAAGGCCTGGCATTTGTTTTTGACTCGAAAACAACCATGATAAACACTGTGATATAGCATTAGGATAAGGCTAAATCAAATTTAGTATAACAGAGTAATTATTTTAAATACAATAACGATGTAATGGTATAATGTTTTACATGATATGATGAATAAATTCAGACGCGTTTCCTTTAAATCTGCATAATGACCGTGTATCAGCTGACTGTCAGAGATCAGACGACAACACGCCGAATAAACAGGAGAATAAGGACAAAAACAAAGCAGAACGAGAGGAAAACACATTTACCTAAAGCACATTTTCACCTCAGATCCGTCAGACTAACCCGATGAAATCAAACGATGTAAATGAGAGAAACAACGCGTTAATGTACATCCATCAAGACTCGCGATGACACAAAAAATAATATGATGTCCTTCAGAGAATAATGAGAATGTGACCGAAAGGCTTTAAAATCGATCCGTGTCTGTTTTAGTACAATATTACGACATCATTCATGACTGTTGACAGTATTTCATAGCCAGAGAGCGAAACTCCGCCGCCATGATGAAGCTCCACCGCGACTCACCTCACGGGCCGCGTCTCAAATCCTGCCCGGCTGCTGCCTGGACAGCACGGAATTGCGACACACTCACTACTGACGCCCTTCACTAGATAGGGAACTCAAGAGGTGTCGAGACACAGCCTCGTGCTCACCGGGCAGGTGGAGCTGAAACCTGAACTAGATAGTAGAGAAGAGAAAGGGTGGAGACCGACAACTAAATACTAAATGAATGAATGTTCAATAAAGAAAACAACCAACCAAAATAAATAGGTCAATGTATGATTATGAATTAAGAGTCGAGAAACAAAAAATAAATTGAAGTTCAGTATTAAAGTTGAGGTAGCCTGACATAAGTGACATCTGATACTAGTGTCCCTAAAAATATTGAAATCCCAAAGCCCTCAAACTTACACTACTGGTTATGTCAGAAGCTGATATGTTGGACCCTAAAGGTCAAGAGAGTGACTGGTTAGAATGGCCACATTAGCCCCTGCTGGTAGATACTATAATTACACCATGTGTCTAATAAATGTTGGCATGATGTAATTTTCCTGCAGGTCCAGAGTGATCAGTCAAGTGACATTTACAGCATATTGCCACAGCTTCTATAGGAGATCAGTTTAATTAGCATTAGCAAAAAGTGTCTGGTGTATTAATATAAAGACACAATTTCTCACATCAGTAAATTCCCTTTGACTCATTGACACATATCACACAAAAATGTGTTCAGCTGCTATAGTTGCTCTTTTCAAATGAACCAATAACTATTCAACTGATTCAGTTTGGTGAAAGCAGCATGTGACTTTCCATCAGCGGCTGCCTATTCTGACCCGAGGTAATAATTCCATAATTCTATTAAATCCAAGGGATATGTGACCTATTAAAGGTTAATCAGAGATAAATGATTGAAAAGCAGAGGGGACGTGTTAAATGTGACAATTCTGTCATTAGCGCGTGACTCTACAGACTAATCACTTCAGCACTCATTATTCCCTTGATTCAAGTGACTCGTTAGGCTCCCGGATGTTACATATGAACACTGAAGAACATGTCATGTATTTCAAGAACATTATTGTCAGATCTCTTTTTATTTCCTATTTATTGTCATTTGCAGAACTTAAAACAAAATGTGATTGTTACAAGCTTCTGTGCCACAAAAGTCTTTTTGAACCCAACAATCATCAGCCACTTTGATGACACAGTTGTTCAGATGCCTGGAGACACACTCAAAGGTGTTTCGCATGAACAGCAGAGGGCCAAGGACAGAGCCCTGGGGGACCCCTGTGTCCAAACTGAGAGAGTATGAGCTTTGATTGTGGATTCTAAAAACTGTTTTTGTTTGGTTGGTGTTTTAATGGCATGCCAGCCTCCTGAATACAAGTTTAATGGCGAAACATCAGACTTTGTCAGGGCGCCACGGACATGCCATTCAACGAAACCTAAGATCTTTGCAATTTAACATCGCTAAGGCCTTAAGATTAGACTGACCAAGTATGATGTTGTTCTAGTTAAATCTCAATGAGGAGTTAATCACAGTGTAAAACATGATATGTCCTGTTGCCCACAGGTGGCGCTATGACTGTAACTGAATATTGGCATGTTGATGTCTTCAGGCCAGGACTCTAATAAAACATGTGAAGTTTGGAGCAGATCGGACATTGTATGCCCAAGTTACAACAACTTACTGTTTCATGGTGAAACATCGAATTTTGCCGCCACAGACAAACTCTCCAGCGAAAACTCAAGATATTTGCAATTTGACGTTGCAAAGGCCTTTAGATTAGACTGACCAAATACTATGTTTGTCTGATAAAATCTCTAGGAGGAGTTCGTTAAAGTACAACGTCTGAAAATGGCAAAAACTACTACAAAAATTTTGCAAAGAAAATTCAAAATATCTCACTTCCTGTTGGGTTTTCAGATTTTGCACCCAGGGACTTTTTTGTAGGTATTGGGCTGTTACATGTGTCTACCGAATTTCATACTTGTACGTGAAACGTAGCGCGAAGGGCGGTTAATTGAAATTTTGTAGGTGACGCTATCGAGCCATTTTGCCACACCTAATTCTGAAACCCATATCAGACTTAAATTTTCACCACTTCTGACACGTGTGCAAAGTTTCTTGAGTTTTCGAGCATATTTAGGCCCTCAAAAATGCGATTCATTTCAGAGAAGATGAATAATAGACCGAGCAATTACCTCACACCATCAGTGCTCGGGCCCTAAATATGGTTTTTACAAGCGTGCCACAAAAGTCTTCTTGAACTCAACAATCATCAGCCACTTTGATGACACAGTTGTTCAGATGCCTGGAGACACGCTCAAGGGTGTTTCGCATGAACAGCAGAGGGCCAAGGACAGAGCCCTGGGGGACCCCTGTGTCCGAATTGAGAGAGTATGAGCTTTGATCATGGATTCTAAAAACTGTTGTTGTTTGGTTGGTGTTTTAATGCCATGCCAGCCTCCTTGGCTATTTTCATGGTGAGTAACAAGTTAAAAAACTTGTTGAAAGTAATGATGCCTAACAACTGTTGACCAGTTAGTCAACAGATCAAAGATCCAAAGCATATGCTTTAAAAAGGAGTGGTTTAATACAAGTAAAAACATGCAGTTCCATTATCAAAGAACAACACTTAAAATAAAGGTTCTTTATTGGCATCTATGGTTCTAAGACTAAAGTAATGTTTCCATTGAACTTTGCATCATTGTGAAAACCTCTGTTTGGAAACTTAAGTTTTTAAGAGTGAAGTTTCAAAAAGCTCTGAAATGAATGTTCTTGTGTTAATTCACAGCTGCCATTAAACCGTCTCACACCTTATGCCTGATCACGGGCCGCTAATGACGCACATCCCTGTTACTGGACAGCGTAGTGACCGGTCCACTGACCTAATCAGTTCACATCATTAACATTTAGATAGTTAAGGTTCCTTGATTGTAGCTAACAGGTAATAATGTGATAATATCACGCAGCAAAGAGAGCAAGGAGATATAAAAAGAGTCTCCTCACACCGTACAAATGAACATTGTTGCTCAAAAGCCGAATCTCTTCACCAGCTGTCAATTTCAGCCTTGATAAAGTAAGTACTGTGTCTTCATTTACAGTATTGTTATATTTAGAGACTGTTGTGTTGTATTATTACTGAGTTTCTGCCACAGATATGTCTGGAGGTCTGCTGTCAGTGATTTGTCTGCTGTGTCTGCTGTCTGTTTGCTCGGCCTGTTACATTTCCAACTGCCCCATCGGTGGCAAACGGGCCGTACAGGATTGGCCGTCTCGACAGGTGTGTTCATTAATTTCCTTAAGGCATGAGAACGTCCTGACCTGAATTTGAACGATAAAGACATGCTAACTGAGATTTAACGTCCTCGTTCTCTGTAGTGCATGTCATGTGGTCCTGGCGATCGTGGTCGGTGTTTTGGTCCCAGTATCTGCTGTGGTGAAGGTATCGGCTGTTTGGTGGGCTCTCCAGAAACGCTCCGATGTCTGGAGGAAGATTTTCTGCCTACTCCATGTGAAGCGGCTGGAAAAGTGTGCGGTTATGAAGGACGCTGTGCTGCTCCAGGGGTCTGTTGTGACACAGGTTAGTTTTACCTGTTTCATATCTTAACCCTCATGTTGTGTTCCAGTTAGGGGATTTTCTTTTTACTGAAAATGCTAGTTAAGGTTATTGCACAATGATGCACTTGCTTACTCAGGGTATAACAATTTTTCAGAAACTGTTGATAATTTTTGTACTTTTTTTCCCCATCTTGTTTCACTTGTGGTGTTCAGTGTCAAAAATGACCGGCCTACAAAAAACTGCTTATAAATCTCTCCTTATGCTACATCACTAAATATTGGATTCAATCTTTTTATCAAATTGTTTTCTTTCAATCAAGCACAGGTTTTGTTCAAAAACTGAGGTCTGAGTTGAGAAACACTGTTATAAAGTATCCCGCTACTTTTTTGGTGTGTGAAAATGTTGCAAAGATTCAGTTAATTTTCAGACCTTTTTGACCTTTTGACTGATTAGATCAAAGCAGTGATTCATTCATGAATCTGGCATCCGTAGTTATTATTCTTAACAGCTGATAGAAAAATCGGTAAAATATTGTCAAGGAAAGCGATTCTCAGGTTGGTATACAGTAAAAGCATTTATCAGTAATATTTTCTAGAGCACAGTGGTATTTCATGTGGCTCGCACCTGGATGGGATGCTAAAATCAATTTTTGTGTGTAAATCAGAGGGCTGCAGTGTCGATCAGTCGTGTGTGGATGGAGATAGTGATGGTACGGCCGCCGGTCAGCCCGCCACTAGCCAAGATCTACTGCTGAAGCTCCTGCACCTGTCAAGCCACGCCCACCCCTACAGACTCCACCAATGAAATACTCACAGAGGAGTGACATCGTCTCAGGAGGAGCCCGCCCAGCCACCAACCATCATCGACCTTTTGTAAACCAACTTTGTATAGCCACTAGATATTTGTATGGCTAATAAATAGCAGCAGATATTAGTAGAACTGTATTGATGATAGCTTGACTGTACGCTTGTGCAGCTATTAAACTATTAAAGAATTTCTCTGTATTAGTGCATTTCATCACAGCCACAGAATCAACCAGCGCTGAGTTCATAGAGACACAAGTAGATCTGTATGTTTCTGCAGATAATGTGAGAGCTGTTTGTCCATGCAAAGTCACTATTATGGGTTATAAACAACTTCAACTATAAAACCAGATATATATATATATAAAAAAAGACAAACTTTGATGTTGGCTTGAGAAAGCCTGACCAAAAACTTTGAAGCAGTTTTAAATGCAAGACGTTTGTAGTAGAAACACAGTACAGTATGTTGGCAACATAATCTAATCATTATATACAGTAATCATAAACACAGTTTGTATTCATAAAGGAGCTCAAAGGCAGTTCCTTCCCTCACAAAACTCATCATCTTGAACAGTTTTATCTTTGGTAGAATATAAAATGAGTAATATATTACAATACAAGCATTTCAGTCAGATACAATTTATGTAAGACGTCAAACCTTTAATCCGTGGGAAAAAATCAACCCGCAGCAACAATTTGAAATGATCCCAATTCCATAGGAAAACCGCAGACTTGGCAACCCTGTCTAGGCGCCACTGGTCGGGCTGTTGAGAACCACTTAAGAAGATGGAAAATGCTATTAAAACAATAAATGTGACCCAGAATGTATCGTGGTGTCGGAAAGTGTAAAAGCATTAACAAATTACCAACGGCCCCTGCACGAGTGCCTGTTTATATTCAAGGCCAGTACTCATCACAAGCCCTCCATAGTGTGCATGTGTCTGTACGAGTTTATGGTCAGTGCATCTACTCGGCTTGAACACCATAATAACCAAAGTCCAAATGTTCAGCTCCACTAAAACAGTTATACTGCAATAAAGCCTTCTCGAGTTAAACACCCACCTTCATTATCACACACTCACATATACACCGATCAGGCATAACATTATGAGCACTGACAGGTGAAGTGAATAACACTGATCATCTCTTCATCACGGCACCTGTTAGTGGGTGAGATTTATTAGGCAGCAAGTGAACATTTTGTCCTCAAAGTTGATGTGTTAGAAGCAGGAAAAATGGGCAAGCGTAAGGATTTGAGCGAGTTTGACAAGAACCAATTTTGCATCTCCAAAACTGCAGCTCTTGTGGGATGTTCCCGGTCTGCAGTGGTCAGTATCTATCAAAAGTGGTCCAAGGAAGGAGCAGTGGTGAACCGACGACAGGGTCATGGGCGGCCGAGGCTCATTGATGCACGTGGGGAGCGACGGCTGGCCCGTGTGGTCCGATCCAACAGACCAGCTACTGTAGCTCAAATTGCTCAAGAAGTTAATGCTGGTTCTGATAGAAAGGTGTCAGAATACACAGTGCATCAGTTTGTTGCGTATGGGGCTGCATAGCTGCAGACCAGTCAGGGTGACCATGCTGACCCCTGTCCACCGCCGAAAGAGCCAACAGTGAGCATCAGAACTGGACCACGGAGCAATGGAAGAAGGCAAGCCGGCGGAGGCAGTGTGATGCTTTGGGCAATGTTCTGCTGGGAAACCTTGGGTCCTGCCGTCCATGTGGATGTTACTTTGACACGTACCACCTACCTAAGCATTGTTGCAGACCATGTACACCCTTTCATGGAAACCTTATTCCTTGGTGGCTGTGGCCTCTTTCAGCAGGATAATGCATCCTGCCACAAAGCAAAAATGGTTCAGGAATGGTTTGAGGAGCACAACAACGAGTTTGAGGTGTTGATTTGGCCTCCAAATTCCCCAGATCCCCAGAATCCAATCAAACATCTGTGGGATGTGCTGAGAAAACAAGTCCGATCCATGGAAGCTCCACCTCGCAACTTACAGGACTTAAAGGATCTGCTGCTAACATCTTGGTCCAGATACCACAGCACACCTTCAGGGGTCTAGTGGAGATGAGTCAGGGCTGTTTTGACAGCAAAAGGAGGACCAACACAATATTAGGAAGGTGGTCATAATGTTATGCCTGATCGGTGTATGTTGGGTTTTTGTGTTTTATGATGATTCTCCATAGTGAGATTTATAAGCTGTTTTCCTCATGGGGACCCAAAAAAAATAATAATTTGGCGTGCAACACACACACGACAGCTGCACTTGAAGAGAAACAACCATTTGTAAGACATTCAAAGTGAGATTCTGTTTATTCAGGACAATTAAAAATACTGACATATACAAAGACTTACAGTCTACAGTCTATTTGGAGGCACGTCCCACTCAGATATTTGAGTTTTGAATGCAACTTCCAAAAGACAAAAAATACATATTTTTACATTTGATAATCAAGTTCCATGATTATTGTATAGTCACTGGTTTCTGTGAATTTTGCTGTTTTGAATAATCATTTAAACCTCTGTGATTTGAGCTGAAACAAGTTTTTGTATGCAGGTGTTTGGGGAAATCTGTCCAAAATTTACAAAATAATGTTTAGAACAGCACAACCAAAAAGCTTTAGCATTTAAAGAGATTTGTGTTATACATTAATTTCTTCGTCAGGTTTTTGTTAATTCACGAAACACAGTGATAAAGTGCAGTTTAGTCAACGCTGATGGTTTAAATTCATCTGTTTGTATGCAAGACAATATCAATGAAGGACTTATTCGTAATATTCTGGAATAGTGACAGTAAAGGTGTTAATAATGAATGTTCTCACTTCGATTGATAATTCGGTATATAATTGGGTCTGAAGACAGTGCAGTAATTCTTACAGTGAAAAGTTAAGTAAAGGCTTATTATAAATAATAATAGTTATTTGTATTTGAGCATTGGTTTTTCCTATGAAACACAAACAGTGTAATTAAAAAGCTGATTCTGCTCTATATATGAAAATGCAGGCCGATCTCAATAACTCTAGAGTCTCTAGAGTTCATTTGCAATTTCGCTTGGTTCATTTAAAAATGTATATTATATCAGGATTTGAACCTGGCCTCCAAGCATACAACAAAATTACACCACTAGATTCTCATGACAGAGCAGTTTATCCACACAACATTCATTATTAAAAAAACTGCTGTGAATCTTTAAAAACAAAATCTGATATAGCAGCATTTTAATCTTCATGTCAGTCTCTGGTCTCGGCCGTCTCTCCACATCGCCTCACTGAGCCGATGGACTCTATGTGGTGTCTCAGTTTGGACTCCCAGTCGTCCGACTGCTCCAGAACTTCATAACGCGTCTCCAGCATGTCTAACGCCTGCACTGCTTTAGGGAGGTCAAGGGTCAAACCGGCCTTCTGCACGGCCTCCTGAAACTTGGCTGGGGATGCGGTCGCTATGCAACATCTGAATACAAAGAGCTTAATTAAGCTGTGAAATGAATTTCAAAAACAGGAAGAATAATTCCTGCCTAAGAATAAGAATAATTACTACTAAGTGTGATCTACACATGCCTAAATAAAACAGCTACATCAGCAGTGTCATTAAAATAGGCCATTCATGTGATTCTTGCAAATGAATGTACATCTGAAGTGAACTGACTGTCTCCAGAAAAGTTTTGATGGCATTTTCTTTTCATTTTACCTGTATAATGCTTTATAACATTGTTTATAACATTGTGAACAGGGGTAACCGCTGTATTTCTGCTGTTCCATAAGCATCACTTACTGAGTGAATTTTCATTCAGTCCATCTGTCGTTTTTGTTCAGACCAATTATATTTACAGTGTAAACACTTATAAGTGTGTATAGTGTGTGAGTGTAACCTGTTTTCTCCTGGTGTGATGGGACTCTGATAGTGGCGCCACACGGCCACAGCGGTATGAGGACAAATGAGATAGTGATTGTCCTGCCAGCATCTCCGCATGGTCTCCAGTATCCCGTCATCAGACACCGACCCGGACGACAACACTTCGCACAACTATAATGTCAAATGCAACCATATTATCATCAGGCTCTATGAACATTAACATCATGATTTTCTGCTGGAAGCTGCTTTGAAACAATGTGCATTGTGAAAAGTGCTATACTAATGCTACTATCAGATGAGAACAAAGCTTCAACTGAACTGATCTGAATAACGACACTATTGTGTTTTTAGTGCTGTTTTACAGCGAACATTCTGGCAAGGTTCTCTCAACGTTACGAACAAACGTTCTTCCAGTAACGTTAACAGAACGTTTTTTCAAAGCTATCTGGTCTTTGATAATGTTCTTAGAATGTTAGCAAAAAAACATTATATTAATGTTTTTTCCTGAAAAGTTTTAGTTGAACGTTCGTCTAACATTTTTTAAATGTTACTTGTTTCAGAATGTTCAGAGAACATTCTAAAGTAGCGTTCTCATAATGTTTGAAGAATGATAAAATGGAATGTTCCCTTAATGTTCATATAAGCAAGAAAAAAAAAAACATTCAGAAATAACGTTTTCATTACTTTATGGGAATGTTAGCAAAACATTCTTAGAACATATTTTTGTTAGTTTGGTTTACAGCAGAATTTGAATTTGAATTTGCCTCATATTTGATGAAGTTTGCATCGATTCTTTGATTTTTCTGTGAGGAGATATTCAGTGTTCACCTGCTGATGAAGTGACTCAGGAAGAGTGAGTTTGTGCGTCCTCTGAAACTCCTCCATCAAATTCTTCACCATCACGCCATCTCGACCAGACAGCAGCCAGAACACACGCTCCATGTTATACGGGTCCTGTGAACATGCACAGCTGTATTCACACACACACACACACACACACAGCAGAAACGCATGAATGCAAACAAACCTGGATGTCGATGGCCGGAGCCAGAGTTTGCTTGACGGAGTTTGACATGGAGAAATCTCCGCTCTGGACCGCACGGTGAACGATGTCATTGGCGTTCACCATGGCGACGAGGCGGAGAGGGATTCCCATCAGCTTCATGATGCATCCAGCTGAACACAGACAATAATGATCAATCATTCAGTCAAAAGTTTGCAACACATGCAGGTCCATAATAGAGTCATAAAACAGTCCTAGGTTTTCGACCTGATTGGAACCAAAACAAACCAGTGCAGAGAGATTCTCTGGAGTCTGGTTGTCAATAGTCAATAGAAATTTCGATTCACGGACCCTAAGGGCCACCTAAATGTTCGAAGCGGGTGGAGCCACTTTTACTAAAATGGTTATAACTCGTAAACAGAATAAGATATTTTCACCAAACTCAGCACACCTATGTAAGAGCTCATTCTGTGGTCGCATGAAAAAGGACACGATGACCTATAACAGGAAAAAACTTGAAAATGGCTATAACTACTTTACTGTTAGTCCGATCGACTTGAAAATTGGCATGCAGTGTCTTTGTCCGAGGGGCCACGACTGTCTATGAGGGCACTGACATATCTCAAAAAACATGGCCGCCATCAGCCAATGAAGTTTGAGCAGCTATCAGACAAATATTAAATACTAAATATTGGAGATTATTTAAAAAAACAACTTTGGTGAACTAGTCCTAGGTTTTTGGCTCAACCTTGATAACTGTTAAAAAGTTTTAAAAACCATATATTTCCTAAGGTAAATTGCCTGTATTGGCTGTAAATTGTCTTTTCCATGTATGATCGAGATGGTTACAGGCTTGCTAAATAAAACAAAACATCTTTCTACGCATGTGCTTAAAGGCCTTAAAATGCTTGAACCCCATTAATTGCTGCTTGCAGCTATATTTTCTTTTTGATTCTTCTGATTTTGGCAGGTTTGGTGGGATTGACCATGCGCACCGGTGATGTTTCCCGCTCCTCCCGTGGGCACCAGCACCTCCAGCACAGGCAGCGCATCTCCTTCGGCCTGTGGCGCACTGAGCTGAAGGTAAGCGAACAGGAAGTGAGCCGTCTGCACCAGGATCCTGCACCAGTTGACAGAGTTCAGACTCATGAGACCATGACGGTGCACCAGGTCCGCGTCTGCAAACAGTTTCCTCAGCGGGACGTCAATATCATCGGAAGTCCCGTCCGCTGTGTTACAGCACAAACACACAGAGATCCACATCACACTGTAATAAAATGAGACTAAAACAGTGGATTTCATAAACAAATCTACAGTCTGAGAATCTCTTCTGCTCACCAACACTGCATATATTTGATCAAAAATACAGTAAAATTGTGAAATATTTTTACAATTTAAAATAACTGTTTTCTATATGAATACATAGTAAACTGTAATTTATTCCTGTGATGTTAAAGCTGAATTTTCAGCATCATTACTCCAGTCTTCAGTGTCACATGATCCTTCAGAAATCATTCTAATATGCTGATTTGATGCTCAAGAAACATTTCTGATTATTGATAATGTAGAAAACAGTGGAAACCATGATACATTTTATTTTTCAGGATTTTTTTGATCAATAAAAAGTTCAAAAGAACAGCATTTATTTGAAGTAGAATCTTTTGTAACATTATAAATGTCTTTACTGTCAATTTTGATCAATTTAATGCATTCTTGCTGAATAAAAGCCAAGTTATGTTCCAAAATTGAAGTTGATATCACAAAAACTGAGCCGCTAAAAGGTTTCCAGTTTACCTGCAAACACATGGACGTTGTCCGCTATGCTGGTGGTCATCTGTAGCTCTTGTACTCTGGTGACGCGTCCGTGAGGAAACACCACCACGATGTCCACTTCACTCAGACCGAACACACTTCTGATGGCCGAGCCGCCCGTGTCGCCGGATGTTCCTGAAAGAACATCAGGTCTGAATCTCCATCACAGGTCACGAGACGGGCAGATCTGAGATGGGCGTTACTTCATACCTACAAGTATTGTGGCCCGTTTGCGGTCTTTGCGCAGGAAGTACTGCAGGAACTGAGCGGTGCAGGACATGGCCAGATCCTTAAACGCCAGAGTTTCTCCATGGAACAGTTCCAGGATGGACAGAGAGTCCTTCAGCTGAACCAGTCGCACCGCATCTGGTATGGAGAAGCTCGACAGCGCTTGTGAAATGAGCCCTACAGATAGACAGACAGGAGGTTTGGAGAGACAGTTCATGACCAGTAGTTTCAACAGAATCTGAATTTAAATCTTAAGCTAAAAACGTATCTTACTGTTCCTCAGTTTAAGACCTGGCTGACTAACCTCACTGCTATATTGCACATGGAGAGAGTCAGATACGGTATTATTGGAAACCCTAATAAATTCTACAGTATATGGCAACCATTTCTGGATCATCTCACCCAGTCTAATGCTGACTGTAATGATGTCCATATATGCTGGCCACCCCTGTTGAGAGCTTGTTCGGAAATATGCTCTGCTACAGATACAGTAGCATAACTTCCGCAACAGAATTAAAAAATAAATAAAAACGTAATTGCAACAGAATTGCGAGATATAAATTCAGAAGTGTGAGATATAAAATCGCAATTTCAAGAAAAATGTCAGAATTGTAAGAAAAAAGAATTGCGAGATTTAAACCCAGAATTCTGAAAAACGTCAGAATTGCAAGACATAAACTTAGAATTCTGAAAAAAGTCAGAATTGCAAGTTATAAACTCAGAATTCTTAAAAAAAAAAAAATCTGAATTGCAAGATATAAACTTAGAATTCTGAAAAAAAGTCAGAATTTCAAGATATAAACTCAGAATTCTTAAAAAAAAAAAATCAGAATTGCAAGATATAAACTCAGAATTCCGAAAAACGTCAGAATTGCAAGATATGAACTCTGAATTCCAAAAAAAGGCAAAAATGCGAGATGTAAACTCAGAATTCCGAAAAAAAAACAGAATTGCAAGACATGAACTCAGAATTCTGAAAAAAGTCAGAATTGCAAGATATAAACTTAGAATTCTAAAAAAAGTCAGAATTGCAAGTTATAAACTCAGAATTCTTAAAAAAAAAAAAAAAAAAAACAGAATTGCAAGACATGAACTCAGAATTCTGAAAAAAGTCAGAATTGCAAGATATAAACTCTGAATTCCAAAATTAGTCAGAATTTCAAGATATAAACTTAGAATTCTGGAAAAAAGTCAGAATTTCAAGATATAAACTCAGAATTGCAAGATGTAAACTCAGAATTCTGAAAAAAGTCAGAATTGCAAGATATGAACTCTGAATTCCAAAAAAAGGCTAAATTTCGAGATATAAACTCAGAATTCTGAAAAAAGTCAGAACTGTGAGATGTAGATTAAAAAAATGCATGTTTTTGCGCAGGCTTATGCCTGTCCTATAGTCTAAGGTTGACCCTCTTATAAGTGTTTGTCTATAGTTTATATACACTTCCCTCTGTTTGTGATGTCTATTTTAGTATGGTTGTACAGCACAGTGGTCTACGACTGTTGTTTTTACTGTGCTTTATTAATTTGACCTGATTCGTGAGTGTTGGTAAAGGAGGCGTCTCACCCTGCAGATGGTGTCGCGGGATCTCCTGCTCAGGGATGTAGAGGCAGCAGATCTCACACAGCAGCTGCTGGTAGGACAGACGCCTCCAGAGCCGCAGCGTCTCAGCGGACAGCGACGGGACGCTCTCTGGCATGAACATGCCCCCGTCTGGAGCGTATCCAGAGAACAGCACGTCTCTGAAGCTGCGGCCCTGAACGCCAGCACGCGTGCTGCAGTAACGCATCCTGCAGGGTCAAGTGATGCATTCAATGACTGCACTTCATTCATCTTTTACATATTACTACTCTCACTAAATACTAAAATAACACTTCTTCTTACATGCCTAATTTTTGTGCAAATTAATAGGCTATTCAATTCGTTTTGGCATGGACTGGCTCTTCACATTCACCCACATGCATAACCCAACAATATGAGAGATTTTAGTATCTTTGAGATACTATTACAGTTTTTATTAATATTTTTTTACTTTTCATTTTAAGTTTTATTACAGTTTTAGTGATTTTGTTGTTTGTTTTTGTCAATTGTATTTTTTCTAATTAAATGTCTATATAGTTTTTATTCATTTTTATTTCAGTCATTTTAGTACATCAAGGTAAACTAAATGAAAATGAAAAATGTTTTCCTGGCAACTATGAAATAAATATTTTTAAATGTTTTATATTATTTTAGTTAACGTTTAGTCACGTGACAAAAATGTTTTTAGTTAACTATAATAACTGGTCTAATGTCTAAGATTGTATATGTTCATGTAATTTGAAGTTTTACTCAGTAAACAAGCAGACAAGCAGACATTTTACAAGTTCTCATGTGAAGATCAAAGGTCTAAATCGTACTTTTTCATTTACTGCAGCTGTTTCCAGTTGTTTTATTTGTTTTTACTCTTGACTTTACATTCATGTTCGTATGCTGTTCATTTACATACTTTTTGCATTTAGCAGACGTTTTCATCAAAAAGCGACTTGAGTTGAGGAACAAAAGCAATTCGCAGCAGTATAAGTTAATCAATACCTGTGACAGACTGCGGTGTTCGAGTGTCTGCAGAAACTCACCCGGATCTGATGCACTTTAATTTTAACTTTCACCCGATCTGTGTTTGGCTCTGAACAGTCAGGGTTGCCAAGTCTGCGGTTTTCGTGTGGAATTTGACTATTTTTAATAATTGCCGCGGGTGGATTTTTTCCCCCTCGCGGGTTAATGTTTGACTGACAAAAATTGTATTTGACCGACATTCTTGTATTGTATTACTTTAATCATTTTATATTCTATCAATGATAAAACTGTGCTAGATTATGTATTTTGTGAGGGAGAAAATTGACTTTGAGCTCCTTTGTGAATAAAAACAATGTTTACTACTAGGCTGGTAAAGTTGAAATTATGTATAACGCATAAAAGTGACCGTAATATAATTTAGGTATAGGAGTGGCTTTGATATGTGAGACAGGGTCATTGGCTTAGTTTTGTTTCGCAGACCTGGCAACCTCGATATCAGCCTCGGGCGGGACTTAGTGACTCGGACGCAGTTGGACTAAATAATAATCCCCCTATTTTTATTTTTCTGTGTATTTGCGACAGAATTATTGTTAAAGTCATCGGTGTCATTTTTCGTGAGTAAATTATGTCGTAAGCCGCAGCTGAAGCAGCACAGAGACGTCATTCTCACGTGATTCGTGTTACTTTACACAACGCCTGCGGCGATAAACCAATCACAGCCGTTTGTGATTACAGGAGAAAATTGCTTAAATGGAATACAAACAGTAAACACAAAACTTAATACTATTCCAATAAATCCAAACAGCAGAAAAAACAACAACAACAGGAGATCTCTGATCTCTGATTAGACAAAAATATAATATAACATAGTAATGTAATATTTAGGCTACATTCGTTTCAGCCAATATGGTCATATTTTTGACATTGAAATGACAGAAAAATGCTTAATCATAAAAGGGATTTCATTAATAATTATGCATTGTAGCCGGGATGTTGATAGCAAATCAGTTTTGATTATAGGGGACGCCGGGGCTAGTTGTCACACTTTTATTATTATTATTATTATTATTATTTAGAGTGGATTTATTTTTGAAAGATAGTTTCTGTTTAGACATAAACCTTCAAACCTTTACTACACTTTTTTTAAAGGTCATTATTGGCATTCATGAAGATCCTTTTATATCCATGGAAACTTCCTATTGCATAAATTATTAAAATGTTCTTCACACTAAGAAAAAATGGTGCTTTTAAGAACTGATCACTGGACGGTTCTTTGGGGACCCAAAATGGTTCTTCTGTGGCATCACTGTGAAAAAACCCTTTTGAAACGTTTATATTTAATAGTCTGTACACAATCAATCAATCAATCAATTAAATGAACAATACACACTGTTATTGGGATAGGGGAATATATATATATATATATATATATATATATATATACATATATAGCAGAATTTATTAAAGTATGACTCAAAAATTAATCATGAAAAACAGGAAATGTACAGAGTCTGTAATATTGCAATGGTTTATAATTTATAAAGTTCAAAGAGTTTAGGAGCTTTCTGCTGTATTTGGGATTTGTGATTTATTGGAAACCGTTTTTGTCTGAACCAACAAGAGAAGAAACGCACAGAGTACGTTTAATAAACGTTGTGTGAATGTCTTTATTTCAGTGTAACCTTTGGACATTTATTCCACACTGAAGCTTTTTCTCAGTGGCATAATCATAATCTGTCTTTATATAATCGTATTGTGCATTGATAGGTTTAAATCCTGAAGTAAGAAACCCTTGAAAACAGCCTGTTGAACCAAAACGCCGCATTTCTGCAGGATCTTCTGAACCTGATCGGAGGAAACATTAACGGTAAGTCTAACGTTTCTTGAATGTTGCTGCTTGTTTCAGAACGTTCAGAGAACATTCAAAAGTAACGTTCAAATAGTGTTTGAAGAATGATAAAATGGAACGTTCCCTTAATGTTTTCATAAATTAAGAGGAATGTTGGTGAAATGTTCTTAGAACATATTTTTGTTAGCTGGGTAAAAAAAGGTCTTGATTGGCTGCTGTCATCTGCTCAGGTTCATTCAGTGTGATTGAATGATTGATCCTGATTTCTCTCTGCAGCTTCTGATGGATTTCAGTGGGAAATATCAGCTGGAGTCACATGAGAACTTTGAGGCTTTCATGAAGGCCATTGGTAAGACTGTCCTGAGAAAACACAGAAGCAGCAGGTTGCTTGTTATCGTGATTGTAATATGAGAATAAAAGCATGCATGCAAATTAATCCTGGTTAGAAAAAGTCAGACACTTGACATCTGTTTCATGTATTTCAAATCTTGCGTCTCTGCAGGGCTGCCGGAGGATGAGATCGAGAAAGGCAAAGACATCAAGAGCATCTCAGAGATCCAGCAGGACGGAAATGACTTCAAGGTGACGGTGACGGCGGGAACTAAAGTGATCCTGTACTCGTTCACTGTGGGTGAGGAGTGTGAGCTGGAGACCTTCACTGGAGAAAAAGCTAAAGTTAGTCAGATCACAGTCTATTCATGTTCCCACCAACATCGAAAGAATATTTTTGAAATAAAATATGAGTAGATTGATTGGAGTGAAATATGAGTATTAATTAATTGAGTAGATAAATTAATATTTTTGGAGTGAAATATGAGTAGATTGATTAATCTAGTAGGTTGATTCATCTTTTTTGGAGTCAAATAAATCTTTTTTGGAATGAAATATGAGTAGATTGATTAATCGATTAGAGTGATTAATATTTTTGGAGTGAAATATGAGTAGATTGATTAATCTTCTTTGGAGTGAAATATGAGTAGATTAATTAATTGAGTAGATAAATTAATATTTTTGGAATAATATTTTTGGAGTGAAATATGAGTAGACAGATTAATCGAGTAGATTGATTAATATTTTTTGGACTGAAATATAAGTAGACTGATTAATCAAGTATATTGATCAATCAGTTTTGAAGTGAAATATGAGTAGATTGATTGTTTCTTTGGAGTGAAATATGAGTAGATTGATAAATCAAATAGATTGATATGAGTAGACTGATTAATCGTGTAGATTGATTCATATTTTTTGAGTGAAATATGAGTAGATTGATTAATCGATTAGAGTGATTAATATTTTTGAGTGAAATATGAGTAGATTGATTAATCGATTAGAGTGATTCATATTTTTTGAGTGAAATATGAGTAGATTAATTAATTGAGTAGATAAATTAATATTTTTGGAATGAAATATGAGTAGATTGATTAATCACGTAGATTGAATAATATTTTTGGAGTGAAATATGAGTAGACAGATTAATCGAGTAGATTGATCAATCAGTTTTGAAGTGAAATATGAGTAGATTGATTGTTTCTTTGGAGTGAAATATGAGTAGATTGATTGTTTCTTTGGAGTGAAATATGAGTAGATTGATTAATCAAGTAGATTGAATAATATTTTTGGAGTGAAATATGAGTAGATTGATTAATCAAGTAGATTGAATAATATTTTTGGAGTGAAATATGAGTAGATTGATTAATCTTCTCTGGAGTGAAATATGAGTAGATTGATTAATCTTCTCTGGAGTGAAATATGAGTAGACAGATTAATCGAGTAGATTGATTAATATTTTTTGGACTGAAATATAAGTAGACTGATTAATCAAGTATATTGATCAATCAGTTTTGAAGTGAAATATGAGTAGATTGATTGTTTCTTTGGAGTGAAATATGAGTAGATTGATTAATCAAGTAGATTGATATGAGTAGACTGATTAATCGTGTAGATTGATTAATATTTTTTGAGTGAAATATGAGTAGATTGATTAATCGATTAGAGTGCTTCATATTTTTGAGTGAAATATGAGTAGATTGATTAATCGATTAGAGTGATTCATATTTTTGAGTGAAATATGAGTAGATTGATTAATCGATTAGAGTGATTAATATTTTTTGAGTGAAATATGAGTAAATTGATTAATCGATTAGAGTGATTAATATTTTTGAGTGAAATATGAGTAGATTGATTAATCGATTAGAGTGATTCATATTTTTTTGAGTGAAATATGAGTAGATTGATTAATCGATTAGAGTGATTAATATTTTTTGAGTGAAATATGAGTAGATTAATTAATTGAGTAGGTATATTCATATTTTTGGAGTGAAATATGAGTAGATTGATTAATCAAGTGGATTGATATGAGTAGATTGATTAATATTTTTTGAGTGAAGTATGAGTAGATTCATTAATCGATTAGAGTGATTAATATTTTTAGAGTGAAATATGAGTAGATTGATTAATATTTTTCGTTATGACTGTCAGGTTTTGTGAGATTGATGAGATATTACAGATCTGCTCATGTGTTTGTGTCAGACTGTGGTTCACATGGACGGGAATAAGCTGACAGTGTTTGTGAAGGGGATCGACTCTGTGACTGAGCTGGATGGAGACACTATCAGTAACGTAAGTCGAGACATCATCATCATCATCATAATAATCATCATCATCACTGACTGTTCGATCACTGAAGCCTGTGCCATGTGCTTTCAGACCCTCAGCTTCGACGGCATCGTGTACAAGAGGATCAGCAGGCGCATCTCCTGATCGTCTCACTTCTGTTTGTTTGGAAGGGCGAGTGATTTTCTTACATCTGGGATAGATTCAATCAAAACGCCACAATGTGATCTGTTGAAAATGCCTTTATTAGAGTGCAGATTCAGGCACGTTTCTTGCTTAGCTTCAGTACATCAGCAGGTTTATGAAGTGGCTTTGATTTGCACTTGTTCTCCAGCGACGCTCATGGGTTTGTTAGAGAGCACGGCCTCCCTCATGCTGTGATAGACGTACTCGTTCTGTTTGAACAGACGAAGCTCCATCTCTGTCTGCGTCCGCATTGCCTGAAAACACACATTTCACATCATCCAAGCTCACAGTGCAAATAAACTCTCACAAACCCATTCTGATGTGCTTCTCTTGGATTAAAATCAAATCTTTCTCTACCCACAGTGACTCTCAGGAAACAGTGTCATTTGTGTGTGTGTCCATGACTTACTGAACTTACATGATTGGATAGATTTAACTCTGTTTAGTTGTTTTAAGGTGAGACATTACAGGCAAAACCATTGTTTTTTCATGCACTAGTCAGTTTTGAGGTCTATTTTGCTTACATAACATACGACTAGTGGAAAGAAAACATACAAAATACACTTTTAAGTGTTTATTTTATTGCACTTTATCTATTTGCATCTGTAGATTTCAATTTAAATCCATATCTTTATTAAAGGTGGTGAGTTTGAGTCAGAAATCTTACACCAAATACAGACACCAAACTTTACAGTTTTATTCACATCTATATTCTAAAGGTTGGTTCATATCTCATTTTCTGAGTGATAAAAAGAGAAATTCCCTCTGTAAAAAGTTTTAACTCTAATATGTTGACAAAATCAAACTAGAAATATAGCTGCAAGCAGCCATTAAGGGTCCAAGCACAAAAAACCAAACAAGAAGTGAAATTATCAGTAAAATATAGCATTTTATTTCATATACTGTATTTCATATACTGTATACATATATTTATTGTAGTTAGTGGCAATTTAATATTTTGTTCAGTTATAGTGCCACCAACAGGTGCAATCCCACCACTTTTTTTATGTGTCCTCAGAATATGCCCATAAATAAGTGTGTCAAATTTGGTGAAAATATCTCGTTTAGAAGTTATAGACATGTATATGTTTGAGTGCATAAAAAATGACCCATGCACTTACTATCAAAATTTTGGCATTTGGGATTTAACGTATAGCCAACGACCTATTTTTCTGAATTTCCTATGGTGGTTTCATCTCGATCAGACTAACGGTTTCGAAGATATTCGCAAACATTATTTTATTGCTAAATCGCAACATTGCACAAACCATAAGGCGAAACCTAGCATGTTAGGCATCATTGGAATCGGCAAGGATTCAGGAATCTAAGGAGATGACTCCCATAAAAATAAGTCAACCACATCAATGAGCATATAAGTATTTGATTTCACCACTAGGTGGCGCTGTCTTGAAACTTCTCAGGCTCCTTCAGGGCATCGTGCTGATGATGCATACCGAGTTGCGTAATGATATGCTAATGCATTCAATAAATACAACATTTAGCTACAAAATGCAAAATGGCCGACACCCAAAGTGGCCAATATGGTAAAATTGGATATCTTTTAACTCGCATGCTGCCCTGCATCTAACGACCAGTTTTATAATTTTTTGGCCAAACTATTCGGAAGTTAAAAGCCAGGGGTTCCCAAACACATTCCTGGAGCCTCCCCAGCACTGCACATTTTTCATGTCTCCTTTGTCTGACACACCCATTACAGGTCTTGGAGTCTCGACTAATGAGCTGATGATCTGAATCAGGTGTGTTTAATTAAGGAGACATGGAAAACATGCAGTGTTGGGGAGGCTCCAGGAATGTTTGGGAACCTGTTATAAACAAAAATAGCCATTTTTTGCTATCTCCGGACCAGTAGGTGGCACTGTGCCGACATGCAGCATGTAGCCTCAGGTCATGCTTTTTGGTGGGAAAAGTTTCATGATGGAAAATGATGTAATAGAATGTGCATTCGAATCGGATTGAGCCAAGGAATCAGAGGAAAAAAAGAATTTTGTTTCTAACCCGTATGGCTCAAAAGTTATTAGCGTAAACATTAGTGAAATTTTGGACCAGTGGTGGCGCTACAGAGTTTGATCTAGAGCTACCAAATTTGCTGTAGTTATTGTTGGGACTGTCTTCTATCAGCGTGCCAAATTTCATAACTTTCCCGCAAGCGGTTCTATGGGCTGCCATAGACTCCCAGAGCGGAAGAAGAATAATAGTAAGTACGTAGACACAATCGAACATTCGGTGCTTGGCCCTTTGTTATTAACCTGGCTTTATCCAATGTTCAGATTTCTTTTCTGGAAATGCATGCAATTGAGTGAATTTTTAATTAAATAATGCCTCATTTGCATATTTGCACCTACCATTTTTTTGAAAAGTTGTAATGCAAAATTTAATATCTTAATATACTGTGATTAATCAACTGGGGAAAATATGGTGATATCTATTAGTTAAAAATGTACCCTATTTACCTGTGGTGTCTTGCCTTAAAAATTATTATCAAAGTTTTCATTCACTGGAATATCATTACATTTAAACTGTCAAAATGTTAACTGAATTCAAATTGTACCAACATTTTGCTTTGATTGAAATTAAAACATCATACTTTCACTGTCTACAGTGCATGTTTTTTTTGTTTTTTTAAAAAAATGTCATTTTATGATTCAGAATTTGTCTTTCTGTTCTTCAGCCCTGTTATGAAGTCACATTTTCCCTTTAAAAATAATACTTTCATCTTTCTGACATCGTATTTAAGCAGTCATCGTCAGTATTTCACTTAGATTGGCCTCATCAAGGTCAGTAGTTCAACTCTGTTACAGGAGCAACATAATGAGCTTGTAATAGAAACCAACACTGACTGATTTTCGCCACGGTAACATTCGAGCCTGAAGCGTTTGATGGTTGTGTATCGTGTGCAGCTGGTGTTTTACCTCCAGGTCTTTGGTGATGGGATGATGAGCTCCATGTGTGATCAAGAGGATGGCGTAGGCGCGACAGATCAGCCCGTGACCTTCCTCTATCAGCCCCGCGTGCCAGTGCGTGACACCCGCCCTCATGATGGCCATGCCCAGCTGGGCGTTATTGGGATGGTAAAGCTTCCTAAGACGAGGAACAGGGAAATGATTGTCTGACTGGCCTGATATTTGGAGCACAGGTGATTGGAATTAAAGAGATTTACAGGAAATCAACAGATTATTGGATTTCACTGGATGAAAAGAGGTCAGTCCTGTTATAACTCACTAGGGCTGGACTTCGATACAAAGTTCACTGTTTGATTTCCATTCACAAGCGTGCCATTTGATCCAGTTCTGATCCCGATTTGATGTTAATTCGATATACAGTACGTATATTTCTCAAAGAAAAAACAATCTCTTTCAACTAAGCTGTAAACTACATTGGAACCTTGTCAGTCGCTACATTACTAATGTGTTAATCATTTTAGAAACATGCTAGATCATGCTAGCAAACATGTTATAACAGGTTCCAATTAGCAACTGATTTGTCTACAAGCATTTAAACTGCACATAATACAGTTATGTGTCTGGAAGTTAGAAATAACTTTTAAAAGTTTTAAGATTTTACTCAAAGTAGTCAATAAAATGTTAACATGTAACACATTGCTAACATGTTTCTAGCTTATTTCAACAGATTTTGAACGTTTTATCATGTTTTAACATGATTTAACACGGAAAAGGCATGTTTTACGAATTGGCACATTGCTAGCATGATTTAATATGTTCCTAACATGATTTAGCACATTGCTAACATGGTATAACATATTGCTAGTGTGATTTAGCACATTGCTAGCATGCTTCAGCATGATTAAATACATTGCTAGCATGTTTCTAGCATGAATTAACACATTGCTAACATGTTATAACATGTTGCTAGCATGATTTAACACATTGCTAGCATGTTTCAGCATTATTTTACACATTGCTAGCATGCTTACCATGTTGCTAACATGATTTAGCATGTTGGTAGCATGTTTCTAGCATGATTTGGCACATTGCTAATGTGTTTCTAACACGTATTAGCACAGTGATAACATGTTTTAACATGTTGCTAGCATGATTTAGCATGTTCATAACATGATTTAACACATAGCTACCGTGTTTCTAGCATGAATTAACACATTGATACCATGTTATAACATGTTGCTAACGTGATTTAGCACATTGCTAGCATGCTTCAGCATGATTTCACACATTGCTAGCATGCTTTAACATGTTTCTAATATGTTTTAACATGTTGCTAGCATGTTTCTAAATTAACACACATTGCTCATATGTTTTCACATGCTAACATGATTTAGTATGGTTCTAGCATGTTTTAACACATTGTTAGCATGTTTCTAACATGAATCCACACATTGTTAACATATTTTACCATGTTGCTAACATGATTTTGCACATTGCTAGCATGTTTCAAGCATGATTTGGCACATTGCTAGCATGTTTTAATGTGTTGCTAGCATGTTAGCATGTTTTAGCATCTTCTAGCATGTTTCAGTAGAAATCATGTTTCTACTTCAATTCGTTTTTTTTTTTTTTTTTTTTAAATAAACAGTGTCTGTCATAATTAAACACTTATTTTCATGATGGATTTATTCATACATACATTAAATATTAAAGAATAGGTGAAGTAAAAAATGTAATGAATATGTAATATAGATCATATGTATCAAAATGCTCCTCACTAGAGTTATTGAATGGCTTTTCTGAGGTAAATATGGTGTTACGTTTGATTGTTCTCAAGCTGTTTTATTGACGTCTTTCTGTGGTTGAAACACTGATTGATCGATTATATGAGACATGATTTGTTTCAGTAAGTTGTTCTGCATCTTTCAACATTCCTTCTGATGTTCATCCATGTTTATTTGCTACTAGTAAAGAGGAAGAGATGATCGGTTAACAAGCCGATATATAAATAATGTTCGATAAAGTTTTTTCACACATCAACTGAAAACAGCATAGAATAAAAGATCGATTTTTGGGATTTAAGAATGCATATCAGTTCATTAAAATGCAGAAATGGATGTGTTATAAGCCACAGACGGGATAAGCCACAGACTCACGCGTATCCCTCCACCATGCGCCGCGCGTATCCGGACGCCTCCTCAAACTGCTGCAGGAAGGACAGGACCTCACTGGCAGTGCTGAGGACGCGCAGCAGATGCAGGTTTGTGTCTCCAAACACTGGACCCTGCTTCTGCAGACACTCGCGGCAGATCTTAATCACCTACAGAACCAGATCACAGCCGTTAATGGCCGCACAGCTGCATTGAAACACCCATGTCATTCATTTAAAGTGCATTTTTATATTGGTCAAATCGAAAATCAGTTTTTGTTCACTTTGTTGAAGCAAATAACACTTCTCATATAAGAAATTAAAAGAAAGCAGGGACTCGAGACTCCCCTGCTAGTTCGCTGTTGCGTGATTGTTTACAAGGTAGTTTGTGATGTCACAGACACCAGCGATTTCAAACCATGGGTCTTTTTTTCACTGCAGTTTTAAGGAGAAAATACTCAGCAATGGTGTTGACAAATAAATTTGCACATGGTTTGTATTAAAGCATATTAAAAACACCACAGACATATAAACAACATTAAAAACTTGATTTTCCCACAAGGAGACTTTAAACAATTTTCATCACACTTTGGCGTTGGTTCAAAGGTCATCGCTGAGGTTTGGAAATGCTGTTTATATCCTCTTTTATTGCCAAAAGTTCAGGTTCGACTTGTCAGACAGACCTCATGGAAGTTTCCTTCAGTACGAGCCTCTTCGATCTTCACCAGAGCCTGAAGACTGAACTCTGTCACCTCCTTCAGCACCTCAGCAGACGGCTGCAGACACAAACACACGAGTGAAGATCTGAAGATAGCAGTGATCCTTCGCTACACACATTATTACAGGCCAGACTTCAAATGCATCGCTCAGTTTTATACAATGTGTAACGTGGTCCCTTGAAAATGTTTGAAGACGCCTGTCATATACGGTCAAAGCTCTTGTATTTCTGCATAAACCTCCATTGAGCTCTTTATATCTGAGAGAATCAAATTCAACAAGGAGTACAAATATTTGTACATTTTCTATTTTGCGTATCAACAAAAATTACCCAGGAGGTGGATAGGGGTTGAAATAAAGTGTTATTTTATTTAGTTTTTAGCATGATGCGAAAAGGGGAGAGCTGTTTATGTTTGATTATGTCGGGGGTTTTTTTTATTTTGTGACTCAGTGTAGTCAAATTTCTACAGAACCAAACTTTCTAGCATGACATTCACATTTTTGTAAATATTTTATTATATCTTTTCATGTGACAACACTGAAGAAATGATACTTTGCTACAATGTAAAGTAGTGAGTGTACAGCTTGTATAACAGTGTAAATTTGCTGTCCCCTCAAAATAACTCAACACACATTAATGTCTAAACCGCTGGCCACAAAAGTGAGTACACCCCTAAGTGAAAATGTCCAAATTGGGCCTAATTAGCCATTTTCTCTCCCCGGTGTCATGTGACTCGTTAGTGTCACAAGGTCTCAGGTGTGAATGGAGAGCAGGTGTGTTAAATTTGGTGTTATCACTCTCACTCTCTCATACTGGTCACTGGAAGTTCAACATGGCACCTCATGGCAAAGAACTCTCTGAGGATCTGACACTTTATGCCAAAAAGGTTCTATAAGGAGAAATGTCTTAAATGATTGCATAAATACTTATTTCATTTTTTCTTCTAGTGATAAAATATGTTTACAATCTATTTAATTCATAAAATTAAAATGAATGAATTAAAACTAAATAAAACAATCCCATGAAGGTTCTATATATGAAGTGGAGGATGGAACCGTCTATAGTTCTATATAGAAGCTTTTCTTGTAAGTGTAAGTGTGTTTCTAGTACAGATCTGACACTGGTTGATATGAACCTTCTGTCCATCTGTGTCTCTGACGGCCGTCATCAGGTCGTCTTTAATGCCATTGGTGCAGTGCTCACACTTGCAGTCGAAGTAATACTGCTGCTTCAGCAGCCGCTGCCGGTCCTTGGACACGTTCAGGAAGTCCACGTAACTCACGGTCAGCTCTTCCCCTTCGGAGATCTTTCCCAGAGCCCTCAGCTCGATCCTGACAGCATTCCCAGAGGACACAGAGCCAATGATCCTTACTGTGAGCTAATGCTCTCTCTTCAACAACAACAACAGTGTGGAAGCTTGTTTCTGCCACAGAATAAAAAATTAAAATGGTAATTGCTCCTTTTATCTCGTAATTCTGACTTTCTCGCAATTGTGAATATATCTTGCAATTCGTACTTAATTCCAAGTTTATAACTCTCAATTCTGTATTTTTTCTTGTAATTCTGAGTTTGTAACTTGCAATTCAGATTTGTTTTTTTCACAACTGCGAGTTTATATCTCGCAATTCTGACTTTATTTCTCGCAATTCCGAGTTTGTAGTTCGCAATTGGACTTGTTTTAACACAATTCTGTTTATAACTCGCAATTCGTACTTGTTTTTTGTAATTCTGAGTTTACATCTTGCAATTCTGACTTTATTTCTCACAATTCTGAGTTTGTAGCTGCAAATTGGACTTGTTTTATGGCAATTCTGTTTATATCTCGCAATTCGTACTTGTTTCTTGTAATTCCGAGTTTACATCTTGCAATTCTGACTTTATTTCTTGCAATTCCGAGTTTGTAGCTCACAATTGGACATTTTTTCTTGTAGTTGTGTTTATATCTCGCAATTTGTACTTTTTTCTTGTAATTCCGGTTTATATCTCATAATTCTGACTTTGTACTTTGTTATACTTCAGAGTTTACATCTTGGAATAAAGAGATATAAAGATATAAACTCGCAATTGCGATAAAGTCAGAATTGCGAGTTTATATCTTTATATCTCGTTATTCCAAGTTTATAACTTTCAATTCTGAATTTTGTTCTCACAATTGTGAGTTATACAGTCAGAACTGTGAAACATAAAGTTGGACTCAGCTAACGTTCTCATTAAGTTATGAGAACATTATTTCTGAATGTTTTCTGAATGTTCAAAACGTCCAGTTTTTTAAACGTTTTTTTCTTGGTTATGTGAACGTTATTTACCTCTATTTTTTCATTTTGCAGTTATTATTGGAACGTTACTGGAAGAATGTTTGTTCATAACATTGAGAGAACCTTGACAGAACGTTCCCTGTTAGATGAGCAATTCTGTGGCAGAAACAAAGTTCCATAATTTAGTCTTACAAAACTAAGTGATTATTTTAATGTCATTGCATTCCTAAAATAAAAGCATAACACAGTTGTTGTGTTAGTACAAAAACCAAACAAACCCAAAAATCTATTTTTGCAACTCACATGCAACACCATGTTAATTAAAATCTTAGAGCAACATAACATGTGACACAAACGAGAATACATGATGACTTGACAAGCGCTTCTTCTCTTGAGTAACAATTAGACTGTTTTATAAGAATGACTGGAGCTGGTGTACATAATCTTTACTAAACAGTTATTCTCATTTTCTCTGAAATGTCTATATTTTCTGCAGCTGGTAACACTTTACAATTGGGTTCAATTCATCGGTTACTGCATTAGGTATCATGAACTAACAATGTACAATATGTTAAAAGACAGATGATGATTAAATGGAAATGAGAGGTCAAAGGTCAAATGTTAGTGTTTAACACTGACCCACCTTCTCTTTGTGTGGAATGAAGCATCTAGTGCCGTCTGACTGCAAGAGAGAAACACACACGCTTTATCCTGTTAAAGGTCACATCCCTCTATTTGAGTTCAGATCTGAATCATTTCATCTTTATGAATTCTCATCTACTCACTTGCCATGATTGAGAATGACGGTGCAGTTGGGCCAGCAGTTGTGATTGACCAAACAGAGGTTGGGAAAGAGACCCACGCCCACCGCCTGAAGACCCCTCTGATCGCTCAGCGTGAAGCCATTGCAGTTGATCTGAGGACGACACAAACATCTTTCTCATCCTGAGGAGCTGAGCAGCGTAAATGAAGAAGTGACGAATCTCTGCCTACCACACCAAAGATATGTGACACATAGTCCTCTCCGACCGCTTTGCTCTTTTTAGGCCAGTAACTATAGAAGTGTTGCACGTCGACTTTGAGCTCCTTCAGATCCTCGGGGGTCATTTTGGACAGGTGATCCTCCAGGAGGTCGAGGGTGGTGAGCTGCGCGTCAGAGACCAGACCCGTGTCCTTCTGGATACGCCACAGGATACGAGCGGCCAGACTGCCATCACACGACATTCAACGCCAATAAATGCCTTTTTTCTTGTGGCTGAACATGTTTTTTCTTTATTACCAACACTTATTTATCATTACTAACTCTGAAGGCCCTTCAGAGGCTCTTGACAACTCTTGACAAACAAATTGGTGTGAAACATGACTTGACTCACCGCACGTTCTCATTGGGAGCTTTTCCAAGCTTTCTAATGGCAGAGCATTCCTGCTTGTGTTCATCCCACGCGGCGCGCTGGCACGTGCGATCGCAGTAGTGCGCGAATTTGCACTGTGCGCAGCGGTGAGGGTTTGGCTGCCGGCGGAAACAGCTGTGACACACCTGCAGAGAGAGACTGACAGACCGGAGACACACACCTGCGTTAGCATCCTCATCCAAAACGGTTCATTACATCTGTGCAATTTTTGTGGAAGTGCTAAATCAAAGTGCAATTTTTTGCCAGAGCAAAACGCAATTGTGTGTGGATGTGATGCACTCATGCTATCTGTGGGTGTTTATTAGGGCCCTAGAATCCAGTCATAAAAACCATGATTTTGCCAAGTAAGACATCTTCCTGGGTCGACATATTTTGCTGATCCTGGAGCAACAATCCTGTCCTAACCATTTCCCTACCCCTAAACCTAACCCTACCCATAACTTACCCCTTAAAAAAAGAGGGAAATGATTTATGAATAACACTGATGTAGAAGCACCTAACCCTGGTTGAAAGTCTAAACTTGACATAAACTTGCTGTGTTTGAAATCGCCCCATACCTTCATTCACTATTCCCTACATTAGTCTACTAGCGCTGGAAGTTCTGCTGCTTTTGCATAGTTTGTGCTTGCTGTTTAATAATCATTTGAATCTAGGCAAACTGGCAGATCCAGCAGGCTAGTAATGAAAAAAATGATCTCGAGCTCTGTCATGAAAACTAGCATGTATAAACCTTAATCAAACAATTTAATAATCAAGTAAAAATTAATATGATATAACGCTGTACCCACACTGGGAAGTAGATGGATGAAAGATTCAGCTGTAGGCGCCATCTTCTGGTCAGACGCAGTAATTCATGTTGAGTGTACATTGGTTGTACGCTCGTTGTTGCAGTGCATTGTGGGATTGAATGCACTCAGTAATGTCCACCATGGTTTCGGACAACACCACAAATGGCTATGCCCTCAAATAGTGCCCTATTTAAGAGTATAGGGGGCAATTTCGGACACAGCCCTCTTCTCTTCTCTGATGACGAGGGCGGGGCAACCACCTGTCACTTACATGAGATCCACCAATAGCAAACCACAACCAGTTAATCATCCAATCAATTCCCCACAGACAAAATCAAGCCCCGCCCTATAGGGCTGCACGATTCATCAAAGTTGTGATTTGATTTAGTGTGATTATGACAAAGGCAAACATGAGAAGCGTTTATGAACCTCTTGTCCAACGGAAGGCAACATTTAATAACATGTTTTTACTCTAAACTGTCATACAAAGAAATTATAAACAAGAAAGAACCAACTAAATATTAATAACTTATGTTGTAAGCTTTTGTCAGCTTTTTGTTTTTCTATGCATTTTTGAACATAGCAAAATAAAACCTGTAGTTGTAGTTTGCACTTTTTTCCAAATAACTGTGTCATATAAATACCTTAAACAATAGTGTTTTGTTCTAAAATATTTTCCCATATGTGACCCTGGACCACAAAACCAGTCATAATTCACACGGGTATATTTGTAGCAAAAGCCAACAATACGGGTCAAAATTATTGATTTTTCTTTTATGCCAAAAATCATTAGGATATTAAGTAAAGATCATGTTTCATGAAGATATTTTGTAAATTTCCTACCGTAAATTTATCAAAAAGTAGATATGTGTTGCTAAGGACTTCATTTGGACGACTTTAAAGGCGATTTTTTTTTATTTTTTACACCCTCAGATTCCAGATCTTCAAATAGTTGTATCTCGACCAAATACTGTCCTATCCTAACAAACCATACATCAATTGAAAGCTTATTTATTCAGCTTTCAGATGACGTATACGCCTCGATTTCAAAAAATTGACCCTTATGACTGGTTTTGTGGTCC
This sequence comes from Ctenopharyngodon idella, assembly GCF_019924925.1. Classification (NCBI taxonomy): domain Eukaryota; kingdom Metazoa; phylum Chordata; class Actinopteri; order Cypriniformes; family Xenocyprididae; genus Ctenopharyngodon; species Ctenopharyngodon idella. Next base: position 2,208,085 of record NC_067224.1, read on the forward strand.
AGGCTCACATATTTTGATGGTTTAATCGAACTTGTAGGGTCATTAAAAACAAATATCCCCCTGGACGTCACTTTTGGCACTACCGTACTCTGCATGTCCATGAGAATGATTGAAATATTTACATTTTGCTTTAATTATAAATGCGATTGAGGAACTGTCACCTCAATCTTCCGGTGTCACTTTGCACACTTAGAAATATTGCTTCATGTGACTTACATATGTGTCTATTTTAAGATGACATTACCTAAGACTGATGTCATCGAACGCTCCGTCCAGGTTAACTCTTTGTGTTGAAGCACATGGAAACATGTTAGTGTTTACAGAAGGTCAAAGGTCGAGAGCTCTGTGTGTTTTCTGCAGTGCAAACTGTTGCACAGTCTCTTGACTTTTTATGGAGGTGAAACTGTGATCGTGTCACATGAGAGTGGAATCTCTCCCACCTTCTAGCACTTGATAGTGACCGAACTACTGTCAAAGTTTCTCCAGGGGAAAAACTCCAAAACAAAATGTGCAACTAACAGGATCCAAGGCTTTGCATTTCCAGAGCAATATTTAATGACAAGCTTTCAGAGTTTCAAGTGCAAACATCTTGACTTTCAATGGTTTAAACCATCAGCTGGAAAACATCTACACACTGACTGCAGGAACTCATATGGGATAAAACACATGAAACAGAGATATGAATATACCATGAGTTATTACAGAATCTCAGACATGTTGGCCGTTCAGTAACCCGAGCTATCAGTATGAACTACATTTAACAGAACCAAAGCAGTGCAAACTCAAATGATCTCTATTAATCACGTCACATTTGAGATGATAAAACCCTTTTAGATTATAGCTGCACCATGCACCGTCCAAAAAAGACAAGTTCAGGATCCCTTCATTGAGTTGTCAACAGGTCAGCATCCACAACATTCTTCCAAAGTAAGCCGTTCCTGACCTGACAGTCGATCTTACCTGTCGAACACGACCGCGGCGAAGCTCGCCTCAGCAAACACGACATCTCCAGCTGACAGCTCCTTGGTGACGCGGAGGCCACGGCCTTTCTCTCCGGCCGCGAACACTTCCACAGGATCCATCTTCTCCACGGTCATGGCGACACAGTCTGCTGTCCTGTGCTACGGCTGAAGGTTTCCAGCGCTTGCCTTCCCATCCAGCCCATCCAGCACGGCTAAAAATAGAGCTGCTCCTTTACAGTGAGGAGAGTTACTGTTACTGGCATGAAGGAGTGAGGAGGCGGGAGAACGTGTATGGAGTATTTCTGTCCGTCAGCTGTGTGTGCTCATCAGGGCCAACATGAGCTGACACTGGTAAATCATCTTTATCTCCATCCATCGACATTCACATGATCTTTGAATAAGGGTCATTTTCATCACATCTCAAATCATCATTAAAGGTGTCCTAATATGCTTTTTTTTCTCCATGTTCATCTTTCTTCAGTGAATAGTAATAGTTTTGTAATAAAGTGTCTCTGTCATGGACCATCAGATATGATCATCTTCATGACCCCATCCTAAGATTTAAAAGGCATCTATCTTTTATAAACACACTTTATACAACCGGAATACCGGAAATGTTGGGACGTTTTTTTAAATTTGAGTAAAATGAAAACTAAAAGACTTTCAAATCACATGAGCCAATATTTTATTCACAATAGAACATAGATAACGTAACAAATGTTTAAATCTTACACTTTTATCCACTAAATGAGCTCATTTCAAATTTGATGCCTGCTACAGGTCTCAAAATAGTTGGCACGGGGGCAACACATGGCTGAAAAAGCAAGAAATTTTGAAAAGATTCAGCTGGGAGAACATCTAGCAACTAATTAAGTTAATTGATATCAGGTCTGTAACATGATTAGCTATAAAAGGGATGTCTTAGAGAGGCAGAGTCTCTCAAAAGTAAAGATGGGCAGAGCAGAGTAAAAAGATTGCAAGAAACAAATTGCAAATTTCATCATCTACAGTGCATAACATCATCAAAAGATTCAGAGAAACTGGAGAAATCTCTGTGCGTAAGGGACAAGGCTGAAGACCTTTATTGGATGCCCGTGGTCTTCGGGCCCACACTGCATCACTCATCGGCATGATTGTGTCAATGACATTACTAAATGGGCCCAGGAATACTTCCAGAAACCACTGTCGGTAAACACAATCCGCCGTGCCATCTGCAGATGCCAACTCAAGCTCTATCATGCAAAAAGGATCCAGGGTCCAGAAGCGCCGTCGAGTCCTGTGGGCCAAGGCTCATTTAAAATGGACTGTTTCAAAGTGGAAAAATGGTCTATTGGTCAGACGAGTCCAAATTTGACATTCTTGTTGGAAATCACGAACGCCGTGTCCTCCAGGCTAAAGAGGAGGGAGACCTTCCAGCGTGTTATCAGCGTTCAGTTCAAAAGCCAGCATCTCTGATGGTATGGGGGTGCATAAGTGCATATGGTATGGGCAGCTTTCATGTTTTGGAAGGCACTATGAATGCTGAAAGGTATATAAAGATTTCCAGACGATTTCAGGGAAGGCCTTGTGTATTTCAGCAGGACAATGCAAAACCACATACTGCAGCTTCTACAACAGCATGGCTTCGTTGTAGAAGAGTCCGGGTGCTGAATTGGCCTGCCTGCTGTCCAGATCTTTCACCTATAGAGAACATTTGGCGCATCATTAAACGAAAAATACGTCAAAGACGACCATGAACTCTTCAGCAGCTGGAAACCTATATCAGGCAAGAAGGGGACCAAATTCCAACACCAAAACTCCAGAAACTCATTGCCTCGATGCACAGATGTCTTCAAACTGTTTTGAAAAGAAGAGGAGATGCTACACCATGGTAAACATGCCCCCGTCCCAACTATTTTGAGACCTGTAGCAGGCATCAAATTTGAAATGAGCTCATTTTGTGCATAAAATTGTAAAATTTCTCCATTTAAACATTTTTTATGTCATCTATGTTCTATTGTGAATAAAATATTGGCTCATGTGATTTGAAAGTCTTTCAGTTTTCATTTTATTCAAATTTAAAAAACGTCCCAACATTTCCAGAATTCGGGTTGTACATTGAAAAATTAATATTATAAAACTAAAATTAGTTTATATAAATATTTTTTTTTCTATTTACTGTAGTAATGTACTGTTAAATGTATAATTTATTTAATTTTAATCCATTTTTATTTAATTTATTTATTTTACATTTTTTGTCTAGACTTTTCCCCTGACCTTTGTTTGAAAGCCTCATAGAGAAACAAGTACACTAACTTAAGAAACAACTGTATTAGGGGCAAAATTGTGGTGGAAATGACTGAAAAAAAGTCTGTAAAATCAACCATAAGCGTTTTGTAGTCGAAGACGTTCTCAGGAATGATTTGGGAAAACAGCAGCTTACATTGTGAGTTTACATGTACAGCGTTTATATCAGGAGTGTGTGAAATCCAAAGACTTGATTGATTTTCGGAAAAAGTGCCATCGCTCCAAACAGCTGCGTGTGTTTCGTTAAACTGTTTACAGCAGGAGTGTGGAAAGATTAACGCAAACATGACAGAGAAACACTGCAGGAACAAACAGGCTTTTAATCAGGTGACAGAGTCTGCTTTATATAAAACAGAGATAATGTGGGCATAAGGCTGTCTTTGCAATGCAACAATTCACATTATATTATTCATAATTTTTACACTGAATACACACAAAATATAAGTTTTGATTATTGAAAAACATTTTTAGAAACTATAAATAATACATTATAAAAAGATATTTTTATTATTTAAAAAAATTATAGCAAGCAATTCAAGACATAAAGTAAACAATCCTGAATAAAAACACATTTGCACATCATTACATTCACCATTATATGACAAACGGCAGCGGCTAGAACAAAACATCAGTAAACAATTATTTTTTTATGAGCACATACTGAAGAAACACCTGACACAATCACAAACAGAGAGTTTTCTTTTGGTCCAGAACTTCAGGTTATAATCTGAAAGTAAAATCCTCATGAAACAACTCGCCAAAGTTTACACATTAAAATCAAGGCACTTTTCTCATCATCACATTACTGAGATATTCAAAACACTTCAATACACCGATTACAGCTCTCTCTTCTCTCCAATAATGATTTTCAATTAATTACGTATACAGTATATGAGATTCGTTCATTACAGAGCATCTGCCCTTGACGCTGACCTCAATTAATCAATAATTAAATGAAATCAAAATGGACAATTCTAGTTTTTTATGGATATATTTATTCTAAATGATTTATCGGTGCATTTTATCATTGTTTTAAATTCATGTTCCTCATAATCTTGAATCAGAATAACTCCCCTTCCCTCTTGCAGCCACATCTCTTCTCTTCTCTGATGACGACATTTGGTCTTGTTTGAGAAGTGTTTCACTGGGATATACGGCACAGTAGGGAAGATATGACTAGTGTAACTTCTCTTCATTGCCGACTTTAAGGCACAAACCCTATAAATCATAATAGTCCAGATGGGCTCCCGAGGGGTATTTGTCGTCCAGCAGCACCGTCATGAGTTTGCTGATGGACTGGTCACAGGTGAGCAGCTGACCTTGAGCGTGCATGACGCTGAACGTGTTCCTCAGACTGTCGTCCGCAGAGCTGCTCCTCGCCTGCAGCTGCATGTCCGTGTCCAGAGGCCCTGCGGGAACCACCATCACATCCTTAACACACGTCCATCAGAGAGCACAGGAGTTATAAATGAACTGAGAGGAGTCAGTGTAGGACCGAAACCCTCGCTGAACAATAATACCGCTGGGTAACAAACCCATGATGCATGTAAGATTGTAATAAAATGCTTCAAATCAAAATACCAAAGTCTTTTCATGGTCATGCTACATTTGAAAATCTTTTTCTGGCACAGTGCATGCATTTTTGCTCTGGAGAACAAAATGGCCAGAAAATCTGTTTTTTATAGTTTTTCTTAGCCATCAAAAGCATGGTTTCCAATTTTGTAGTGAGTAAAGATCATGTTTAATTATTTCCCCGCTACTGATGCTATTCCCTCACTATTTCTATAACATAAACTACATAGGAGAATGACAGAGTAGAGAAGAAATTGTTGAATAAAGTCATTATTTTTGCACACAAAATGTATTCTCGTCGCTTCATAACATTAAGGTTGAACCACTGCAGTCACGTTGACTATTTTAACGATGTTGTTACTACTTTTCTGGACCTTGAATGTGGTAATTTCGTTGCTTTCTGTGGGGGATAAAAATAAACCTCTTGGATATCATCAAAATATCTTCATTTGTGTTCTGAAGATGAACGAAGGTCTTACGGGTGTGGAACGACATGAGGGGGAACTTCATTTTTGGGTGAACTAACCCTTTAAATGCCATCCAATAATCACAATAATCTTTGTATACCTGATATACACTGTTCCAAATTGTTATGCAAGTGACATATCAGTAGGATTTCAGTACAATAAACATACAGATTTTAGTTTTTCTAAGAAAGTGTTTGTTTGTTTATTTATCCATGTCTTTTTAGATAACTGCTATCAATCTCAGTCAAAATAATTTGCCAGGTCTACTTAGAGGTTGTTCCACATTATTAAGCAAGTCACAGTTCTCAAGCAATATGGGGAGGAAGAAAGATCTTTCTGAAGATGAAAAGCATGAAATGGTGCAATGTTGTGCAAAAGGCATGAAAACAACTAATATTATGTGAAAACTGAATGCAGATTATTGAATTATCATAAGATTTGTGAATGATTTAGAGCACAGCAGAACTAAATAGATAAAGGCTTATTAAGGAAAGTTCCTGTCAAAAAAATTAATCGTATTAAAAGGGCAGCTATAAAAAAGCCAGTGTTGAGCAGCAAACAGGTATTTGAAGCTGCTGGAGTCTCTGGAGTCTTGAGAAGCTCTCCATGCAGGCTGGCAGTTGTGCGTAAAGATGCATTTCAGCCACCTCTAACCAAAGCTCACAAAGAGAAACATTTACAGTGGGTTTAGAAATACATAGACTCATTTTTAAATAGTTTTATTCACTGACAAATGCCGTACTAAAATGGATGGTCTAGATGGATGGATTTCTGGATGGTTGATGAATGGTCTCTCCAACAAGACTGTGACGTCAGCAGGGAGCTGGCGGGTGATGATTTGGGCTGGAATATTGGTCTCTGAGGGAGTTCATAACTGGCCATTTTCAGCTATGGTATAAAAAGCCTTCTGAAATACAATGCACTATGCACTATCCCATGCTGCAAAAAAACACCAGAGCAATAAAACTGTTTGAAAATGTATTTCTAAACCCACTGTAAATGAATTGATATTGAATTAAATGGGATCGCAAGCTTGTGAATGGAATCGAATGGAAGCCTGTGTGTAAATGGGAAGCTGTCGGTTCTGGTACCTGGCGCGTAGTTCAGGACTCTGAGATCCGGCTCTTCCTCCGCCAGCACGCGGAACATCATGTCCCGGGCTGCTTTCCCGCTGCAGTACAGGACCCAGGACGGGAAGGGCCGGAGCGCGCACAGCGAGCTGATGTTGACGATGACGCGCGTCAGACCGGCGCGGCGCGGCACCGAGCGCAGGACTCCCGCCGTCAGACAGAGAGCCGAACTCACGTTCAGAGACAGGTACGAGTTCACCTCGTCCACATCCGTGAAGTCACGGCAGTACCGCGACACGTCCCCGAGAGAAGCTGTGGTCACATGACACGAGATGAAGCCATTTTACTCTGCTCAGATTATGACATTATAAAGTCATATTTAATATGAGAGGAAATATTAAGTTATTACACACTTTTTTATAAAGACATAAAAAGTCAAAATGATGAGAAAAAAGTCAAAATTGACAAAAAGTCAAAATTATGAGATACTAAGTCATTTACAAGATAAAAAGTTCAAAATTGAGATAAAAATTGAAATGAGATAAAAAGATGAAATTATTAGGGAAAAAATGAAATTATGACATAATAAGTCATAATTATGACATAAAAAAGTCAAAGTCATGAGATAAAAAGTTACATTTACTAGATAAAGCAATTGAAATTATGACAAAAAGTCCAGATTATGACAAAAATAATATGAGATAAAGTCGAAATTATGACACGTCATAATTGAGAAAAAGTTAAAATTATGATAAAAAAAATCAAAATTATGACAAAGTCAAAACTGAAAAAAGTTATGAGATACTAAATTATAATTATAAGAAAAAGTTAAAAAGATCAAAATTGAAATGATATAAAAGTTGAAATTATGACAAAAATTGACAAAAAATTGAGATAAAAGTCAAAATTATGACTTTCTATGTCATGATGGACTTGAAATAAAAAAATCTAAATTATGACAAAATTATGACATACAAAGTAATAATTATGAGATGAAAAGTTAAATTTATGAGATAAAAAAATCTAAATTATGAGATTAAAAATCGAAATTATGACTATGTCATAATGGACTTTTTATGTGAGATTGATGAGATTAAAAAGGTAGAAATTATGGCAAAAAAAAAAAAATCAACTTTCTGTCATTGACTTTTTATGTTGACCTTATCTCATTTCAGTTTGTCATAAATATGACTGACATAATTTACTTTTCATCTCATAATTATCACTTAGTATGTCATAATTATGATTTATCAAATCATTTTTTTCTTATGTGGTGAAAATAGACTACAGCATGTTTTCTGCACTTTAAGAGCTGTGAGGATGTGCTCAATATCAAACTGTTAAGTGTGTTCAGAGCTAATCGTGTCAGCAGGAGTTTTAACTTCACACCTGCATTATTGAAGAGCAGCAGATGATCGATGTCCGGATCGGTGTCTCTGGTTTCGGTAACGACTTTCTCTACACCCGCTTTACACCCTAAATCAGCCGCCACACAGCGGACTGTCAGTCCGGACTCACCGCGGCACAAATCACTCTTCAGCTCCTGCAGTCTGTCATCTGATCGGGCCGCGAGGATCAGAACTGAGCCCGCTGCCAGACGAGGCGCTACGGACAGAGCCAGAGCCCTGCCAAAGCCTTTGGACGCTCCGGTGATGATGACCAGCGCTTTACCGAAACCAGAAACCGCGCTCATCTCGATCCGATTGATTCTGACTGCCGGTCTCTGCAGAAAGATCGCCCGGTGAAGTATGTGAGGCGATCGATTCGACACGGCCCCCGGAAGATAGGCGAGGCCACGCCCACTTCAGATGCAGCGTCACGTAAGCGCTTTATACGTTATGTATGGACAATGCGTTTATTAATTTATTTGTAATTGTATTAAATTAAAGAGACAGTTTTGAGTGAATGAATGTACTAAAGAGGCTGTTACAAACTCGCATTTTTTTTTTGCAATATTTTAACCGAAGAAATGGTACTTGTTTTATGTATTGTATGGGTATTATTGTGAACTTATTTACAGCTTGTTTATTTTTATGTACACTTATTTATTTTAATTCGCTCAGCCTCTCATAATAAAATCAATGCTTCCCTCCAGCGGACTCTCATCTCATTACAAAATAAAAGTTCACAAATATTACAATACAAATTTAAAAATCATTCATTTAAAACTTAAAAAGTAATTTATCAAAATTCTTTTCTTATTTAACTAATTAATAATTCTGTATCAAATGTCTACGTCATAACTACTTTAAATGAATACAGTCGCACTTTTATTATGAAATCGGCTCGCGCTCTTTGCCGTTGTGTACGGATCCGGTGTGTAAGCATGGCGGTGGAGATGAGGCTTCCAGCGCTACACAAACACATTTCCATCACACCATTACAGTCTCACCGGGACGACAAACACCTGGTGGTCCCTGGCGATGTCATCACATCTGACACGGGCTTCATGAGGTAAAAACGCGTTCCTGTGTGAGTCTGTGCTGAAGTCAGGATGTGCTGAACACTGATGCGTGTTCAACAGTGTTTTACTGTAATCTGAACTGAGTGAATGCAGAGCGATCTGTAAACATCAGGGAAGTTTAAAAGGCATTGAAAAAATAGTGAAAACGTGAAAAACTATATTATATTAACCATTAACGTTTTCATGCTGTAAAATAATTGAATGTGTAGAGTGAACTCGATTATGGAAGCCCACATGAGAAATACCACGCATTGGTAAATCATCTTATGACATAAAGTATGACAAAAAGTCGGAATTATGACGTCTATATATATATAATCTGTCGGTCGAGGATCTTATTCTGTACACTAGGAAGTATAGGCAGTGTACTTGTATACTATCAGGCAGTGTGTGATTGTGAAGATGCTCCTCATCCTCAGGGGTCATGGCACATACATGGATGAAGAGCGGCTCACGGCTTCAGTAGCTGGACAGGTGGAGCGGGTCAACAAACTCATCTGTGTGAAGCCGCTGAAGACCAGGTGAGCACTGAAACTCACTCATACTCGCTAACACTCGCACTCATACTCATGCTCACACACTCATACTCACGCTCATACTCATTCACACTCATACTCACGCTCACGCTCATACTCATTCATACTCACGCTCACGCTCATACTCATTCATACTCACGCTCACGCTCATACTCATTCATACTCACGCTCACGCTCATACTCATTCACACTCATGCTCACGCTCATACTCCCGCTCATACTCACGCTCATACTCACGCTCATACTCATACTAGGGATGGGCATTTTTCAAAAATTGGGCTCATAAAAATCAAATATTGGAATATTCGTTTATTTAAATGACGTTTAACGAGAAAGACGTTTCTGATTAAGCTTACGATTAGGCAACAAGTTTACATTATATCTTAAGGATTTCTTTTAGTTGAAAACATTAAACTATGTGCAAACAAAAAATATAAAGAACAAAAGCATTGTGAACGGGGAAAAACACGAATAAAGCAGCTGTGCTTACCTGTTGTGAATGCAGTGATGGACAGCTGTCTTTCCTCATTCGACTGGTGTTCATTTAGATCAAAGATCATTTAGTAAGTTCATTTTCATCTAAGTAATGCCAAACTTCGTGAGGCAGATGACATTGTGATAAAATATAATGGTAACGCTTTACAATAAGGTTCATTAGTTAACTATATTAGTTAACATGAACTAATAATGAACTGCACTTATACAGCGTTTATTAATCTTTGTTAATGTTAATTTCAACATTTACTAATACATTATTAAAATCTTGTTAACATTAGTTAACACACTGTGAACTAACATGAACAAACAATGAACAACTGTATTTTTATTAACTAACGTTAACGAAGATTAGTAAATACAGTAAAAAAAATGTATTGCCCATGGTTAGTTCATATAAGTTAATACATGAACTAATGTTTAACTAATGAACCTTATTGTAAAGTGTTACCAATATAATAAACTTGTTAATGCGCTCCACAGTGCCACCCAGTGCATTTAAATATAACTGCTAGTTTTAGTGTTTGGGATTTATCATGGATTCACTGCATTTACGGCCAGCAAAGCAACATAATCAAATCGTATTTTTATTTTTCGAATAATAATTACAGATTGAATATTTGAATATTTATGCACACCCCTAACTCATACTCACTCATACTCATGCTCACAAATACTCATGCTCACGGTCTCACTCATACTCTCTCTCACGAATAAGCTTATACTCATACTCACGCTCACGCTCTTTCTCATGCTCACTCTCACGGTCTCACTCATACTCTCTCTCACGAATAAGCTTATACTCACGCTCACGCTCTTTCTCATGCTCACTCTCACTGTCACACTCATACTCTCTCTCTCTCTCACGTTTAAGCTAATACTTACGGTCACACTCATACTCATTCTCGCGCTCATTCTCACACTCATACTATCTCTCACGCTCAAGCTCATACTCTCTCACGTTCAAGCTCATACTCATGCTCACGCTGTCTCTCATGCTCACACTCACAGTCACACTCATACTCTCTCTCACGCTCTCGGTCACACTCATACTCTCTCTCACGAATAAGCTTACACTCATACTCATACTCACTCTCACGCTCACTCTCACAGTCATGCTCATACTCTCTCTCACGCTCAAGCTCATACTCATACTCCCACTCTTTCTCATACTATCTCTCACGCTTACACTCAAATTCACTCTCACGCTCACTCATGGTCACACTCATACTCTCTCACGCTCTAGCTCATTCTCCAGCTCACTCTCACGGTCAAACTCATACTCCCACTCTCTCTCACGCTCACACTCATACTCACTCTCACACTCACTCTCACAGTCACGCTCATACTCATACTCACACTATCTCTCACGCTCACACTCAAATTCACTCTCACGCTCACTCATGGTCACACTCATACTCTCTCACGCTCTAGCTCATACTCAAGCTCACTCTCACGGTCACACTCATACTCTCTCTCACGCTCACAATCTCAATCTCACACTCTCACGCTCAAGCTCACACTTGCGCTCTTTCTCATGCGCACACTCATACTCATTCTCACTCTTACACTCTCTCTAACACTTATACTCATGCTCACGCTCTCACGCTCTCTAACACTCATGCTTACACTCACTCTCACGTTCACACTCATACTAATTAACACTCACACTCGTACTCGTACTCGCACTCATGCTCACACACACACACACACACACACACACACACACACACACACACACACACACACACACTCATACTCACTCTCACGCTCAAGCTCATACTCTCGCTCACGCTCTCTCTCACTCTTACACTCATACTAATACTTGCTTTCTCACTCCCACAGGTACAACGGTGAGGTCGGCGATGTGGTTGTTGGCAGAATCACTGAGGTTTGTGCCGTTTATTGGTTTGTGATGGATCTGCAATGGTCGCCTCTGAAGCTCTCTGATCATGTGTGTCTCTATAAACGTCCAGGTACAGCAGAAACGATGGAAAGTCGAGACGAATTCACGTCTGGATTCAGTGCTGCTGCTTTCGTCAGTCAATCTGCCTGGAGGAGAGCTGGTGAGAAAGACCATGATCTGACTCTACATTATCCTGCTTATTGCAGCAAGTTCATAAATGCACATGAAATATTGTCTAAATGAGTTTTATTCTGTAAGCAGAATGAAAATGACAGGAGAGGCATGAAACTGGCACAGCAGTTCAGTGTCATTAAACTGAAATATTTAATCAATGACACCATTGACCAATCACAAGTATTCCAGATGTATTATTGCTTATTAATTTCTTATATTAGTTCCTACTGCAGGCATCTGAGATGAAGCGCTCATATATCCAAGGCTAAACAGTACATAGGAGTCAGAGGGAATGAGACGGATGCAGTAAAGTGTCTGAATTTTTGTTGTTTGTGTCTGTCAGAGACGGCGATCAACGCAGGATGAGCTGGCCATGAGAGACTATCTTCAGGAAGGAGATCTCATCAGTGTATCCTCAGCATTTACTTCAGAATCAGAATATATTTTTACAAACAGCGTTATTGTTAACTAGAAAACTAAAAGTGTTAGAAATTGCTTTTGGTAATTGAAATAAAGCTGACATGCAATTAGAGCTGCACGTTTAATCAGTAAAAGATCGCAATCTGGATTCTAACATTGACGCGATCTTTTTCCTAAATGACAGTGATTCGGCTCTGTCTATTAAACCTTTGACAAGTATGATTACAGCGAACATTCAGATCTGCGTTCTGATCCAGAGAGAGCAGTTGTCATGTATGGGTATGAAACAGCTTCACAAACAGTCTTTTCATCCACACAGTATTATTATTTCTGTCTTACAATAATTCATATTATCAAAGAAGTTCTGGAATAAAAGTTTATAGTTCGGATATAAACATTGATGTCTATGGTATGAAATACGGTAAAGCACCTTTTGAATGTAACTTGATGTTTCAAATAAAGATCGTATCAATGACATTTTTACATTAGTAGGTGGCGACAAGTGACGTGTTTGTCAGTGAATCATTCATTCAAGAGATTTGTTCAAAAACACAGACTCATCCAGTAACTAGTGAAGTCTTTAGGCTTGTTCGAGATGCATCGGCGCTGCGCAGACTGATCGGTGTATGACATGAAAGTACCGCGGGAGAGCATACAACTCCTTATGCTTTTGAATCGCTCTCATGGTACTTTCATGTCATACGCCGATCGGTCTGCGCAGCACCGATGCATCTCGAACAAGCCTTTTATGAGTGAGTCATTGAATCATTAATTCAAGAGATTTATTTAAAAAAAATTGCTCATTCATCTAGTAATGAAACATGTGAAGTCTTTATGAGTGAGTCATTGAATCATTCATTCAACAGATTTGTTCAAAAATGCTGATTCATTCAGTAATGAAACTAGTGAAGTCTTTATGAGTGAGTCATTGAATCAATCATTCAATAGATTTGTTCAAAAATGCTGATTCATTCAGTAATGAAACTAGCGAAGTCTTTATGAGTGAGTCATTGAATCAATCATTCAAAATAATTAAAAAAAATAATTCTAATTAATTAGATGTTTTTAAAATAGACTGCAGAAATTAACATTTCGTTATAACCTCTAATAAATTACGTTATTTTTTTTTAGTTGTCTTTCCAGAATGATGGGTAGAATCGTGTGATCTCAATAAAAAAAAAAAAAAAAAAAAGTAATTCGCAGTTTATCCAGAATCGTGCAGCTCTACATACAATACAAATATTAGATGAAAGGGTATACTTATAACTTAAGTCTTAAGATGAACATAAATATGAAATAACAGAACTAATAAAAATAACAAAAAGCACAACAAAATTACTAAAACTGAAATGACGCAAAATACATACATTAAAAATCAAAGCTAACAAAAATGACAAAGCACACAACAAAAATAGGAAAACTAATACTGAAATAAAAATAAAGCTAAACAGAAATATTAAATACTCTTGATTTCAGAGAGTTTATCAGTGTATCAGTGTCTCACTTCCATCAGTTTTAGGTGTTAATTGTTATTATTTCTAGCTGTGTTCTTTAACCGTTCAAAGGCAGAGGTTCAGTCGATCTTCTCAGACGGCGCTCTCTCTCTGCACACGCGCAGCTTGAAGTACGGGAAGGTGAGAATCAAAGACTTTTTTCAAAAACACATTATTTTTCCTCATATTCTCCATTGTTGCAGCTCCTCTCTTCCCAGTCTGTCAGTAACGCTCTGTTTAGTTCCTGTCTCTATGAAGCCCCTCCTTCTGAAAAGCACAATATGCTCTGATTGGTCAGCTGGACCAGTGTGTTTTGATTGGTCAAGCGCTTCGAGCATGTTTGGGAAATGTCCCGCCCCTTACCATAACTGCCAGTTTCAACACACTACTAACTAACGCAACCAGGCCCCGCCCCTTTATTTTGCATGTGAATTATTTAAATGAGGAATATTGTGATGTGTTCGTTCCTGAGCTTTAAGTAGTTTGTGTTTAAGTCACTCACAGTGCTGTTGTTTCAGCTGGGTCAGGGTGTGCTGGTTCTAGTATCACCGTCGCTGGTGAAGAGGCAGAAAACTCACTTCCACAACCTGCCGTGCGGAGCATCCGTAATACTGGGCAACAACGGCTATGTGTGGCTGTATCCCACACCGGAACAGCAGGACGAGGAGGCCGGCGGATACTACACCAGCATGGAGGTCAGACGTCTGCTTTTGCTCACGATTTCTCACTGTAATATACACACACCGTCCCTAAATGTGTCACCTCTATGTTGCTCGCTCAGCCCTGTGTCTCTGTCCGACCGGGAGGTGATTTCAAGGCTCAGGAACTGTTTGTTGGCTCTCGTGGCTCATAAGGTTTTGCTGTATGACACCAGTGTGCTTTACTGCTACGAAGCGTCTCTTCCGCACCAGGTATTATTGCTCAGGATCACGTGATGCGGTCTGTGTGAATGTTCATGAAGAATGAAGCATTTTATCTCCCTTTGTTTTCTTGCAGATTAAAGACATCCTAAAGCCAGAGGTCACGGAGATCATCATTTTGGAGACACGACAGCGCCTAGTTGAGCACGAAGGATAAACCACACACTGTCCTGCTTTAACTGTTTGATACAAACCCTATAGTTGATGTCTTGAAATAAATGAATTTGTCAGAAAACCAGTGCCTTTGAATGTCTCTCGTATAGTCTAAAACACATTATGCACAGCTTCTAGTAGGAAAAAATATTATGTAAGTCAATGGTGCCCCACAACACAAACAAATTTATACAGGTCTAAAACAACTTGAGGGTGAGTAAATGACAGAATTTTTATTTTTGGGTGAACTGTTCCTTTAATAAGTGTGATAGTCGGTGTCAGGCCGCTAGAGGGCAGAGCTTCAATAATCACAATACAAACACATTTACTGCTTCTGCAGCTTTTAATAACGCGTTTATAAAGAAAGTAGTCCGTTACATTATTTTAAATGTTAGTTTTACTGTTAAACTTTTAGTAGGTATCACACAGTTAGTTTAAACCAGCGAATTTTATTAATTATTAGTAATAGACAGAAATCTGAAGAGCTTGGAACTGACGTGATTTTTGATTGGTTTTAAAGAATTACGGGGCTTCATTATGGTAAACAAAAATACAATTTAAAAATCTTATTTTTCAAACAAAGTTTGTTTTAAGCATCGTTCAAGGAAAAAAAAACAACTTTTGAAGGAGCACATTTATTCAATTACAAGAATTTAACAACATACGATTAAGTTACTATCCATGAATCAAGGAAAGTAAATAAAGATTAAAACAGAATTAGAGAAAAAATAATTAAAAACGCGCCTGGGAGATGTAGAGACATAAAAAAAAGTACAATGGGGTATTAAAAATAAAATCAAGGAACTGAAGCGATTGTTGGCGGAAGAGAGCGGCGTGTGACGTCACCAGCTCAGCTCGCGTGCGCGAATATGGCGGTTCCTGCGACGACGAGCGACTCCAAGAAAAGTGCTGAAAGTTATGAAATAAAAGGAAGACATGACGAGAATCGACACTAAAAAACTGCGGAGGAATCCAGCGAATGTTCGATGAGGAAACGAGCCCGACAGGAGAGACATAAAGACGGCACGGAGAGCTTTTATGTTCGCCTGAGGAGCGCGCGAGAGAGAGAGAGAGCTGCACGCGGAAGTGACGAGAGACTTTAACTACAACTACAACTACAACAAACTCGAACTATACACTACAAGTAAAAGTTACACGGGTTTAATCGGAATAAAACGCGGATGAGTGTGTGAGAGTTTCTGTGAAAGTTCAAACTCTATTTCAAACCTACATGTGTTTAATTAGCCGAAATCTCATCAGAAGTCGTTTAATTTCGAGGAAGTACGTTATTTACCGCATTGACGTCGGTTTACAGCTAATGCAGATGTACATAATTGTAACTAAATAATAGTTATTACTAAGTGTAATAATAACTACTGAATGACACTACAAACTAGTCTGACAATCACTACCGAAAATCTGCTTTCAAAAGTTTTTATCATTTGTTGATGATAAGAACGATGATAATTGACTGCAGTGTAATGCACATCAGCATATCCGAACTAATTATTGACATGTCTGATGTGCCCGTGGCTTGTAATCGGAGATATTCATATTAATGTGACGTCACTATGATTGACAGCTCATCAACACTACCCCACTCAGCGTTTATGTTGTGACAGTGTTAATGGTCATGTGGAAATTTCAGTGAAGGTCATCATCTTCATCATCATCCTCATGCGTTGACCCTGAAGACAGATGTTACGTCCTCCTCGTCTGACATGTGAGAATGACATTAATATTATTCATCCCACAGTGCCTGCTTTTGTATTTCTACTCTTATGCACTTTAAGCTTTTAAATCAGTGATCTTCTCTGAAATTAGACTCGCACACGCATCCAGCCGTCGATGCATGACCGGCACAGAAGAGCACGCGGCTGCTGGAGTTCTTCACTGACACGCTTCATCCCAGCACGTCTGGACTGTGATCCACATCCGCTGTGTGTCCGGCCGCGGCCTGGCATCCTGCCCTTATGGGGCAGCAGCCAGGGAAGTTAGTCGGGGACCAGAGGAGACCGAGTCTGCCGGCGCTGCCCTTCATCAAGGGCGCAGGGAAGAGAGAGACGTCACGGCAGGGAGCGCAGCACTGCAATGTGTTCACTGTTCACGGTGAGTCCACCTTCAAACGTTTGCAGTGATGCATATGTTCAGGTCACATGACCGTTTGTGCTGTTGATGTCTACAAAAAGCTCAGACGTCCACAGGTTTCTTTCCTTGAACGTGAGGATTGTCCCGACAGCGGTAGATAAACCAGGCCAGTTTGAGTACAGCAGCATCAGGCCGATAGATACTGAACGCTGTCTGTTTTCAGATGTCCAAAAATGTTCAATTTAGGATGCACTATCGTTCAGAGTTTTGGGGTCGCTAAGATCTGTTCATGTTTTTGAAAGAGTCTCTCCTGCTCACCAAGGCTGCATTTATTTGATCCAAAATACAGCAAAAAATGTGAAATATTAGGGCTCGACATTAACACTTGTCCGGGACAAGTGGATTTTTTTTTGAAGAAGCAAGTGAAAGAGAATTTTACTATCCTGACCAGACAAGTAGCCTGATTAAAACGTCAATAACAAAAAAAAAAAAAACTAGGGAATCACCAAAACATGAGAATGTACTGACAGTAACAAGGTTGCGCTGTAGAGGCTCGCACAGCCTCATCTTGAGGAGAAATGGAAACAAATGAGCGCAGCTCACACAAAGAAACTCAGTTAATATACTGCGGTAAAATTTCAAAATGTGGAGTTTTTATGTTTATAACATACGATACAGTTAAGTAACATCACACGGCTTCCTGAAGATTGAAAGTCAAGATTGAAAATGTGACACTGATTTCATATGACAGTTAATAAACGAGTAGTTAACATTAAGTCACTTACATTTTAGACGCAATATTGACTGTTTTTGTTCCGTTTCAGTAGCGAAAACTGTTCCAAACAAAGATCACAGCAGAACCATAGCGCATCTCACAGAATCAGCGTTTTGAACGAATTGGTTGAGTCAAAGATTCAACGACTCATTCATAAACAACTGCCTCATTCTTGAATGAATCAGCCGTTTGAATGAATCCTCTGAATGAATGACTCAAAAGCCCCTTTCACATAGAGATTCCGGAAAATACACGGATAATGTGTCCCGGGATTGTTTGATTTTGGTTCATTCACACTGCCAGTGATTTTCTGGAATCTGTGCGTGCGTTCACACACATCCCGTAAAGACACGTGACATCAATGTGACGCGTGATGTCGCTTAGGGGTGGGAATCTTTAGTCACCTCACGATCCGTTTCCGATTCTGGGAGTCACGATCCGATTCCAAAATTCTCTCCAATTCTTGATCTACTTTTTTTTTAAATTTTTTTATTAATTAATTAGTTTACCGACTTAAAATCCTTACATTTGCATATCCTTACATAAGTAAGCCTACTTTTTAAAAGAATTACAAATTGAAAAAAATTTATTAAAACAATTGTATGTTAAGAATTTTAAATACAACTTCAAAACATACAAGCAAGTAGCAAATAATAAAGAGGAGCAACGAAACATATTACAAGCAATAAACAAAGAGTGCTTTCAGTATTTAAGATTATCTGAATGTTTTCTTTCTCATGTTTACTGTGGTTTAATTGTTATGTTATGCAGCGGGAGATCTAATAAGCTGCATTCACGCACGGATCTCTTTTGAAATATAAGTGACGCGGTTTGTCCTGTCCATTTAATCCCTTAAGACAAAACTGGCTGTTTAGGCTACATTAATTTTGCATCATAAAACTATTTTGAGATGCAAGTACATTAAACCACTTACACGGAGTCGCGCACAGCCGCATGCGTGAGCACTCTTTACAAACAAAGCGTCAGCATTTGAAATTGAAAGCAGCCTTATGAAATTCTCATAATCGATCCAGAATCTTTGGAGAGAGAATCGCGATGCATCGATGGATCGATTTTTTTTCTCCCACCCTAATGTCGCCACAGTGTCTTAAGTTTGCTTATAATCTGCAATTTCTCTCTCGAGAAACCACGCTCACGCTTTTTTTTTAATTCGATCATAAAGTAGTGCATCGCATACTTTTGTTTACACAGGGTGAGTTCCGGGACTGATCCTGGCAATGTTACTAGGTGCCCATCCCGGAATCAATCCTGGAATCAATCCCGAGACATGTTTGCGTTCACACAGAAGGCACTGTGTGCATTTTTATGGCAATTTTCTGGGATCAACGTGCTGTGTGAAAGGGGATAATGACTCACTCATTATGATGGTCACTTGCCGCCACCTACTGGCAGTTTAGTTTCATGTTTAAAAGTATCATTTTTTCCCCAACATTTCTTATTTGTATTAGGGCTGCACAATATTTCTTTTGGCATCGAAATCGCGATGTGGTTAGTCACATCGCAGAATGTGCGATGTCAAGTATAGGGATCGTTAATCCGTATGGACCAGACACCACAGTTCAAAACGCATGTGATTCTCGGATTAATTGCAAAGTTTGACCATCATACATTGAAAGTTTATCATTTGCACGCGCACGCTGTTTTCTGTGCACACTCACACAAGAGTCACGCAGATGCATGTGAACACCGAATGCCGTTCTCTTCCTTGTCTATTTGTGCCTGAACGGACACAAAAAATTGTCAAAATGCATGTAAAACATCGAGTATACTCGTAAACACAGTTGCTTATGGCTTAGGTTAACTAAACAATTGAGAAAGTAAACCGGATGTAAAAGTATTTTGGATCCGTGCATTTGGTCATATTTAAGAATTTAAAATGAAAGATGAGGCATACATTTAATAAGATTAGGGGGAAGATTCCCTTTATAAAGGTAAAAAAAAAAAAAATGCCCTCGGGGTAAATATCACAAATATGCAGATTTAAATATGTCAAAGTTTATAGAACACTAATGAGAATATTGCTTCAAAATAAGTTATACATAAAAAAAAAAACATTTTCGGACAAGCAACTTTTTTACTCGGACAAGTGAATGACCGATTTACTTGTCTAAAAGACAAGGCCATGACAAGTCTTAATGTCGAACCCTGAGCTGTTTTCTATGTGAATATATAGTAAAATGTAATTTATTCCTGTGATCAAAGCTGAATTTTCAGCATCATTACTCCAGTTTTCAGTCACATGATCCTTCAGAAATCATTCTAATATCCTGATTTGCTGCTCCAGAAACATTTTTTTGATTATTATCAATGTTGAAAACAGTTGTGTTGCTTCAGATTTTTATGGATACTGTGATACATTTTATTTTTCAGGATCATTTGATGGATAAAAAGTTAAAAAGAACAGCATTTACTTTAAATATTTTCTTTTAAAAACAAATAGAAATTTCTTTAGTGTATGTTCACATCTCTGCTGCAATATTATAATATATAATATATGCAATGTTTATATATATATATATATATATATATATATATATATATATATATATTATAATATAAAGTTATTGGTATTGACCTTTGAACAGATCATAATGGTCAAAAAGCCACCTGAAGGGTCTCAGATTGTGGCATACTGCTGGTTAAGGCTGTAACTATTTCAGGGATGGGCAGCTTCGGTCCTGAACTCACCTGCCTGTAGTTTTCCTGTAATCCAGAAGGCATTGATTAGCTTGTTCAGGTGTGTTTGATTGGGTTGGAGACGGTGACCCTCCAGGACCGAAGCTGCCCATCCCTGAACTAGAAGCTTGTTGCTTCAATCCCAGTCTAGCTTAATCAATCCAAGGCTAGTGACATACAGACACCTCGGGAAAATCATCTGCTAAACTGATGAGTGTGAATATAGACACATGAATGTGTGACAGCGTTAGTGCTGTAGTGCATGTGTATGAGTGACGAGGCTGTGATTCACAGCGGACGGACGCGTTCAGACAGCGCAGGCATGTGGCGACCTGTCAGCGCGCTTCTCTCTCATGTTGCTCTGAGGCGGATGGTTATAGAGCGAGTGCTCTGGGCTCTCACAGAGGCTCAGAAAAGAGTTTGTGCTGTACTGGTGCTGTGATGTGACCTTATAGAGCAGCTGTGGTTTGTCTGGATGTGAAGTTTGGAGCAGATCGGACATTGTATGCCTGAGTTACAACAACTTCCTGTTTCATGGCAAAACATTGAACTTTGTCAGGCCGCCACGGACACGCCCTTCAGTGAAAACTCAATTTAAAATTGCAAAGGCCTTTAGATTAGACTGACCAAATATGATGTTGATCTGATTAAAGCTCTGCTAAAATTTTGCAGAGAAAATTCAAAATATCTCACTTCCTGTTGGGTTTTCAGATTTTGCACCCAGGGCTTTTTTGTAGGTATTGGGCTGTTACATGTGTCTACCAAATTTCATACCTGTACGTGAAACTTTGCACGAAGGGCGCTTAATTGAAATTTTGTAGGTGGCGCAATTGAGCTATTTTGCCACACCTAATTCTGAAACCCATATCAGACGTAAATTTTCACCACTTCTGATGCGTGTGCAAAGTTTGAGTTTTCGAGCATGTTTGGGCCCTCAAAAATGTGATTCATTTCGGAGAAGAAGAATAATTGGCTGAGCAATTACAATAGGGTCCTCACACCATCGGTGCTCGGGCCCTAATAACGTGTTTTTACTCCAAACTCACTTCATAACATGTTTGAAATAGCATTTTGTTTAGCATTGCATTATAAATCAGTCCCTCCAGGATTTTGGGGGACTTTTTTCTGATTTTCTGCGGCCTAAAATGACTGATTTTGCGGCAGATTTTCTCAAAATTTGCAGCAATATTTGCGACATTTCTTGTGTAGTTTTTCAGTAAAAATACACCAGAGTCAATATTCTTCTAACATTTTTATTACTTTTCTGAGTTCAAGAACCACTGGGCTCTGTAATTTTTAAAAGGAGAACACTGATAATAACTTAAAATATAATTTCAACATTTTATTTCATATGTAACACCAAATAAAACAAGCAATTTTTTTAATAAAATGTTATATTGCAGTGTTTCCCACATGAGTTTGTGAAAGAGGGTTGTCAGGTACTCTAGGGGGGTCTGGGATACCCCCAGACCCCCCTAGAGTACCTGACAACCCTCTTTCACAAATGCTCCCCCTTTAGAAAGGTTTGTATTTTATCAATCAATTTTGTATATTTTATGTATCAAATATGATACAACAGGCTTTCAGAACCATTTATTTGTTCATCTATCAATCATCATTGTATGCCTGTTGCATTGCATTGTGTTTTGCCCCCCACAATAAAAATTATAGAGCGTTTATCATAAAACTAAGCATATCTTCTTACCAATACATATTATAAGATATAAAGAGTAACAAATTATATGTATATGCGTTTTACGTAAGTAGTCTGCTGTACTGTTATAAAGATATCATTGATTTACATTTTTGGTCATATAAATAACAACTGCAGCAAACTTCAATTTTTGCTCAGTTTTGGCCTCTGAATAAAATTAAGCTGTTTTTCCCCTCCATCACCATATCATATTGTAAATCCTGATGTATCAAATATATGACAAAACATAAAACACATGCAAACTTTTCTTTTATATTTTGTCTAAAGGTAAAAAACTAGACAAAATTTTAGACAAAAATCTGACTATTATTTATTTCAGGCTTTACAGGGTTGATTAGTATTTTTTTATAATACAACAAAAAGAACCTTAAATATAACAGTGACCTACTCTTGAAGAATACACAAAATGTATAAAGTAAACAAATGTTTCAAACAGATTAACGTGCAAAAGAACATAACTATAAAGTTCTAAAATAAACAATCAGTACACAAGCAGTGTCAGAAAGGTAAAGTAGTTGCCTGCTGTTTTTACAGGGGTAACCCTGGAACCCGCTATATTACCGAATACATTTTCATTCGATGTCTACTTCAATTGTTCTGTCTTGCTCTTCATCCATTTTGGGGTTGTTTACAGAATGCGCAAGCCTCTTTTATCCAACATACAGACACTGTTAATAAACTGAACCGATTGATGGAAATTACGTCACTCAGAGCGTGCAGGCTTGTGTGTGTGTGTGTGTGTGTGTGTGTGTGAGGGAGGGAGAGTGTTGCGCGCTTACAGCGGGGTTGTTGCGGTGGTTGACTGACTGACAGATGCATTGCCGAAGCAACGGCGCAAACATTTTAGCGATCGATTCAAGTTCAGCGCACATAGCCTACTTTGAAATGGGCTTTCCTTTGGCTGAATGCAAGTTGTGATGACGTCATACAACACGTTCAGGCCCAAAATCTGCAGAAAATATGCGTCAATTTAGAAAAATTGCAAGCCCCTCCGAATTTTGCGGCGTTTGCTTGATTTTGCGGTAAATTCTGCGATCACAGCATTGCGGAATCCTGAAGGGACTGATAAATACACTTTATTATTATGGAAATACCTGAGAAGGCTTGAAGAACACAGATAAACCATGTTTTGTCACAGTCGTCTGTTTATTATATTCATGTTTAATGAAACAAAGAGTTTCTATCTTCTTTTTATTCAGCCACAGCCATAGTATGATGTCCATAGGGGATTTCCTGGGACGGCGTGCGTTATATTGCGGTACTTGGCAGTCCCTGCCACGTGCGTTCTGATTAGTTGTAGGTTGGCGTGACGTGGGGCCGGGGGCCTTGGGCTTTCGCCCTCCAGCTTGTACCTTCGCCTGGGATTTCTTGTCTTCGGCTGGTTCAGCACAACATGTCTCGCTGTTTTAATGCATCACATATGAGATGAGGTGCATACACATTCGTTTGGAGCGTAAAACAAGTTTAAAGCAAAAAAAAAACAACAAAACACACACACACATAGGGTAAGTGTGGCGTGGGCGTGGCGGTCTGGGCTTTGCATTGGGCTGGTTCCACGCTGCACGCCGTGCTTTTTTAATGCATTATACATTAGTTGACATACACATACACCTATCATGAGTATAACAAGGAATGCAGCCATATTTAAAAAACAAACAAACAAAAAAAACCCCGCAAAGACAGGGTAAGCGTGGGATGTGTGGGGCGGCTGGAGATCTGGAGATGGGTGTGGATTTTGGGCCCCGCAGCACCTCACCTTGATGGCCCGTTGCAACACGACACTGGCGGGGGTCTAACCTGTGCCGTGGCCATGGAGGGATCATAGGCAGCTTTATAATACCTTATCATTAATAGCTGTATTAATATTACCATTATTAATATTATTATTATTATTATTATTATCATTGCTATTACAACTACTACTACTATTATTATTAATAGCTGCATCAATATTACCATTATTAATATTATTATTATTATTATTATTATTATTATTATCATTGCTATTACTACTACTATTATTTTTATTTGTCCTCTTCCTGATCCTTTAAGCTCCCCCTCATTCCGGATGAAATGAGTATATTTGTTAAAATGGTTATCATTACTACTATTACTAAAACTATTATTACTATTTGTCATCTCTTATTAATTGAATTTATCATTATTATTATTATTATTATTGTTATTATTATTACTATTATTATTATTAATATTGCTATTACTATTGCTATTGTCACCCTCCTCATCCTCCACTCTCCAGTTTTTTTGTGTGATACTATTATTATCATCATTATTATTATGATGATACAATTTTTTTTTCTTTATTTCATTTATTTATTCTTTTTCTTCTTTTTTTTTCTTTTTCTTTTTTTTTAAACTCTGGTTATGTCCGTTGTACTTCCCTACATGCTCCTTTATTCATATATTTCCACTCCCACACCCAGTTACACTTAGTTACTTACACACACACACACACACACATTATTGGCTGTTATGTATGTTTTGTTGGTCTTTGTATTTGTATTTTGCATTCAATTTCTCATCTGTAAATATTGTAATTGTCTGTTTGCATAATTAATAATAATAAAAAAAAAAAAAAAATATATATATATTGCGGTACTTCTGCAAGACATATTTGGAGTATCTGCTGAAGGGCGCCCTCCGGCGTCCAGTATGAAACAGACGTGTTTAACACCAAGTGAAGCTCACTCAATCCTATTCAGGGTAAAAATAGGAAAAATAATTCTTCTCTGTAAAGAACTTTGAGGGAAACATATAATCAATGTTTTTCTTCAGTGTACAGAAGGTTTTTTTTTCACAGTGGATGAATAAGAGGCACATATTTCATTAAATACATTAGGGGTGCAACGGTACGCGTATTCGTACTGAACGGTTCACGGGGCAAATTCCAAATGGAAGTGATCATCCCTATCATGCCCTACTTACTCCGAAGGGCAAAGCCCTTAAAGTGGGGACTCTGAAGTGAGCAGGGCACACGCGTACCGTATGTAGCCTATATGTACCGTACGCTGCTGTCTGTGCTTTAATGCGAATCAAATAACAAAAGATCACACACTATTCTTGACTAAGCAACTTTTGTAACATCCATAAGTGTAGCGGACCCCATCCGAATGACGACCAAAACTTTATTGATGCTTTATAAAGTTTATTGCGTCCGTTTTCACTCCAAACTCTCTCTGTTGCATTATCATCAACATACAGAGAATTACACAAAACACTTATTACAACTAACAGTAAAAAAATACATACAGATCTTATGCCTCTTCGGGGGGTGCTTAATAAACTGACAAACTTTAAATCTGCAAAATATCTCTGAAGAACTGCATGCTCTCTTTCATTACCCGTGTAGCTCTGTAGCCGAGAACACCTGTCAAAATAAGAGTCCTGCCTTAGTAAAGGCATATTTAAGCTTACAAAAAATATTAAAATGTATACAAAAACAAATTAGAAGATTAATCGTAATAAAGTCTGTTACAATAAAGGATTAATACATATTTAATTTATACAGTGAAGAATATGCAGTGCTATTTTACATGTTTACATTATTTCTGTACCTGAAAACTATTAAATCTACCTAAAAAGCACTGTTTATTTCATACCTTTGTTCAGTTGTATTTATGTAGGACTGCTGAATGTTAAATGGATCCAATCGAGTGTTATTAGAAATTATTTGATGATGCAGCAATAAACCTGCTAGTATAATTTAATGCAGGTGGTTTTGAACTTTGCTGATTTAAAACATGATCAAAATACTATCTATTTTAATGACAAAATTTCAAAACACAGGAAGTGACAAATATCGGTATCGGCCGATAATTGTTTATTAAAATCAGTATCGGTATTGGCCTCAAAATATCCTATCGGTGCATCCCTAGTGGACATGCTGGTTTTCTTAGCAAAAAACCTTTAAACATTTAAAGCAGCTAGTTTCTGCCACTGTTCTAATTTTAGTTATTTGAGCGACTTTAGTCTGGGTTTTTTTTTTTTTTATTGTTTTGATGGTTTGAATACCCACATTAATATTTGTTTTGCCTTATTTCTGTTCTAGAGACATGTTACAGCTTTTTGATAAAGCTCTAATTGGTTTTCTTTGGAAATATGTTTCAAATTCACACCGAATGCACTTATGAATGTAAAGTGTCTGCGTGTCAAAATCGTGATTAAAATCAAAATCGCAATATTGGTCAAAGAAATCGTGATATGTTTCTTTTGTTCATATGACACAGCCCTAGTGTGTGTGCGTGTCTGTGCGCATGTGTGTGTGCGTGTCTGTGCGCACGTGTGAGTGTGTGTGTGTGTGTTGCTGTACGCTGTTGTCCTGTTGCAGTTCTGTTCGATGTGATCACAGTGAAAATGCATGAAAAACCTGATGGACGATGCAATAAATTTGATTGTCAAATTGTTTAGTTAATGTCAACATGAAGTAACACAAAATCTGTTCACAAGAGACGACGTGTCTCTCCTGACCGGTTGTAATTGATTAGTCGAGTCGGGTGTTAATAGCAGCTGTAAGTGAGGCTAGAGATGTTACGGCTCAGTTATCAACTGCGTCAGACACCAGATAACAACAGAAGTCATTTCCCTACGTATTGAAATTGTGGATATTAATTCTGTGGTCTGACCTGCAGCTGGTGGACTAAACTAGTACTCATGCTAACGGCTGGAGTCTGAACTGGTTCAGCTGGGTGTCGGACAGAAGACTAACTTGTGTGTGTGTGTGTGTGAGAGATTTGAGAGTGACGTCAGGCCTGTTGTGATTTCCCAGCGGCCTGCACACCTGGATCATGTTTCCATTCCTGGACTCATGCTGAAACCCTGCAGACGCCCTAGTTTAATTAAATACTTCACATTGAAATAAACGCAAAGCACTGTAGACATTACCCCTCGTTCAGTTTGGAAAGAGTGTTTTTAATGACAGCGAGAGATGGTGTGCGTCAGCTAACTGAGAGTGGATTATATAAATGATTCTCTATGAGCTCATCTCTGAGAAATGTGCTTCATGTTTCTACATCTGTCACCTCCCCCTCTTTCACAAAACCTGCCTCTCCAACCCTCCCTTTTGTCTGAGCAAATGAGAAAACCCTTTCGACGTTCAATTAATGCAGGTCTCTCGAACACCAGATAGCAAGAAACACATAGAGCACCCTAGCAATGCCCTAGCAACTGCCTACATCACCCTAGCAACCACATAAAACACTCTGAATAAACGAGTATTTGCATGGCAACATCCTGACCACCACTTTGAAAACCTAAACAACTGCAATGTAAGTTTTGCAAGGTTTTGGACGTCTTGGAGGTTTTGTTTTCTTCAGGTGTTCTTATAAGGAAATAGTCTTTTCTTCCTGTGACGGGTGGCCCAGACAAAAGCTACAAGAGTTTGTGTCGAATTAAATGGCATTCTACAGAATATGTTTCGGTCGTGACTGCACATTTTCAGTAGTGACAGTAATGTGTTGGTAGTGACCACATCACATTACAGAATTTTAACATACTAAAACACTAATAAAACATATTAAAGTACTAATGATTTGCGTAACTGTACTAAAATTTTGTTTATTTTCCCCAAATAAAGGATTATGTGTTCCCTTATATCACTACCAAAACAATGATCTCACAATCGAAACTTCACCACGTTTCGGTCGTGACTGTCTCGGTAGTGACAATTTTAGATACTTTCGAGCCTAGCTCAAAGATGATAATCAGCACATGGGTAGCTAACACAGTTCTGAACTAAACTTTATGGAATAACACCCAAAAAAGTTTGCTTAATTGCAGAAAAAAAGGTGTTTGTTAGTGACGTTCCTTTGAATTACACTCAGATTTTTAGACTTTTGAACACATTCCCCTTAAAATGATGGGACCTATATCTACTCACCATTTTGCTATGTGAGAGTGGGAGGGACACAGGAATATTTCCTGATTAAAAAATGTAGAAGTGTGGATAAAATCAGTTTCAGCCAATGGACTAAAACACACAATGTTTCGGTAGTGACTTGAAAATGCGGGACACATTTTTTTTTTTACTTATAGTTTCATGATTTACAAAGAAAATATAAAGTTAATATATATTTTTAACTTGTTTTAAAAAAAAAAAAAAATCAAAAAGATATTTTTAAAAACAACAATGGAAAATATAATATAAGGAATATAATTTTCACGAGTTGAAATTTAGGGGTTAGGGTTCGGGACAACCACCTCCCAATTGAAAGTACCCAATAAATGATGATTTTACATATATTAAGCTTACTGATATTTTAAATATTATTGTGGGATTCAATAGATAATAGAAAGATCTTTGTAAACATCTAAAATATGAACACTTAAATGCTTTTTAAATGTGTTTTATGGTTGTGGGACAGCACCAATTTCCATCAATTTTGGAGAATGGCCCCTAAATATATATATATATATATATATATATATAATATATATATTTTTTATACTACGAGGCTGTTGAATGCTCGAATCTGATTGGTTGACCAACATTCTAAGGTGTGCAATTATTTTCAGGGAAATGCACGGCTAAAGTAGTTCTAGCAGGTCTTGACCGCATTGCAGTTCCATATCACTTCGCCAAATGTTTTCAGTTATTTCAATAGGTCCTTACAGTCTACAACCGCAAAAGAACCAAAACCCACAACGACACCAACCAAGCAAATAAATATACTAAACAATAGGATGAAAACGACAAATTATTGTCATGGTTTTTGACACAAAATACGTTTTATCGTGTCCTGAAAGTGCATACTCTCTCACACTCTCCCTCTCTTTCAAATACATGTACTGTATAGTACGGACACACACTCACACAAACGTTTGGTCAGCACTTTATATATATATATAATTATATACCACATTTTTTTTAGAGAAATGAAAACAGTAGTGATGCACCGATCATGATTTTTCATGGTCAATTCTGATTTTGTTTTTTAATGAATGGGGCAAATAATATGGAATATCAAATGGGATAATAACAGTTGCATTTTTTTAAGCACATTTATTTGTTATTTATTTGCTCTATAACAGGACAAAGTCTTGAACAAAAAAATCTGTAGCCATTTGAAATTAGAGGCACCACTGCATTTTAATTATGATCCAAACAAAGATGCTACACATGTAGAATGAGCAGTCGTTTTTTTTTAATTTAAATTAGGTTTAATGATAGGATTTAAAGTAAAAACACAATGGTCTGACTTTAGATTTGTGAAATTATGCTACATAAGACACCTGCACAAAAAAAAAAAAAAAAAAAAACAGCAGATGGACTGAATGAAAATGCAATTCACTCTCTGACAGTAGGTGGCGCTTATGAAACAGCAGCAATATAGCGTTTCCCTGGTTATAGCTGTACACATCAGCGCTGCGCTTATAAATACCACTTTTATATGGAGATAAGAGGAAAAGAAAATGCCTTCGGAACTTTTCTGAAGACAAATCAGTTCCCTTCAGAGACACATTCATATAAACCCCCACCCCAATTCAATATTTATATTTTTCTTCTTATATTTTGTGCATCGTGAATAGATCGGCCTAAATAAAACTAAAACCGATTGCCGATCGTGTTTGGAGCAAAAACCGTCCGGTTTCGCAGGTTGCACCACACAAATTCACTCACACAAATGCTCCCAAATATATTTTGAGGTCGCACAGACTAAATTTCGGGAGCATATGTGACCAAAATGGTTGCAATTTTGAGCCTTGGTGTAGTTCTCAGACCTTCTCCTTTAAACTCTGAAATGAAACGAGTGATCGTGTTAACGGAGCAGAGCTTCAGACTCGCGTTAACATCTGTGTGCTGTGGATCATTTCAGACCTCCACTGAGTTTTGCTCTTTCTGGCTGGACTACTTACGCACAATCATATCTCCGTTATATTCAGCCCTTCTCTCATTCTTGTGACTGGAAAGTTCAGAGACTATTTCATATAAGCTGGCCGCCACGCTTCTGGACTGCAGATCAGCCCAGGTTCCCGTCTGTCTGGAGACGCCACTGTATTCGGAGACTCGTGATGTCAGTCCCAGAGAAATGCTGAAACCCTTTTCCACACATTCCCAGTGTCCTCCTGGGCCGATGGGTCTGTATCCGATCTTTGTGTAGAGCTCGTTCTCGTTAGCCGCTTTCCCACATGTAGCTCCAGAACTCATTCAAGAACAACTATCATGGAAGGAAACTCTACACGACTGGAGACTCTTCCTCTTCACAACAGGAACCCCATGCTGATGTAATTGCTGGCTGAAAACGATTATGCCAGATCAGTTGTTCCTGCTTTCCCGGAAAATTTTGTTTCAGCTGTCAAGCATCCTGATGTTTAGCAAATCTAGACAATGGCAGACAAAATGTCAGATACAAATACAAACACAAAGTAGTCAATTTGCTTTTACTTTTGTTTGTAAACCATTGTTTTGAGGGCAACACTGGGCAGGATGTGGGTTTTAAATAAAATACAGCTATCAAAATTTGGCTTTTTAAATCAATTAATCAAAGAAATTATCAACAGATTCATCAGTTATGCAAATAATTGTTAGTTGCAGCCCTGGAACAAGTTGTGCCTACGACAGACAATTAGATTTTTGGCTTTATGCAAGTTAATTCCCTAGAGATAGGAAATTTCTAGACACTGTGTATCACTGGTTAATAAATTAAAGAACCCTTAACCCCTTAAAGGATTAGTCCACTTTCAAATAAAATTTTCCTGATAATTTACTCACCCCCATGTCATCCAAGATGTCCATGTCCTTCTTTCTTCAGTCGAAAAGAAATTAAGGTTTTTGATGAAAACATTCCAGGATTATTCTCCTTATAGGGGACTTCAATGGACTCCAAACAGTTGAAGCTTACGCTGTATGTCCTACGCCTTCCCTATTCTACTTAAGGTAAGTTGAATAGGGAAGGCGTAGGACATACAGCGTAAGCTTTTTGAAGAATACGGAAGGCGGAATGGCGATGCATTTGCAAGGCAATCGTTTGTGTTTATAAAGCATATACATTTGTTTTTGTTTTTTTAAGAAAATGACCGATCGTTTTGCTAGATAAGACCCTTATTCCCCATCTGGTATCATTTAAAGCCCTTTGAAGGTGCACTAAAACTAATTTTGGAGTCCAGTGAAGTCCACTATAAGGAGAATAATCCTGGAATGTTTTCAACAAAAACCTTAATTTCTTTTCGACTGAAGAAAGAAGGACATTGACATCTTGGATGACATGGGGATGAGTAAATTATCAGGAAATTTTTATTTGAAAGTGAACTAATCCTTTGTCATCCCCCAAACTTAAATCAAAGAAGACACCTAGCAGATTGTCGCTGAAGTGAAAGCACTTCAAAAAAATTAAAGTATGAAAAAGTTATAGAAGTTTAAATTTACTGTTAATCAGATGTACTGTATTTTATTTTAAATGAAATGTATATTTTACAAAATAATTTTTAGTCTAAAAATGATATAGAATAACAGCCACATGTCTAACCAAGTTGTGTTCCAAATTTGAAGTTCATATCACAAAAATTAAAGTTCCCATGAGATTTTGTTTAGGCGTTGTACCAAAAATAGCCACCGGGTGTCAACCACTTCCATTGAATTTTTTTTTATGCATTCTCCTGTAACAAATGAATACATTTCTGTCCGAATATCACTTTTATCACAAAACAGATGCCAAATGTGGAAGCTTGAGATTCAGACCTTTCCGACAATATGTCAAGATTAGAAAAGTTTTCTCAAAATAACTATAGTTAAAATAACTTTTTTTAAATAAACAAAAAAGCATTTATTGTAATACCTGATTTGATCTCTTCACCTCAACCATTCTGTGCTGATTTTGTCTTTCTCATTGGTTGAATTGAAATCCTATAATGAACTGATTAACCATTTATATAAAATATACACGTATAAGTACAAATAATCCACAAAAGTATTAGTGAATGAGACCCGGAGTCCACAATAATGTTTTAATGTTTACCGTGATATTGTTGAGCATTGCTAAAATAAACAAGCTGATTTTAAAAGTGCAAGTGAAGATATTTGTAACTAATTCATGCTGGCTATTTGGCAGAAATGGTCTTGACCCTATGTAGTGCACTTGTGCTACAGTCCCTTTGTTTTAAACTGAAAACATTTGGGACGAGAGAGCAACAGATAGCGAGGTCTGTGTAGGAGGGGCTTGTGAAACTGAAAGACAAAGGCAGATTCCAGTTACACTCTCTCACTGCAGATAATGCTGCTCAGCTGCAGGTTTCAGTGAGGTGGGTGGAGCCAGTGCACTGATGTCATCGACTCCGGCGCTCCGCTCCTGAAAGGGCCTCTTTGTTGGCAGAGATCAGCACGAGCGTTCTGCTTTTCCTGTGGATCGTCTCACAGACGACAGCACCATGAAAAAGACAACACTGTCATCAAAGTGCTTCGTTTAACTCCTACTCACTTTTGTCGTCGTGAGAATTGTCCGTATGGATGGCTAGTTCCTCACCGGACAGAGAAAACGAGAAGAATGGGAGTGGGGAAAAAAATGGAGCCTCTTACTCTGGAAACTCGCTAGAAGAACGGTGTGAAGTGCATGCGGCCGTGGGTTTAAGATGAAGATGTCAGTGTTTTTATCAGGAAAAACCGTCTTTGACTTAAGCTACTAACACAAACGTTGTTGTCAAACTTTTTCATGTTTTTGGCTACTTTCTTTTGAACTATCATTTGGATAAAAGAGAAAGAACTGGATCATCTCTTTCAATTGGACGTGTTGGGAAGCAAATGAAAATGTTGGAAATTTGTCTAAAATTGGTGGGCTGTAAATCCAAGAAAGGTCTTTCTTCGTCCTCCAGCTGTTACTTGGAAGGTAAGCGAGTGTGATGGCGACCGTTTGTGTGTGTGTGTGTGTGAGTGTGTGTGAGTGTGGAAGAATCTCAATTACAGAGCGGCCGAGTCCGAACACGGGCTTCAGATGAACAGACGGGACGGATCTGGGGTCGATGGTCTGGTGAAAATCACAGGCCTCGGTGCTCCTTCTTTCTGTTTGGAAAGTGGAGGAGGGGGAACGAGCGAGAGGAAAGCCAGACATACTGGCTCGCCGTAAAAGAAAGAGAGGAAAAAACGAGGGAGGAGAGAACACTGGGAAATCTGATTCCTGTCTGGATTGAGCCGTGCAGTTTGGTGTGTGTGTGTGTGTGTGGAGAGAGTTTGGATGCATCTGCTCTTCCTTGAGCTCATTTACTGAATGATCTTATTGAATGTGTGTGTTCGATTTCAACTCTCAGGCAGATTTAACAATAATGAGGCGTTTGTGAGCGCAGGAAGATTAACTGAGCGCCAGCAACAGTTGGACGATGTCTTTTTTAACCTGTTAACTGTCACCCTAGAGATTTGAACTTTAATGGTTGTAATTCATGAATTCTTTGAAATACTGACCTACTGTTGGTCACTTTTTAAAGAAAACACTCCACGGATTGTTGCAAAAATGAAAGTGTAAAAAAAGTTTTCTGTAGAGCAAAAGTAACTAATCTAAAAATTTATTTTATACAAAATGTATATTTTGCAAAATAATTTGGACTCTGAAGTTGCTAGAAAATCAAAGCCATACATCTAACCAAGTTGTGTTCCGAATTTGAAGTTGATATCACAAAAATTGAGCCTCTAAAAGGGTTTAAAGTAGCGTTGGTGTCGCAATGGTAGCGCAATGTCCAATGTCATAGAGAGTGTTTAAGCTTTCAAATGATACCTAATTTATGAATGATTACTAAAATGTGTTAGGAAAAAAGGGCTATAAATAAAAGTACCAAGTGCGACACTGACAAATATCAGGGTAAAAGTTTAAAAATGTTGCTGTAGTTGAAGAATTGTCTGATTGGATGTAATATATTGATTTATCCTGATGTTTTATCTCAGAAACTATCAAGTCTTTCCTGTGTTTGATTGTAGCGATGGATGGCAGATCTTAGTTTGACGTAAAGCAAAGAATGAGCAGTTTATGGCGACTGATGTCATTTGCTTTGTGGCTGTTTATTTATTTTACATAGACACAATGTTATACTTCATGGAAAAAATGTTAAACAATGTCTGTCCGATTCTTGTATAATCATCAATATCTCATGCCGTTTTATGAGCTCATGTTAATTGTGAACAGCAAAAAAAGCTGGTGAAAGGCCAGTTACATCATCTAAAAAATATACTCCTGGAAGTCCCCTTATTAAAAATCCTTATCATTTGTCAACTACCCAAATCCACTGGTGTCGTATGGGTGGTTAAAGGGTTAGTTTGCCATTCTCTCATTACTCACTGACTCTCATGTTGTTCTGTGCAACACAAGGAGAATGTTTATCTTGGCTGTCAAGCTCCACAAATAACCATAAAGCATCATAACATTCATCCACATGCCAGGGTTTGGGGTCATTGGTCAAATGATTCTTTTCTGTTGGAATGTGAAAACTCATTTTAAAGAGATGCGAATAATGTTCAGATTGGCTTTTATGCCCATGACACATGACATACGGATGTGGTGACGTACCTTTACTGTAGCTGCGGTTTGGAGCAGACCGTACTGATGATTATTATTGCTGGAAACCTCTGGGGCATGCGTTGCTATCGGGGTGAATCTCCATTAAACGTGCAGTTCAAATTTCACCCCTGAATCAAAAACGAAAAAATATTTGGTAATATTTCACTCTACAGCATAACACTCATATAACACTTTACAGTATTTTTCTGATCAAATAAATGCAGCATTGGTGAGCAGAAGAGACTTTCAAAAACATTAATCTGAATTATTCTAAACTTTTGAGACTGCCAATGTACATTGTGATTATCCCCATGATGATTGAACACATTACCGAATTGTTATGCAGTTATTATTGGGGAATTATACTTGCATGTTAACATTCAGTGTGGTTTATTGACCTTTAAACTGGATCTGTTTGCAGAAGCTCTTCAGCGTCCGGATTTCGAGCCTCCGGGTCTGTCTGAAGCGGCTCGCTGGAACTCCAAAGAGAATCTGCTGGCGGGACCCGGTGAAAATGACCCCAATCTGTTCGTAGCGCTGTATGACTTTGTAGCGAGCGGCGACAACACTCTCAGCATCACCAAAGGTGAGAAAATACTCATATTTCATCATCTGAAGACTTCAAACATGTCAAACACTTCATCATGGCTCAGACTAGGCCTGACAAAATTTCAGAGGTCGATACAAATACCAGTGAAATTTCACCCTATTCACTGAACCACAGAAAGGTTCAACAAAAAATAATGTGCTCACAGACACTCCTTTAATTATTAAAGTTTATAATTATTATTACATTAAAACGATACCATGTATCCTTCAAGTATCAGCAAGTCTGTTCCAAAACCTAATAATGTACAGATTTGATGTTTCGCACAGATCAGAAATTTGTTCTTTCTGGTTTCATTAATGGACAAAACAAAGTGACTACATTTACATGAATTGAATTTGAGCACTCACACACTACGGTCACATGCTGTTTTGTATCAACATTATTCAGAATTACTGGTACTTTTGACTAGTACTTGTGCTCGTCCTCCACAACAACAAACTGCTCATTTCTGCTGGTGTTTTCTTCTCTATTTTGGAGAAGCTGGTCTTTGTTCGGTCGGTTTATTAGCGGCAGTATGAGGACACATGTCTGACTGGAAATCCACATATTTGCTGCACATTCTTCATCTCTCCTCCTCTTCCTTTATCCGGCACAACATGTCAGTTCTTTCCATTCCATTACACTCAGCTGTTTGAGTCAGCTTATTTAATGAGCTGTTATTAGTGCTCAGGGTGTCTTTAGAAGTCACAGACAGGAGGCTAGTTAGTACAGCTTTTGCTCTTTGCATTTACATTTGTTCATTTAGCAGATGCTTTTATCTAAAGTAACTTAAAAATGAGGAACATCACAAAGCCACAATAAATATTCATAGTACACAAGTATTGTTTTCATGTATGATTAAAACAGTAAATTACACATATTAGTGATTTAAGTCAGTCATCACTGCTGCTAGTGATGAAACCTCTATCAGTAAGTATTGAGTTGAGTGTGTGTGGATTTTAAAGGATTATTTCACTTCAGAATTAAAATTTCGTGATAATTTACTCACCCCCATGTCATCCAAGATGTTTGTGTTTCTTCAGTCGAAAAGAAATTATAGTTTTTAAGGAAAACATTACAGGATTTTTCTCCATATAGTGAACTTCAATGGTTACCAACGGTTTGAAGGTCCAAATTGCAGTTTCAGTGCAGCTTCAAAGGGCTCTACAGGATCCCAGACTAGGAATTATTTTCTAAAAAATAAAAATTTATACACTTTTTAACCACAGATCCCTCATCTTAATTTTTATTCCTTTTAGAAAATGACCTATTGTTTTGCTAGACAAGACCCTTATTCCTCGTCTGGGTTCATGTAGAGCTCTTTGAAGCTGCACTGAAACTGACATTTGGACCTTCAACCCGTTGAACCCCAGTGAAGTCGATTATATGGAGAAAAATCCTGGAATGTTTCCCTCAAAAACCATAATTTCTTTCCGACTGAAGAAAGACATAAACATCTTGGATGACATGGGGGTTAGTAAATTGTCAGGAAATTTTAATTCTGAAGTGAACTAATCCTTTAAGCGCATCTGATTGGTCGTGCGCTCAAAAGACTGTGATTGGCTTTGATGCTCTAATCTGTAAAAAACATCTAAATGAAAACATTTGACGCAACCTTTACTAACCGCCACTTTTCACAATTACATCAGTGGTACAGCTGTAAAATCTTTTATTTTTCAATTAACTGTACAGCCCTAATAGACACTGACATGAGATGTAGTAGAGCTGGCCGAATGCATTGAGCGATGACGTGACTTTTATGCTGCTTTGAACAGGAGAGAAGCTGAGGGTTCTGGGATACAATCACAATGGCGAGTGGTGCGAGGCTCAGACCAAGAATGGCCAGGGCTGGGTGCCCAGCAACTACATCACGCCCGTCAACAGCCTGGAGAAGCACAGCTGGTACCACGGACCCGTGTCCCGCAATGCCGCTGAATACCTGCTGAGCAGCGGCATCAACGGCAGCTTCCTGGTGCGCGAGAGCGAGAGCAGCCCTGGACAGAGATCCATATCGCTGCGCTATGAGGGACGCGTCTATCACTACCGCATCAACACCGCCTCTGACGGCAAGGTGAGAGTCCACATGCATGTCATGACCATTTTTAATGACAGTTAATACAAATTAATACCATATTTAGGGGATGTAGGTCAATGTTTATGGTAACATCCTATACCATAAAAATGACTTTACAGCTCAAGTAATACAAGTTTTGACAAAAACAAGTTTTATAATGTTATAAACCTCACATTTCAGCCTTTAAACCATTTTTAAGAAAAGGGATGAGTAAAAAGGATAATATATAATCATTAAATATATGATGAAATATAATATTCTAGATACCTTATTATTCCTTTTTTTTTTTTTTTTTTAAAGCTTCCTATCGATCCACCGGTTAACATTTACAACAAAGTGTTAGCTGTGTAAAAATATGGGTCGATCTTCACATTGGTCTGAACAAAAACTGTAGACACTCTGAGTGAAAATGCAGATTCACTCTCTGAGAGTAGGTAGCACTTATGGAACAGCATAAATATAGCGGTGACCCCGGTTATCTCTGTAATCAAAGCAACTGGGCTTATAAACAGTACTTATTAAACATCATACGGAGGTAATATGAAAATAAAATGCTACTGAAACTTTTCTTGTCGAAAGGCGATGAGTTTGCAGGTACGATATAAACGCCATAAAGTAAACATAATTCATCAGGAGCAGATAAGAAGCAATCGCTTAGCAAAAATGTGGGCTATTCATTGACTGTGAACTGCTCTGAAAGCACGAGTCTGTAGAATGAACAACAGATTTAATTTAATTAAATCATCACCTTTTGAAGTTTAATGATCACATTAAGCGATTCCTGGTTAGACCTCCTGAAATAATTAAGAATTTTCTTATACGATTTAAGATATTTAAGACTTTTCACAACCTTAAATTTGCTAAATCTGAATTTAAGACTTTTTGAGACTATTCAAAGCAAATAAAACTAGCTTTGAATATCTGATAAAAAGGACATTAGACACAGGACAGCTGACAAAATAAACACTAGTGTCAAAGGCCTTCAGTCACACAGTGATGGTGATTGACGGTCGTCCAGCCGTATAAGACTCCAGCAGATAAATGTGTCCATGGCAGCACTGCATTCCTGCTGATGACCGCTGCGCTCATTCCTCACATGCCTGACGCGCCTCGTCCGCCTCTCAGTCTCCGCATGAGGCAGCGACAAACTGCCCCGCTGGAATCTCCACTGTAAGCCGTCAGGAATGAGTCTGAGACGCCAGTTCAGCACACAGCTGCAGCATATTTACATTTAACTTGTGTGAGGGTTTATCACTTGTAATGAGAGCTGTATTTATTACACAGCCAGTATGATATAAATCCATTCAGGACACTTGACAGATTGTGACATGAAACCAAGTTTTCCTGGACCTCCATCCACTTATAAACACCTGAAGCGTATGTATGAGCAAAGTACTAAAAATGCAAATATTATACCAATAAATGACTAAAAATGTGTGTTAAACATGCATTAATGCACTCAAAAATGTATGTGCGCAAGAACAAGGATTTTCACAGGAAACAGTGGATCACTCTTGAATGTTACATTCTTTGACAAAACAAAATACACACGGGAAACGCTCCTGAGTTCCTGTGCAGTTTGTTAGCTGTTGTAATGTGTTTCAGACGGATGTCTTTAGCTGTTGCATCACCTCTGGCTGTGTCTTTCACCATTTTGTTTCAAAAGCATTTAGTTTTTTTAAGTTAAAATAGAAACTGATAATCAGTGTGATGTTTTTGGTGTTTAATTTTTTTTGTTTACATGATTTGTTTTTTATATCATGCATATGGATAAATGAATCTAAAGTGGCTTCCAAAAATGCATAAGTTATGTAACATCTATTCATACTCAAGTGAGAAGTGAAATTGATATTAATGTGCATGTTTTTATTGTTGCAATCTAATGATTATTTAGCTGTCATTGTGCAAACAAGTAGGGATGCACAATATATTGGCCTCCGTATCGGTATCTGTCATATAGGCTGCATAATATTATTATAATAATAATGAGAACATTATAATTGTGTGCTTGGGACATGGCTTTTAATGGTGAAACTTTTGTCTTTGTAATCAGGCGCTCAAATTATATAAAAATTTTGATTTCGATTTTTCGGCCAATATATCGTTATCGGCTTTCAGATTATCGGTATCAGCCAAAATTTTCATATCGGTGCATCCCTACAAACAAGCATTAAATCATAATTAAATATTGGTTATTGGACATAAAATTAATTACTATCAGTATTGGTTATAAATAATCAATACAGTTTGATCTAATAATGAAACAGATTACCTTTTCTTCACTATTGTGACGTATATCCAAGTGAATCTGATAAAAATGCTAGACCACCGGACTTGATTTTGTTTATCATGAATTGATTGGATAATTGTTGTTTACTTACTGCTGCAATTTCATATGAGTGACAGGTTGCTTAACGTTTAGAAGGAAACATGAATTTAAAAATGGGCACTGATAAAACATTTATAATAAACACTGCAATATTGCAATATTCAAAAAAAAAAAAAAATAATAAGAATGGATTTCATGGCAACTTTAAAGAGACAACACAACAGACACTTTTCTTTCATTACCATTGAATTAAAAGCATCAAAGATTCCCACAAATTCATGCTGCAATTCACTATTACATGCAAAAAAATTATTATGCAACATATTATGCATGGTTTTGTAGCTCACTGTAAATTACACAAATACATACATATCCTGTGACAGCTGTAATTTAATGCACAAATAACTGCACATCCGCTTGCATTTGTGCTTCGAAAATATACATATGAATGCGCTGTTGCATTTTTAATAACTTTTGAGACTCATTTTGCGGCGTTTATTCAAGCCATTCAATCGGTTATATCAAGGAGCTTTAAAGATCGGTGTGGAGGAATCCTGTTTGTGTCAGAGATTCTGGATCTATGGTAGAAACTTTATGCTACGCAGAAACTCTTACAAAGCAAAAGCAAACAATCCATGAATGCGTCTCTCACTTACTGTACTGGATCTCAGCATCTGTCATAGGAAATAGGA
Source organism: Ctenopharyngodon idella (assembly GCF_019924925.1). NCBI lineage: Eukaryota > Metazoa > Chordata > Actinopteri > Cypriniformes > Xenocyprididae > Ctenopharyngodon > Ctenopharyngodon idella. The sequence continues at coordinate 2,248,452 of NC_067224.1, forward strand.
TACTTAAAGTCGCCCTGTAGTCAATAATTTTATCCCTTAAAACTCATCTTTGATCACCAAAATGACATTTTTAAATGTTTTTTTCTTGTGATAAAAATTTCTTCATGCCTTAAAATAGCTTGAATGTAACTCTACACCCCTTGCCTCATTTAGTATACGTGGGTCAGTGAATATGCAAATTAGCTCCGCCTCCACTCGCTCGCGCCAGCTCAGAGATCCACTCGGTCAACTTACTGAGGTAAACGCTGCACAATGGTATCGCTCTTTACAACGTCGGACACATAACGGTAATTAATATGATTAGCCTTTCGCTTGATTATGTTATTTAAACAGGTGAAAATATGTTGCTAACGTTACACAAACCATGTTCCCGTTTGCCATGTCAGAGTCAGACAGCTGCCTTTTGAAAATCAGTATCCTTACAAACACTTTGAACAACTCGGAACGTCAGTGGAGAAAGGCATCATAACATCGTAATATACATCATACACCTGCTATATTGCTAAATCTACACAATTTTTCATATAAACAGAAAAATACATCAGGATAACCTTCTCTCGAGACTCCCCTGCTAGTTTGCTGTTAATGATATGCTAAAGCCCTCTGTGACGTGATTGGTTACAAGGTAGCTTGTGGCGTCACAGACACCAGCGATTTTAAAATTAACGGATGTTAAGTTGTCTTTAATGATGTGCAATGTACATACCTCTTGTTAAAATGCAGTTTAGTGACCCTTATATGCGTCACAATCTGTCCTGGCATGCTGGGTTCAGTAGATAGTCAATTTTTCCTTGTGCTTTTTTAACTGGTGTGTTCAGACCAGGTTTGAGCATCTGCCCAGCGTGAGGCTCCTTCTACGGCTCACGCTCTCGTTTCTCTTGCCCTGCAGCTGTACGTGTCGTCAGAGAGCCGCTTCAACACGCTGGCAGAGTTGGTTCATCATCATTCCACGGTGTCAGATGGTCTCATCACAACGCTGCATTACCCAGCTCCCAAACGCAACAAGCCCACCATCTACGGCGTGTCGCCCAACTATGACAAATGGGAGATGGAGCGCACTGATATTACCATGAAACACAAGCTGGGCGGAGGGCAGTACGGAGAAGTGTATGAGGGCGTCTGGAAGAAATACAGCCTGACTGTGGCTGTCAAAACACTAAAGGTCAGTGACAGAGAGACTGCGTTTGCTTCACGACCCTGATTATATCGAGAACCTGCTTAATGTCATCTGGCTCGTGTTTGCTTTGACATTGTGTAGTTTTATTCATTTTTGAGGTCCATGTTGACATCTAATTTGACAAGCTTCTACATTCCATCAAAATTATTTGCGTTTAGCATTGTTTTTCTCTGCTGTCCGTGACCTGTCAGAACAGAGTCTTGTGTCTTGACGCACTAGTTGAGAAGCATTGAATTAGAGCATAAAAACTCACGGTTTTGTGCATAAAACAATGAATCCTTGTTGGGAATTGTATTTTTCCTCTTGTGCAGGAAGACACAATGGAAGTGGAAGAGTTTTTAAAAGAAGCTGCAGTCATGAAAGAAATTAAACACCCAAACCTGGTGCAGCTGTTAGGTGAGTCTTTCTTTCTGTGCTGGTTTATACATTTAGACGTCTGATCATGCTTTCATGGTCAAGCACAAGGCCTACCTCATTTCATGTGGCCTGCAAGATGATTTCATTGCACTGTGATCCTGTCATGTTTCCATTTCTGAAACGTATGAACATGGCGTATTAAGCGCTTCACAACCAATCGGTAAATAAATTAAGACTACTCCCAAAATAACCAGAGTTGAATGCTTTGGTGCCGTTTTTGCAGAAATTGACAAGTTGAAATTGAAAATGAATATCTGCTGCAGCGCTACGCTATTTAACAAAGGATAATTTTTACCACAATTTGTAATGAAAAGCAAATTTTTTCGAAAGGCCGCAGCATGTAAAGGTGAGTCTACTTATGCGCATCTGATTGATCAGATAAATCATGTGCTCTTATTTTAATGTTGTTGATAATGTTGCAGTTATTTATTCAACTTAAGTAAAAGTACCACAATTTATTATACTCAAAAAAGTAGAAAACAATGAAGGAAGTGCTCAAGTACTGTTACTTTCCAAACAATCATTTCATAGTTGTCACCAATACCCAATTTTAAAGACAGTTTCTGTAACCAATCCACCACATTTAACCAGAATATTTCAAACCGTTATTTTCACACCTCAGTGTTTCCCACAGGATTTTGCGAGACTTGTGGCGGCAGATGACGTCACATGCGAATTAGCATATTTATGACGTCATTGCATTGTGTTTGCGTTCAGACAAGTTTTGCCAGCTCAGATCTGTTTTGCTTCTACTCTCTGACCTGCACATACTGTAATACAACTGAATGCCCAATAAAGCTGTTCCCATTATTTATATATTTTTGTTGTTGTCAGGCATAAAACAAGTATAAAATAGTGACTAAACACAACCCATTAATACTACGTTAACCAGGAGTAACTCTCACTATACTCCTTAAATCATTATTTATAATCGCAACATCGTCTGACAAAATCACCATGCATCTACACTAAAGAGCGGCTTCCTCGTGTTCATGTGGAGAATGCGGTTCGTGATTGTCTGAGTAACAAACTATGTGCATATTTACAGACAACACTGCAAAAAATGCTGTTCTAACTTAGAGTTTTTGTCTTGTTTCTAGTCAAAATATCTTAAAGTTCTTAAATCAAGAAGCATTTTCTTGACAAGTAAAAATTATTTTCTTGTTTTCAGAAAAAATAAATCAAAATTAAGTGAGTTTTTCCTTAAAACAAGCAAAATAATCTGCCAATGGGGTAAGTAAAATAATCTTATTTCAAACCAAAAATAAGCTATATAATCTTGTTTTCAGTTGGATTAAGATTATTTTACTTGCCCCACTGGCAGATTATTTTGCTTGTTTTAAGGAAAAACTCACTTAATTTTGACTTATTTTTCCTAAAAACAAGAAAATAATTTTTACTTGTCAAGAAAATGCTTCTTGATCTAAGAATTTTTAGATATTTGGACTGGAAACAAGACAAAAATTCTAAGGAAGAACAGCATTTTTTGCAGTGAAACTGTTTATGTTTATAAGCCCAAACAGTCAGTAACAGGTGCTTAGAAACGCTGTTTTGTACTCCTTTATTGACGAGTTGGCTGTGTACAGTCAACTGAACGTGCTGCTTCTTTGCCGCTCACGGCACAGAACAGATGCCAAGAGAGGCGATCCTGCGCCAGGAAAGTCAGACCTCGTGCTCGCAGGGCAGTACTGGCGACATCTTCCAACTTAATGAAAGCTAGGGTTTATCCAAAAAAGTCGCTAGATTTGTCACTATGTACCTTTCATGGGAAAAAGATGCTAAAGGGATCTGAAAGTTGCTAAATATAGTGCTAAAGTCGCGCCCGTGTGTGTGAAACGCTGGAGCTGATGGAAGGGGCGGTGGCTATCTGTGGCCACAAATAAATCAATGTGTGGGAAACACTGCACTTCATGCAGAATCTGTAGGTCTATGATTGTGAGTGTGAGGGCTGGACAGCATATCAAGCATGAATCAACCACTGATGTTCAGGAGGAATATGTTTATAAACAGAGTTTCATTCACAAAGAGACGTGTGATGATTTTGCTTATCAATCAAACCTGTGGATGTTCTGTGTTCATCTCTTATGTCAGGCGTCTGCACACGGGAACCTCCCTTTTATATCATCACAGAGTTCATGACTCATGGAAACCTGCTGGATTACCTGCGTGAATGTAATCGTCAGGAGGTCAATGCTGTGGTGCTGCTCTATATGGCCACACAGATCTCCTCTGCCATGGAGTACCTTGAGAAGAAGAACTTCATCCACAGGTGAGCCAGAACTGCTGCAGTCTAGATGTGACACCTACATACACGGTCGTATTAGTTTATGAATAAGTCTATTAAATTATTAAATGTTTGTTTCTTGCCTCTTCAGACTCTTCTGTTTGTTACATTGATGTGCAATGCTTTGATGTCTTGACTTTCTGCCTTGAGCTTCCTCTGATGCTTTATTAGACTGGAGGGAATTTGCACTAGTTGTAACAAGTTTTATAGCACTTTGACAAACAAGAATTAATTTGTCTGGATTGGCAGTTGTCTTCTCTTGGCCTGATTTTCTAAAACACACAAGATAACTGAACACAATTTCTAAATTAGACGCATAAAAAAACAATTGCAGAAACATCAGAATGTCTCATTCACAGGCAGTTTCAGAGGTTTCTAGGGTGTTATTGGTCTATGATCTTCCAGTCTGTAGATGTGGCTCAGGTTTTTTAAACCCTTTTTCTGGTCCAGCAGGTGAATATGATCTGATCACTCGCATGATTTGAGGAATTACTCATGTTGAGGGCACAAACACTTGCTTCAGAAGTGACAAAATTGTGGGTTAGGAGTTTGAGTATAATCAAAAGTAATAGCGACGCCTCATGTTGGCGCCGATAGCCTAGTGAGCAGCACATCCACACATAGTGCGTTTGTGCTTTGGGCGACCCGAGTTTGAGTCCCGGCCCAATTCACTTCCTGTCAACTAACTGTCCTATCTCAATTAAAAAAAATAAATAAATATATATATATATATATATATATATATATATATATATATTGACACCTCACTTTGAAAACTTCACTTAAACTTTTATCATTGTTTGCATCCAAGCTCAAAATGTATTTATTGCGGTGCGTGCAATTTTTGTTGGACAGTTTCTCCATCACATCATTCCAGTATTAACATACTGCGCACAAAAAAATGAGATGCAGGACAAAGGGACAACATAGAATTAGTAATTGTTGGAAATGGCATGTTTCCAGTGACAATCTGGTTCTTCTTTCAGGGATCTAGCTGCCCGTAACTGCTTAGTTGGGGAAAACCACTTGGTTAAAGTGGCTGATTTTGGTCTGAGTCGCCTGATGACGGGAGACACCTACACAGCTCATGCTGGAGCCAAGTTTCCCATTAAATGGACCGCACCGGAAAGTCTGGCCTATAACAAATTCTCCATCAAGTCCGATGTGTGGGGTAAGCAAAAATGAATGAAATATTCTCTGCACACAGTAGGATGCTGTTGAAGCTTGTGTTAAACTAACATTCTTGCTTGAACTCTTTAGCATTTGGAGTCCTGCTTTGGGAGATTGCCACCTATGGGATGTCTCCATATCCTGGAATTGACTTGTCCCAAGTTTACGAGCTACTAGAGAAAGATTACCGCATGGACAGACCCGAGGGATGCCCAGAGAAAGTCTATGAGCTCATGAGGGCCTGTAAGCATCTCTTCAGATCAATTAAGAAAAGTGTACAAGTTTACAACAGTTTAACTGTATTAATATAGATACAGGTCTCATATTGCCCTTTGGACTGACTTTAGTGTTTCTGTCTTTAGGTTGGAGATGGAACCCTGCCGAGCGTCCTTCTTTTGCTGAAACCCACCAGGCGTTTGAGACAATGTTTCAAGAGTCCAGTATCTCTGATGGTATGACTTTATCTCTAGAGATATAGAGATTTGCATGTACCTTTCTTGTGGCTCATGTTCAGTATTCATGGGTTGCAGAGGTGGAGAAAGAGTTGGGGAAAAAGGGTAAGAAGCTGACCCTGGGTCCAATACAGCAGGCCCCAGAACTTCCCACTAAGACGAGGACACTGCGAAGACATATGGACAGTAGGGATGGTGACAGCACAGGTAAGCTGTGCTTTATCAAGTTAATTCTCTGTGATGAGTTGCTTTCTTCATAGTGAGTGATTGTACTGATAAAGTTGAACCCTTTGCAGATGCAGCAGAAGCTGAGGTGGCTGGGCTGCCGATGCTCCCGAGGCCTCTCCTTGATAGCAACTTGAACGAAGATGATCGGCTCTTGACTAAAGATAAAGATAAATTCCGAATGAATCCCTTCAGTTACATAAAAAAAAAGAAGAGAACAGCCCCGGCACCCCCGAAACGCAGTAGCTCGTTTGGGAAGATGGATGGACACCTGGATCGTAGAGGACTCGGTCCCGACTGCAGAGAGGATTTCAACAACGGGGCTTCCACCAATGATGCCTTGCATGGCATTGACCCTTCCAGATTGGTTGGGTCTAACAGTACCACAGTAGTCGGAGTCACCAATGGGGCCCCAGCATATCCCGGACAGCTCTTCCCTTCTCATTCAAGGAAAAAGGGCACGGGCACAACATCAGGCAATGGAGGGAAACTCGCAACAACTCCGCCATCTGAGGAAGATCCTATGTCAAACTCCAAGCGCTTCCTAAGGTCTTCTTCCGCCTCTAGCATGCCCCCAGGGTCTGAGCGTACCGAATGGAAGTCGGTCACCCTGCCGCGTGACATACAGTCATCTCACTTTGACTCGGGCACCATCGGAGGCAAGCCGGCTCTGCCCCGCAAAAAAGCAGATTGCGTGCCACGTGGTGGCACCCTTACCCCGCCACCACGCCTTCCCAAGAAAACCGAGGATCCGTCAGACGAAGTGTTCAAGGACTCAGAGTCTAGTCCTGGATCAAGTCCTTTGACTCTGACACCAAAGCTCGGCCGTCGACCGCAAACGGAAAGCTCCAAAACGGGTGCCTTGCAAGCGGAGCTCTTCAAGCCCAATGTGTTTCCACCTTTGGGACCAGCTGGGGATGAATGCAGACCTCGTAGGCTCAAGCACACTTCTGAAGTCCCTGGACAAAGAGACAGGGAGAAGGGGAAGTTCGCGAAACCTAAACCTGCTCCTCCTCCGCCTCCTGTCTCGAGCGCCAAATCTGGAAAGACTTCGAGGAGTCCCACTTTTGATGTTTCTTCGGATGCCAAAGTCAAGGGTTCCTCTGAAATGAACCCTCCTAGTCCCAGCTCCACAGAACAAGGCAGGGGAAGTCTTTCCCAGGAAAGTGCCAAAAAATTGCCGAAAAACACCTCGAAAGTGCAGCCCCCAAAGACCTCGTCTACATCTCCGACCGGTCAGCTACCAGGAATGGGAACGGCTGTCGGCGACTCGGGATCTAACTTCATTCCACTCATGACGACTCGGCGGTCGCTAAGGAAAACACGCCAGCCGTCGGAGAGACTGTCCAACTCTTGCATCACGCGTGAGATGGTCTTGGAGAGCACAGAACTCCTGCGAGCCGCCATTGGCCGGATTTCAGAGCAGACCGGAAGCCACAGTGCGGTGTTGGAAGCCGGCAAGAACCTGTCCAAGTATTGCGTGAGCTATGTCGAGTCCATCCAGCAGATGCGGAACAAGTTTGCTTTCCGCGAAGCCATCAATAAGTTGGAGAACAGTCTACGTGAGCTACAGATCTGCCCTGCTGCCACTGGGGGAGCCAACACGCCACAAGACTTTTCAAAGCTGCTTTCCTCTGTCAAGGAGATCAGTGACATTGTTCAGAGGTAGCTGAGAAGAGCATGGATGGAACCAATATCTAGATGTCTGGGGCCTCTCTGGGTTGACGTACACTTCAATTGAACCCACCTCAGCTTTTCTCATGCCAAACAGAGGAACATTTACGAACGATTTAGTGTCTTATTACTGTGCACAAAAACAGGGGAACCAGTGATATTCCTCAAAAGTCTGTTTGGCGATCTTAAGGATAGCCCAGGTCCAAGTCATATCGACTTGATTTTTATGAGTTGTCTTTCTTCGTAATTCCACAACTTGACTTTTCTTGCATTTTCTCAAAGCAAAGACACCATTATCTCAGATGACTGACAGAAAAACACCTCATGTGCCTCACTATTTCCAATATTTTTTTTAGGGATCAAAATATATTTGATTGCAAAAGAAAACAACACTCAAGATCATAGTATTGACAAAGACTTTTTGTTGATGTCCAACTCTTTTTCTTCGTGTGGTTGCGGTTGGTCAAGAAAGGCCTTTGTTGTGAGATGTGAACGGTCCCTGTGATATGAGGAACTTCATTTTGAAACCGACTGATTAAGTATTGTATGATTGCAACACTGTGCCATGAATGACATTTCACTGATGGGGTTGAAAAGTCAGCGCGGTTCTCCCACCTTTTCCTGGTCCGTCAAGGGTTTTGAACAAGTGTTCCTTCAGCACAATCACTACATACATGACTTTCCAAAATACACAGTGGCCTTAAAGAGAGCATGAATCATTGATCAGCAAATGAAACACTACTGTCTCAAGGAGAAAGACTTTGATGTGAGAATCGGAGCTTAAGAAGCAGTATATGTATAGATGTTTTTATTGTGATGTCCTCTGAAAGAACTTCTGTGACCACTTGATGTCATTTCAAAGGTATTCCACACACCACTGACGGAAGTGCCTCGGTGAAAGGAGCAGCTTTATCGAATGACCACAAGCTTGTCTTAAAATTACAATTCTCGTTGAGGATGTCGGAGTCAATGACTATCTTACTAAAACTTTCCTGTTTGTTTTGCTTGTGTAATTGAAATTATGCAGTTGTTTTCAGTATTAGTTTGTCTTTTTCAACACTCTGCCATCTGACTGTGATGCCTGAGGAGGAAGCCAACCACAAGCTGCCTTTAAATCAACATGGTACTACCAGTGTTGACATTTCATGTTTTTTGTCTCTTCAAAATCATGCCACTACTTTTTAATGTGTATTCAAGCCTCACCCTTTTGTAGACTTAATGCTCATCTTTGTAAATACACATCACTTGTTTTCTCTTTTCAGTCGATTCTTCCTGTAACCTTGGTGCAATTTTTGTTGCATAAAATACAAAGCAATTTTGCTACTTGAACAACGTAAAGAGTGTTCTCGTATTGCTGTCCTGTCCATTCTTTTTTCTAGTGCTGTCATTCTGCCTTTAGCGTGTTATGCAGGTGTTCATGTAGTTCTGAAACTAGTCATTATTTTAAACATATTTGTCTGGGTATCTGCAGGGTTGTTTAAAATCAAATTTAAGGTTTTTGAAGACCGGTGTTCTGACGATTTGTGCTACCCATTTAGATTGTGCTACCTCCCATTAAAACAGATAGTTGGCACTATTTGATAGAGCGTCTTTACCTACCACTGCCCTAAACCTACTCTTAAAATAAATGCAAATATAGCATTACTAGCACAATCTGATATTAGTAGTATTACTTGACAGAACACCGGCACAAAAAATGTAATACTGTATTTGGGGGAATATAGGTCAATGTTTATGGTAACCATAAAATGAGTGTAAAAACGACGATTTAAACAACCTTACAGTTCAAATAATACGAGTTTTGACAAAAAACTAACTAATGACTTTAAGCCATTTTTAAGGGTACACTATGTAACGTTTTTTGTTTAAAATCCATCAATCCTTCCAAAACTACTATGTTTTACTATGTTCACTTTGGTAAGCCTATTGTAAGTGTTTATATTTTATACCAGACAGGATGGTTTTCGCTGGGAAATTTGTACATGCGTCACTTGCCCATATGCGTCTATAAACAGAGAAAAGTTTCTCCGCCTACTTTGGCGTGTGTCTGGTGCGGGAGTGGCAGAGGTTAGTCGGTTAAATGAGTGAGAAAGGTTGACATGGAGCCGCTAAATCTCCAACCTCAGATAATCACCAATTTTAAACAAACGCTGAACAGAGGAGAGTCTGCTGAGAGAATGCGACAGTGCTTGTAATAAAACAAGAATCAACATTAGCTTGGCTTTTCAGAGAACTGAGGGAGTTGAAATGTAGAAATGAAGTGGAGATGATGGTGTTTTTAATACTCAACAGGTAAGGTGTTTTATTGAATAGATAAATTGCCATATGTAGCTCTCTAACAGAGTTGATTGTAAAGTATCATCTATTGTGAAGGCTCATTTCATTATAGTTGTTGTAGCTCTGTGCTGGAATTTATTTTCAAGGAAGTACCGTATCTATTAATGGGTAAAGCTAAAGTAATGGCTTCAGCTAGTCAGCTTGAGATCCTTTCCATCTAAACTGGTTATATCTCTCAAGCCTAGTAGTTAATGTTTTATGAGCAGTAGGATAATCATGTTCATCTGCACAGAGCCAAAGCACAACCAAAACAATGTTCTTTTGCAAAATGCATAGTTTTGTTTCTTAACCACTAGAGGGCTAAACGTTACATAGTGTACCTTTAAGAAAAGGGATGAGTGATGACTATCTATCTAATAATCTTTGATCACCAAAATGACATATTTAAACGTTTTTTTTTCCTGTGACATTGACGTGATTGGTTACAAGGTATTGACGTCACGGACATCAGTGATTTTAAACCGTGGCTTTTTTCCACTGCAGTTTTAAGAAGAAAATACTCAGCAATGGTGTTGACATGAATTTGCACATGGTTTGTCTTGAAGCATATTTAAAACACCACATAGACATATAAACATTAAAAATATAAACATACCACTGAAGACATTCAAGACTTTTTAAAACCGTAATCCTGGTTTGTTCAGAATGAAACGGAGCCATTTTCTGTCTAGAGCATATTTATTGTCGTCATTAAAAACAAAATGTCAACATTTTAAAATCATATACACACAAGAACAGATTTTCAAATGTTAGCACAGCGCCTTCAGAGTTTATACATATGTACTGTTTTTATTCATGTGAACAGCGAGGTCATTCAGACAGAGACGGATCAGACCCTCATCTGATCACTTCTATCTGTCGAAGAATTTGCCTTGTTTTTCTTCAGCAGGGCCGAAGTGAAACAAGCCCATCGGACGTGCTGTCGCCACTGCGAGAGTTTGTGACCATCACCTTTCTGCGAGAGGAGTCAGTTACATCACCAACAGACATAGCCTTATATACAGCAGCTGAATCAGATCAGATTTCATATGGTACATACACTGAATTAAGACACAGATGCTGTTTCACAGGAAGTTGCGCGCTCTGGTGTTAATATACAAGCCGATGGCGCAGATTTTTACTGTACAGCCTGCACAACTGGAGCGTTTTTCCGTCACATTTTATAGATCTATACAAAAACAGTTGCAGTGCTGTAAAACCATTTGTTTAACTCAACTCCGGACTGCGTGTTGAGCTAGTAAAGATTAAACAGTGATAGTAATAATATTAACATGAATAACAATAAGGCAACATAAAAGGACAGACAAACGAATGATCAAGGAGCAGAAGAGGAGACGGGAGCAATGAAAGAATCATTTCGAAATCTTTCCATAAAGTGTCTTCGATTCATAAAGCTGTCCAACCCTCAACACTCGCGCATGCGCTCGCGTGTGTTCCCGCGTGAATGTGCACGAGATTCTGAGTTTCCGTTTCATTCCGTTTTAAATCTGGGATCTCGTGGAATCAATTCACGTTTACAGATGCGTATGCATCGACCTGATGCTTTTTTAGCTACAGGAGCATCAGGCGGGCGTCCTATTGGTGACCGACCCGAAAAGAGATTCTCCTGAAAGCAACGACATCAAGAAACACATTTGATGCTCTTAAAACAACCCATGCAGCAGTAGTATAATGTTGCTTACTCGTGTCTCGTTTCTATGTGACGAGCTATAAAACGAATCGATAAAAAAAGAGCCTGATTGTGTTCAGCTGTCTCGCTGATTCTTCTCTCCTAAACTGATGTGTCACGTGATGAGCAGCGGTTAGTCAGAGGATGATGGGAAAATAAGAACACACTGAGCAAGAAAGTGAGGATGGACAGATGAAAAGAAAGATAGGAGGAAACGAGCGCATGTAGCCGTGACGCCTCCCCTCCACGGCCCTCGGACGAGCCGAGACCGGGCCGTGTGTGATGATGATGAGGAGGAGGAAGAGGGCGGGATGGTTGCGGTGGGCAGTAGAGGACGATGGTCATTAACAGCCACACCCTTCCCTCTGCGGCTGTGGTTCGCTGGTGAGCCGGCCGCCCTGCGGCGCTGACGGTTTGTGCTGCACGCCCGATTCGGCCGCGTTCAGATCCAGACTGCCGTCCTGAATGTTCTGGTAGATCTTCTTCGCCGCCTCCAGGAAAGCGTCCTCCACGTTCTCACCTCTGTGACAGCAAACACACGTCTGTCATCTATGAGCTTACAAGAGCTGAACGCTCTGATTATGGGTGTGCGATGCGGACATTCAATCTGGGATTTTGTCGATAACAATATCAGATGATATTTTTGCCGAGTTTGTTTTTGTGCTGGTTTAGGCTTGTTGTGGACAGCTGACCGACTGATGTCTGGACTCTACTGTCTGGGCTTCAAGGAAGCATACACGGATGGTTCAATAATGAATACATGCTATGAAATTGGCTTGAATAACTCACGTTTTCGCGCTGGCCTCCAGGAACAGCAGACCTGTGAATGCAAACACACGGATGAGGATCAGGACTCGAAGCAGCTCCGTATCACACGTCACAGGCTTCACTCACCGTTCTCTTCAGCAAACTGCTTGGCCTCCTCGTACGTCACGTCTCGCTGGGCTTCCAGATCTGCTTTGTTTCCTATGAGTATAATCACCTGCACAAACACACAGGAAACATCACTCTGAGAGCCAAACCACCTCAATGTCTTACAAGCCTAAGCTTTAATCACATCTTCTGGGTGTTTGCTTGGGTGTTTCTAGGCAGTTGCTAGATCATTGTTATGTGATTGCTAGTCAGTTGCTAGGGTGTTGTGGGTGTTTGCTAAGGTGTTGCTAGGTGTCACAGATGGTTGCTAAGGCGTTGCTAGTTAATTCCTATGTTATCAGTACTGTAAATTGCCCTGTTAAAGTCAATAGGAGGCCAACCCTATGTTACTACAATGTGCTGGTGCTGAGATATGGCTTATTCATGCACATATGGTTGCTAGGGTGTTCTGGATAGTTGCTAAGGTGTTGCTAGGTGTCACAGATGGTTGCTAAGGCGTTGCTAGTTAATTCCTATGTTATCAGTGCTGTAAATTGCCCTGTTTAAGTCAATAGAGGCCGACTCTATGTTACTACAATGTGCTGGTGCTGAGATATGGCTTATTCATGCAGATATGGTTGCTAGGGTGTTGCGGGTGGTTGCTAGGTGTCAGAGATAGTCAATAAGGCGTTGCTAGGTAATTCCTATGTTATTAGTACTGTAAATTGCCCTGTTTAAGTCAATAGAGGACAACCCTATGTTACTACAATGTGCTGGTGCTGAGATATGGCTTATTCATGCACATATGGTTGCTAGGGTGTTCTGGATAGTTGCTAAGGTGTTACTAGGTGTGATAGATGGTTGCTAAGGCGTTGCTAGATAATTCCTATGTTATCAGTGCTGTAAATTGCCCTGTTTAAGTCAATAGGAGGCCAACCCTATGTTACTACAAAGTGCTGGTGCTGAGATATGGCTTATTCATGCACATATGGTTGCTAGGGTGTTCTGGATAGTTGCTAAGGTGTTGCTAGGTGTCACAGATGGTTGCTAAGGCGTTGCTAGTTAATTCCTGCAAGTACTGTAAATTACCCTATTTAAGTCAATAGAGACCGACCCTATGTTACCACAATGTGCTGGTGCTGAGATATGGCTTATTCATGCAGATATGGTTGCTAGGGTGTTGTGGGTGGTTGCTAGGTGTCAGAGATAGTCAATAAGGCGTTGCTAGGTAATTCCTATGTTATCAGTGCTGTAAATTGCCCTGTTAAAGTCAATAGGAGGCCAACCCTATGTTACCTACAATGTGCTAATGCTGAGATATGGCTTATTCATGCACATATGGTTGCTAGGGTGTTCTGGATAGTTGCTAAGGTGTTGCTAGGTGTGACAGATGGTTGCTAAGGCGTGGCGTGTTAATTCGTATGTTATGAGTACTGTAAATTGCCCTGTTTAAATCAATAGAGGCCGACCCTATGTTACCACAATGTGCTGGTGCTGAGATATGGCTTATTCATGCAGATATGGTTGCTAGGGTGTTGTGGGTGGTTGCTAAGGTGTCACAGATGGTCAATAAGGCGTTGCTAGGTAATTCCTATGTTATCAGTGCTGTAAATTGCCCTGTTTAAGTCAATAGAGGCCGACCCTATGTTACCACAATGTGCTGGTGCTGAGATGTAGCTTATTCATGCAGATATACTTCAGATATGGTTGCTAGGCAGTGACTAGGGTGTTGTGTGTGGTTGCTAGGGCATTGGTAGTGTGATTTCAGTGATCACTAGGTAGTTCATATGTTATGCAAGTACAATAGAGGCCAACCCTATGTTACTAGGATGTTGTGGTGCTGAGATATGGCATATTCATGCTGGACAGAAGAAGGCTTGTACTCACAGTATTGGGGTTGGTGAGATTCCTGGCGTCAGTCAACCAGCTGCTGAGGTGATTGTATGTGCTTCTCCTGTACAACACACATGACACACGGTTAATAAACACTCGTCGTCAGACCCTAAATGAGCCGCACCAGTTGAATGACATCTGTGAAGGACAGCTGTTCAGCGGCCCTGCAGACGCACCTGGTGATGTCATAGACCATCAGTGCTCCCGCGGCTCCTCTGTAGTAGCTGCGTGTGACGGCTCTGAATCGCTCCTGGCCCGCCGTGTCCCAGATCTGCAGCTTGATCTTCTGCCCACTCACCTCAATTATTCTGGTGCCGAACTCCACGCCGATGGTGTGCGGGCAGTCGGCCATGACTGAGGAGAGCAGAGGGGTGAACACAAAGCCACGGCCACCAGCTTTACCATTCATTCAAGCTTTAATGTTTAAGACAATGTGATTATTGTAATCATAAATGCAGTTATTTTTACGTCACATCACACATTCAGAGTTTTCTTCTACAGGTCCGTGCTGACTGACTCGTATACATTCAACAATACGTCTACATTCATAAATAAATCTAAAGCAAAACATACATGCATAAATAAAATGTAAGCAGATCTTCAGAAAGATATTTTTATCGAAATCAAGCAAATACGGTTGAGCTTCCATTTAACCATCCACCTCCCTAGTTTTAACTGTTTCTTAATGTAAACTTGCTAGACAAAAGTCCTATTAAAGGATTAGTTCACCCAAAAATGAAAATACTGCCATCCTTTACTCTCTCTCATGTCATTCCAAACCCATAAGATTTTGTTCATCTTCGGAACACAAATGAAGATATTTTTAATGAATTCATCAAGGGAAGTTGAGCTTCGGTTTACCCTATTTAAAGGGGACCTATTATGCCCCTTTCACAATATGTAATATAGTCTCTGGTGTCCCAGAATGTGTCTGTGAAGTTTCAGCTCAAAATCCCCCACAGATCATTTATTATAGCTTGTCAAATTTGCTCCTATTTTGGTGTGAGCAAAAACACACCGTTTTTGTGTGTGTCCCTTTAAATGCAAATGAGCTGCTGCTCCCGCCCCCTTTCCAGAAGAGGGCGGAGCTTTAACAGCTCAACAACAACAAAGCTGGAGAATCTCACGCAGCCAAAATGAGGATTGTCAGTAACGGTGTTCAGCCTTACATTGTTCAAACCGGAGTCGACACTGATGGAGAGACTCAGGAAGAAGTTACAACTTTTAGAATGAAACTGGACGTTTCTGAATGGTTAGTGGATAAATTTATGTAGTTGCTGTGGAGTTGATTCAACTCATCGACTAGCATGTGCTATGCGTATGGACGCCCACTATACAAAGCATACCTGTTTGCCAAAGAGAGCCATACACACCAGGCTAACGTTTATGACTGCTATCAAATGCTGTGAATGGTCTAATATTTCTTCCAAAATATCACGCGGACAGCAATCCCAGCAATCAAGTTTGCCAGGGACAATTTGCAGGCTATCCAAGCTAACGAGACTCTAAATCAGGGGTGTCAAACATACGGCCCAGAAAGGTGTCCAATCTGGCCCGGGGAATGAATTGAACAATAATAAAAAAATAGAGATGTACGGCACCAGCCATAAATCCCAACAGTTTTCAGTTTTATTTTGGCCAATCTCTTTTCTGGATTTGCAAGCAAACTGCTTCGCAATCATTTCCCAGACTGTCATTTATGTGGAAATATTACGAAGTCTATAAACAGGATGTTAAAACAGGCAAACGCTGAATACGGACGCAAAGGGGACAACATAGATGCGCCAGCATCTATGACTGTTCACGAAATATAGGAAGAAAAATATAAATATTGAGGTTTATATAAGTGCATCTCAGAAGAGACTGACAGAAAAGTTTCAAAGGCATTTTCTTTTCCTCTTTATCTCCGTATAAAGTTTTGTTTTCAAGCGCAGCGCGGTAACCAAGGAAACGCTATATCGCTGCTGTTCCATAAGCGCCACCTACTGACAGAGAGTGAGTTTGCATTTCCATTCAGTCCATCTGCAATTGTTGTTTTGTGCTGGTGTCTTATGTAGCATAATTTCACAAAACTATAGTCAGACCATGCTGTTTTTGCTGTAAATATTGAAATTTTATAATCAAATTTAAATCAAAAACAACTGCTCATGCTACAGAATCAGCAAATTTGCTTGTAAAAAAATTGGACTTGGCCATGAAAAACCAGTACATCACTAATAAAAAATATTAAATAAAAGTAATATTAAATAAAAGTAAATAAAAAGTAAATAAAAATTAATTTATAAAAATAAAAATGTAATAAAGTCTTTTCGCTGTAAAAACAAATGCCGTTTTCAAAGAGCAGTGTGTTTTTCTAGCTTTCTTGCAAATTAATTTGTAGTTTGTTGGGTTAATATTAAATGTAACTGTCAGCGCACTAAGGTTTAAAAAAGGTAATGGACTACTTGCACTGAGCCTCGTGACGCACATCCGGTTTGAAATATTACGTCTCAGTTGTTTCCAGTTATATATATTTTCAATGTGCTGTTATCACATAGCTCACTAAATCCCTCCTAAAATGATGATTTTAAATTCCAGACATATTCAGAGACAAGAGAAGAGATATTCTGATGATTACCATGTACAGACCTTTCCAAACTCAACCGAACTTTAAGTTTTAATCCAACATAAGCCGTGATTCTTTCACCACAGGGTGTCAGCGCTCTACTAGTGATCGCGACGCTGCAGTGTGAGATGTGATAAATAAGATCAGAATAAACGTAATATTTTAGTCACTATTCTGTGCCATTTTTTACTGACAATTATTTATGTAATTCACACATTTATGCCAAAAATCCTATTATTCAAAGTAGTTGCACTGTCATTGCATTATTCTTTAAGATTAATTAAATATTTAACATTGTTAAGGCAGATCACATTCTTTCAACTATTTCAAACACTGAAATAAAAGAGCACCAACGCAAGCAATGCTGCTCATATGAAAATTAACCATAGTTACTACACTCTTACTATAGTAAAACCATGGTTCGCCTTCATAAGTATTTGATTAATTATAACTATTATATGAAAGGTAAGTTATACTGCTGTTTAATCGTCAGCTTGGTTTGTTTGTGCATGTCTTGTATGCTCTTCTGCTCATTTACAATCAGAAAGCAGCTAACGCGCGATGCTAACGGTGCAAACGGACTTTTACAGTGATTGTCATTCTGTTAACAGATTGTCAGGAGGGAAGCAGTGATGCTTAACAGTTTTAACTCATTTTTGTTTGCAGTGCAACTGTAAAGTAAAATAGTCTAGCCATCGTGATAATGCGTTGTCACCCATAGTTACTACACTTACCACAGTAAAACCATGCGCTTTCTTAAGTGTGTTTATCAGTCAAATTCATTTAAATGTAAATTTAACAGGTATCAAACATGATGACTAAGAGAAAAACATTGCTAATGAGAAGACAAGCACTTGACGGCAGAAGGTTAGTGGGGAAATATATTTATTTATTATTCAGAATGTGCATTTGGAAAGGGAAATATATTAATAAACATTTCAGCAGGTTGAAGATAATTAATGTTAATGCAGAGAATATGATTAATTGTTTAAAAAACATTTGGTAACCCTAAAACGTAGTAATAATTTGGGTTTTCATGAGAAGCTCTCTGTATATAAATGCGCTGAATGCTGACCGGAAACACTCGAGCCGTAATAAGTAGAACGCGGAAGTAGTTGTGCAAGTAGTCCATTCGGCCGCACATGGTTACATTTTTTCCTATCCGGCCCTCAACCTAAAATGAGTTTGACACCCCTGCTCTAAGTAGTGTTGTGTGCTCATCTGTGCAGCCAATGGCAGAACAGTTAGCATGAACTTTTGCCATGGCGTTAGAACTGGTACACTGTTGTCGCTTGCGAAAACAAAATGGCAGAGCCGTGGGTGGAAACGTGCAGATTAAGGGGCGGTAATATTATAATAAGATCCCCTTCCTACATCACAAGTGGAGCGAAATCTGAGCGCCTCGTTTTTTCACATGCTGGCAGAGAAAGGCTTGTCAAAACAAAGACACTGTGTTGTCCTTTTTCATTTTTAGTAGATGCACCATGGACCCAATTATAGTACTTAAACACGGAAAAAGTCAGATTTTCATGATGATATGTCCCCTTTAAGTGCTCTTTGTACATTCACTGATCAATGTTTATATGTGAATAAAAGCTCAAATGAAATCTCTTCATCATATGAAGTGATTGTGTCTCTTTGGAAGACCTGGATTAAACCTTTCCATTCATATGGATTTATTTTACCGTCTCTTTATGAGCATTTTGAGGCAGGGTTTTGGATGAATAGACCGTCAATGGAGGGACAGAAATCTCTCAGATGTCATTAAAAATATCTTCACTTGTGTTTCAAAGAGGAACGAAAGTCTTGTGAGTTTGGAACGACATGAAGGAAAGTAAATAATGACAGAATCTTCATTTTTGGGTGAACTAACCCTTTAAAAACAGGTCAAATTTACCACTGAGAAGAACTACAGAAGGATGTCAGTATTAAGAAAGAACGTGTATATCTAGTTTGTTGAGCACATTGCAGCTGTATCATTTCATCTGCTGATGGTGGTGATCAAAACTCAGCGTTTCATTCAGACGGCAGTAAATGACGATGAAAAAACAAACCAAAAGTGGCTGATTATTTCACACAAACACTGTGAAACGTACACAGAGGCTGTTCATTTAGAGCAGTTGGTCGTGTCTCCAGTGCGTGTGTTTAACAAGGAAAAGTCTGACAATCACAAACCGCCATCTCATACTCACATTTCTTTTCTGTGAACTGGTGCAGCAAGCAGGACTTCCCAACGCCCATGTCGCCTGTGGAGAGAGAGTTGAAGTAAAACCGTGAGCGCAGTAAGCAGCGCCTGACTGAACGCATGGCTGCTGGTTACTCACCGATGATGATGTACTTGAAGATGTAGGAGTAGTTGTACGGTGCAGTGGCCATCGCCGCTCTGAAACACACACGTTACATGTCAAACTCTACAGACCACCACACCAGAAACTAATAATAATCATCATCATCTTACTATTGTATTTCAAAAAGAAGTGCAGTTACTAATATGGTGATGGTAACAGATATTGAGTTTGGATGCAAATATAAATATACTCAATATACAATTTACTCAAATGAGAAATACTTGAAGGCCACTTTAATATAACGTCTTAATATACATATTTACACTTTTTAAGTGTTTAAAACCATTTATATTTGAACTAAACATAAGAAATCAGCACTGACACATTCATAAAGCCTCATGTTGACTGTCACTCATAATACACCATCATCACAGCAAAGTCTAAAACAGATGATTGACAGCAGCCTGACCTGATAGAAACACTCATGCTATTTTCATGTAACGTGATTTATATGCGATATTAACTGTAACAGTGTGAAACTGTGAATAGATGAATAAATATAAATAAGATGTGTGGGTGTCGCTTCTCATCCTGTCAGCTAAAGCTCATCAACACAACACACTGCACTCATTAAAACACAGACATGCTAACAGCTGGATTTAGTAATGTTTTAGATATTTCGTGTTTTACTTTTGTTTTTATGGTGATTTCGAGCTTATAACGGCTAACTAGCGTGAGCTGCTAACGGTTGATTCACTGTAACGCTGAACTGACACGCGATGTTGAGTAACATTAGTAAGGGTTAGGGTTGGTTTGTTGTGTGTTTGATATATATTTTACGTGTTTTGTTATTTTTATGATGATTTGGAGCTGCTAACGGCTAACTAGCGTCAGCTGCTAACGGCAGGTTCGCTGGTCCGTATTCACTCTAACACTAAACTGACACGCGATTTTAATTAACACGAGTCGGGCTTAGGGTCAGGATGAGTTTGCTGTGTATTTGAGATGCATGTCCTCACCTGTGGTCGTGTGTGTTTGCTGTAAATCAGTGTGTTCAGATGATGATTATCCGGATCCTGGTCAAGATGGCGGCGGCACAAAGACTGAGGCAGTTCCGCGCCTTACCGCCAGGCGGCGCCAGAGGCCGCGCGCTTCACTGAACTCACCGTGAACTGCAGTGGTGTGGACCCGCCGACACGCTCGCGTACCACACAGAGCGACCAGAAAACATTAAAAAACGTTAAGTTAGTTTTATTTTCTCTTTCAAAAAAGCGCTAGTTAAAGTAACTGCTGAACTAACACCTCAAATGACATATTATGTGAGCGGTTTCATTTATAAATTTGACCTAATGATTAAAAATAAATAAATATTACATTTAAAAAACTCCTTAACTCTTGAAGAGAAAGGTCCACTAGGTTAGTGTGTATGTGGTAATCACATCCATCTGTGTTTGCACTTTTAAAGGCTTGCGTTGTGAGCTAGAAAGAAGAAAAGCAAATACACACTCTTAAAAATAAAGGTTCTTTATTGTTATTGATGGTTCAATGAAGAACATTTAACATCCATGGAACCTTTCCATTCTTTAAACTGGGAAAAAAAAGTTACTTAAGATGTTATTTACACTAATAAGGAATTAGTTATTCTAAGAACTGCTCACTGAAAGGTTCTTTGGGGAACCAAAAATGGTTCTTATTTGGAATCTTCTATGGAATCACCCTCTTATTTTTAAAGGAACAGTTCACCCAAAAATGAAAATTCTGTCATCATTTACTCACCCTCAAGTTGTTCCAACCCTGTATACATTTCTTTGTTCTGCTGTACACAAAGGAAGATATTTGGAAGAATGTTTGTGACCAAGCAGATCTCGCCCCCCCCTCCCATTGACCACCATAGTAGGGGAAAAAATACTATGGTAGTCAATGGGGAGGGTGAGATCTGCTTGGTCACAATCATTCTTACAAATATCTTCCTTTGTGTACAGCAGAACAAAGAAATTTATACAGGTTTGGAACAATTTGAGGTGGACAGAATTTTCATTTTTGGGTGAACTATCCCTTTAAGAATGCATATCTAGGCCTTTACCGTTGATTTGTTGTACGGCCCATTTAACACTCCTAAACGTGCTGATGAAACGCTCTGATCAGTAGTGCGTTGACCTCATTGACTTTCATTAAGACACAGTGACCTCATATAAAGGCCGACAGAACTGCTGTTTTGGTGAAAGCACCGACAGACTCAGGAACATGAACAGATGATTCGTACACCATGAGTGCCCATTTGGAGATCAGGGTCGGCTGAAAAGGGAACCCACTTAAGAGCAACCCTGGAATTTCAATGACACGGGACCTTGGTGCTACTGCAGACAAATAATGAAGAGAACTAAGGGCCAAATAAGGAGGCCGGCTTTGGATGCACTGGTCATTGAATAGAGGTTGAAGAGTCACTTTAAGAGTTGGGCGGCAGTCTAATGGAGGTAATGTATGAGAGAAAGTCTGGGCTAATTGTGTCGAACATACATTCACCTCATAAACCCTCTTCACCAAATGGCCTCTACAAAATATGCACCGTGTGTGTGTGTGTGTGTGTGTGATCTTCACATGCGCTTCAAGTCAAATATGTACAGGTCTGTCTAATCAAACGCAGGCTGGTCTGAGATGTTGCCATGCGAAATTCTATATTTCATTGCCACAACGACACAGTTGTCTGGAATTTTTCCTGGTGAGCTCATCAACAACAATGACATACAATGAGACATGTACACATGCGCTGTTTTTACATTGTTTTTCTATGTAAGCACGTGCTACAAGAACACCTTCTCTGTGAACCGGCTCATGATGTAAATGTACAAAGAGACAAATACTGACAGATTTGGTATAAAATATGAATAATGCAGAAATGATCCACTGTGTGTGTGTGATGAACCCACAATGAACTTGTGTTGAGGAGCTGTGACATCTCACCATCAGCTCTGACCTGTCATAGTGTGTGTGTGTGTGTGTGTTACAAGCCTGCAGGCACAGATGGGTTAAACTGCGGTAGGTCAGCAATGTTCTTGTTGATGTTGTAGTTTATTAGGTGAGGGAGAAAACACACACACTCTCACACACACATACACGCACAAACATACATGCATACTCATACACACACATGCTCACAGAAACATACACGCACACACTCTCACACACATACTCTCACACGCACACACACTTACACAAATATACACACACTGTCAGTCACACACACTCTTTCTCATACACTCTCTCACACACACATACACGTACACACAAACATTCACACACTCTCAGTCACACACACACACTCACACACAAACATACACGCACACACGGTCACATATTCTCTCTCACACTCACAAACACACACTCTCACTCTCACACAAACATACACACACTCTCTCTCACACGCACACACACAAAATCACTCTCACAAACTGTCACACACTCTCACAATCAAACATACACACTCTCACACAAGCATACACACACACACTCTCTCACACACAAACATACACACACACACACTCTCTCACACACAAACATACACACACACACACTCCCTCACACACATACACACACACACACACTCCCTCACACACAAACATACACACACACACTCCCTCACACACAAACATACACACACACACTCCCTCACACACAAACATACACACACACACACACACACACACTCCCTCACACACAAACATACACACACACACACACACACACACACACACACACACTCTCTCTCACACACAAACATACACACACACACACTCCCTCACACACAAACATACACACACACACACTCCCTCACACACAAACATACACACACACTCCCTCACACACAAACATACACACACACACTCTCTCTCACACAAACATACACACACACACTCTCTCTCACACACACACAAACATACACACACACTCTCTCTCACACACAAACATACACACACACTCTCACACACACAAACATACACACTCTCTCTCTCTCACACACACACTTGCTCTCACAAACACTCTTGCACACACAATCACACACTCTTTCTCTCACACACATACACTTACACACACACACACACACTCACATTCACATGCTCTGGTGTGTGTCTGAAGGTTCAGCTGCTCATAGATCTGAGTGTTTTTTTTTTTCCATCTGCAGTGGAATCAATATTATTCGACAGCCTGAAAGATTGTGAAATCCTGAGTGATTTAAGTTTCTTTTAAGGTATAAACTGCTACAAATAAAGGTTATTCTGCCTGTAAATGCTGCAATTAACAAAATGAGAGAGAGAGAGAAAAATCCAACGCCTAAACTTTTAGGAAAATTTACATTTACTTTAAAGTATAAACTCCTACAAATGAAGGTTCTTTATTGGCATTGATGGTTCCACGAAGAACCTTTAACATCCATGGAATCTTTCCATTTCACAAAAGGGTCTTTATCGTTTTTTTTTATTATTTTTTTTTATAAACTGTTCACTCTAATTCTTTTGAGAAGCAAAAATGGTTTGAATTGCACTGTTTTAAGAGTAAAACACAAAGAAAACAGCTCAGACCACTTCAAAGACGCCTCGAGTTCATTGATGCTTCATCAAATCCACCACATTCTTCAACTATGATAATCGACGCTCAACAAGTCTGCGCAGATTCAGCGTGTCGAAAACTGACGCACTGACAGATGTAAATAAACTGCCGAAGAAAGAGAAGCCGTATTTTAGAATTTAAAATGCAGTGCTCACGGCCATATATAAGCTGGCATACTTCTCTCCTCACGCTTTTCTCATTTATTGGCCCTATTTGTACGTCACAAATGATCACACGTGAGTTCGCGTCACTATGCCTGCAATGCAGCGTTTGTCCAGAAGGGCGCGCTGCTGCTCAACATAACAAACAGAGCAAATCACTGACCGACACAGAATAATGACACAGGCCTCAAGACAAGGAAATGTTTTATACATATTTTTTGAATATTTTTTACACACAGGTACACAGACCCAGTTCATCTACTCTGAACAATAATAAATTATGTTATAATTTCTGAAATGCTTTTTAAAAGACTGTGCTTTATTTGGAGAGTTCTGAATGAAAGTTCGGGAGCATCTTCACCTAAATGTGGACAGCAGGACAAATCTGTTCACTTTTATCAGTCAATGATTATTATACGCATGTGTTCATCTTATGCATTATTAGTTAATGGGGTTTTAATTACTCTCAAACTTTTATAGAACTGATAAAAGATTGTGAAACGACATTGCTGACAGTAAATTCCTGTTTCATTATTTTTTTTTAAATAATTAAGCATGTTTATTACTGAAATCAACAGGACTGGTGAACACGCACACACACACACACACACACACACACACACACACACACACACACACACACACCTTCTGTCCTGTCATTAAACTATCAACACATCAAAATAAATTAACATTCATGACAAGAAGGAGGTTAAATTGAAAACACAGGTCAGAACAGCTTGCCAGTTCATTGAAGAGGACAGATTTTCAAACAATCCCAGCGAGGTTATTCTTCTGAACTGGAGTGAAACCATTTCCTCAAGCGGCCTGAACCGACAGATGATTCACATTCTATTAGAACAAACTCCAGCTTTCATTTCAGCATCAAAGTGTCTATTTACATAAATCAAGTGTCTGATCACAGCACACACACACACATTCACTAGCACACACACTCTCACACACGTACACACTCTCTCCACACACACTCCACACACACACTCTCCACACACACACACACTCCACTCTCTCCATACACTCCACACACACAATCTCTCTCACACGTACACACTCTCTCCACACACACTCCACTCTCTCCACACACACTCCGCACACACTCTCTCTCACACGTACACACTCCACACACACAGGTTTGTTTTTGTGAAATGTGGGGATATTCCACAGGCGTAATGGTTTTTATACTGTACAAACCATATTTTCTATCCCCCTACACTACCCCTACCCCTAAACCTACCCAACACAAACAACTGTGCACATTTTTACTTTCTCGAAAAAACTCATTCTGTATGATTTATAAGCCTTTTGAAAAATGGGGACATGGGGTAATGTCCTCATAAGTCACCCTCTCCTTGTAATACCTATGTCATTATACAAATTTGTGTCCTGATATGTCACAAAAACATGCGCACACACGTACACTCTCACACACACATACACACACACTCACAAACGTACACACTCACACTCTCTCTCACAAGTACACACTTTCCACACAGACATTCTCTCACACGTACACACACACACACACACACACACACACACACACACACTCTCTCTCTCTCTCTCTCTTTCTCTCTCACACACACACTCTCTCCACACACACAGATCCTATTGTAAATGTCAGTTGCAGGGAGTATTGAATTTAAAAATAGCGAAGAATTTAATTTTCTCCACTGTAGGGCGCTAAATACCATTAATTATTAGGCTATTATTATTATTATTATTATTATTATTATTATGTTTAATAAGGCATTTTTAAAATTGCTGTTTTATATATAACACGTAAAAAATATTTCAAACATTCAGATCTCTTTTATTATCTTACTGACATATTTTATATTTAATAAAATAAAATAGTTCCACTGTATGTTGAAGCCGTTAGACTTTTTTTAGGTTTCAATCCAGTGACTAAATTTATAAATATTAGTTAAACACACACTAAGTAAAATTACTGCTGTTCGACTAGTAACTCCAGTAACATTGAAAGATAATCACTCTGATACTGTAATATTCACTGCTTCATATAATCGTAGCTTAATTAGATTATTAACGAATTCGGCGTGTCGTTCATTAAGGACGGGTTTAACATCTGCTCGGACTAAAACTATAAATACAGGAAAGGAGTAATAGCTACAAATGAACTATAAAAAGAGAGGAGATGCCGGTAGAAGTGAGGGAAGTAAAGCAGCCCTTATATCAGAATGGACAAACTCGTTTCGAATTCACTTCTGTTTCCCTTTCATATAAACAATGAATAAATGAAACGTGTGAGACCAATGTGTAAAGCTCGAGTCAAACACACTTATACACATCTAAACAGGCACATGCTAATTACAAATAATTATACAGACAAACCGATATCGTATGGAATTTTTATTTATTTACCTAAATTAGCACGCATGCGCACACACACACATATATCATTCAGTCCAGCGCAACACAGTGAATTCAGTGTTTAGCGTCTTTATTCTGTTAAAAACCCTGACATAAGCATCGATTTTTATTTGTTTAACATTAATTGTTTATTGTATTCATTTTAATATAGCCAAAGTGAACTGCCCGCTGACCATAATCAACTTGATGTCTCTATATCCCAGCATGCCTTTGGCTTTTTAACCGTCATTATTGTCATTTGACTTAATAATTTGAACAAACATTTTTCTGCTTTAAACATAATTTATAATTATTAGTCCATTAATAAGCAAATGGTAAAATGATAATATTCACGTAATTAAACAATGAATGTGTCCAAGCAAAAACAGTTGCCGGAAAGGTGAAAAGGTCAGAGCAATGACTTCCAGAATCACCTGAAAGCGTCACACACAAAGCTCCACCATCCACACACACTTCAGGACCTCCATCTTCTCAAATAATCTTTTATGTGCCATAATCTATATGTCTGCAAACCCCACAGTTCCCACGTCTCTCTCTCGAGATCAAAAGCCACACAAAGTTAGCGGGGAATTTATAACAAACACACAGGCACCACTAAAGGCCAGAGAGCTTTTATTCCAGCAGAAGAATGAAGCTCGCGGAGAGCAGGAGCCGCTGCATGTTGGGAAGATTGAAATCAATTAGTGGAGAATAGAGCAGTGAAAGCATCCATCACAGATGCTGCATTCAGCGAGGCAGACAGACACGACAGCATGAATACACACTTAAAACACACACAATGAAATCCACATTGACTATATCAGTGTCCTGCTTCAACTGAACCACGCACAGATTCGAAAGTGCTCTTCAACCATCAGGAAAATACAGCATCATTTTAGCTCCGTCATCACAAACCCACGAAGACACGTGAGCAGTGCGAGCTAGCTAGCTAATGCGGTTTCTCGCACAATAAACCTGCCAACTAGCATTGCCTAGTGTTTCTAAAATAACGACAAATGGCACGACGAGCACACATAAAAATCAGCTGGCTTCAGAATAATCAACCTCAGTCGTGCCGCAAGCATGTTATTAAAATCTGGTGCGTCTACGAGGCCTGTTGGACTCTAATGCACGCAATCAGATTTCCGCCTGTCAAAACTACATTTCCACACAAATTAGCTGCTAGCTTCAGCAATCTGCTCCAGTTCAGACTCTGGTTTTAAGATGTACTGAAAATAAAGCAGAATTGTACACCCTTTTCTTTTTTTTCCTATGTGTTGTGGTAGATCAGGCTCTTATCATAGAATTGGATAGACCCAATTCATATTTCCGTGTTTCTCAGTAGCGGAAGTCATCATAGCTGGGTAAACTTTTATAGCTGTGAATGAGAGACTACATTAAATATATTTTTTTGTGTTTCCATTTGCGCAAATAGCAAAAGAAAAACTCCATAATAGTGTTTTCACAACTTTCAAAAAGAGGGAAAAAATAAAGAGCGATTGATAACGGCAGTCAGAAGAGAGAAAGATGTCATTTTTACCGTCACTCCCATAGTCGCTGTATAAGAAACACCCTCACAGCAGCGTTAACTATTTATTTATTTAATTTTTTTTTTAATTTAATGCAAATGTAATATAATACTAAATATAGTGTTATAAATGTACATAATTTAAAAAAAAAATGAAAATATAAAAAACTTTGCAGGATTTACGATATTGATGACCGTTAAAACGCGTCATCACAGTCTGTGGGTCTATTACCGTTCGTTTATTGCGTCCCATGAATGCCGGGATCCATCGTGCCATATATTCTTTCCTTTGGGTTTATTAACATGCCAAATCGTGTAGATGCAAATAATGTTGGAAAACAGTTAAAGACACCGGAACGACAACATCAAAATTTATGAGCCTTCTAATCCACAAAGGTTAGTCACATTAAAATACATAGCTAACACTTAGCTATTAGGCTAAACTGTGGTGTAGCTGCATACGGCTCCTTTGGATTGCCAGCCTATTAAAACATGAACAAAAAATCTAGCCTATAAACCTAGCACTACGTTTTATCAACCTTTTCGTAGAATATACAGCTTTTCTCTCTCTTAATGCGTGTCTGTGAGAGAGAGATAGAAAGAGATGCTAATCCATTTAGGCTATTAGGTAAAGCGCATATTTTAACATATAAAAATCAGCATGCGTGCGTTTCTATTGATTTAAATATTCCGAGGTTTGATATTTTCTGATCATCAATAACGCCGCTGTATAACAAAAACTGCGTGCTGTATAACAAACTGTGACTGGCGCCATCTTGTGTCCACTTAGTCACTGTATTGAAAATGACTACTCGTGTTGCCAGGACGATTGTTTTGTACATTGTAATCGGTTATAAAGTAAGAAGCTGGATGTACATTATCCCGTACATCTTAGGACCTTTACAAACAAAACAGATGATAGAAAGATCATATATTTTTGCTATATAATAAAATATGATAAAATTAGGATTTTTGAGTGTGAGGTTTGTTTTAAGGCATGAAATGATTTCACTTGACTTAAAAATTCAAATTTGAATGGAAACTAGTGTCTGCAGGTTTCCGGCCAAGAAAATTATTTTTTAAGAACGTTTAAAACATGAACAGTAATATATTTAGAAATGAACTTTAATCAAATTTAATTTAAAAATGCTGAATTGCAATGTAATAATTAAATGTTAACGAACTGAACCGTATTGTAAAATGTTTCCATTTTCACTTATTTCACCTTCCATTTTAAAGTCAACAGCAAACAGCTTTCACACAACTTTTAACATGTTCACAGTAAAGCAGAATATGGCTACTGCAGAAATGTTATATGAGACTGGATCAAGCTATGATATTATTAATTTTTAAAGCAGTTTTATTTTATTGAGGTAATTCACAATAACACCAGCTGCATTTAATAAGTGTAAACAGAATGAACCTGAATTCATCTCGGTTTAGACAGACTTTCTAAAGCTTTCATGCTCACAGCAGCCCTTCTGTAACCTGAAATATTTCATTTGAGAGATTTTTACCCAGCAGATTCTACTTTAGATCATCACAAAAAAACTACAGAAGCATCTCGACCCAGGAGAGAAACGTCCCCTGAAATTATCTGCAGTTCTATTAACTGGACATTCTTCTTCAGCTGATAGTGTTTCAGCATTGAGATCGGCTCGCCCAGCAGCTGCCAAATGCAGCTGTTCTTCAAACAGTTGTTGTTTTGGAGCCGCCGTTAGCAGACGCTGATTAGACCCGTCGAGAATCGACTGAGCCAGAGACTCAAGAACTGCAGCGGCGCATGAAGGCCACGGACGCAAACTAGTGTACTTCCAGAATAATCAAGGAAACCTGTTGTTTATGTGAAAGTGAACTGAACAAAATGCAACACAGTGGTAGGAAGCCATTTATTACTTTGATTACTCACTTCCCAGCTAACAAAAATGTGTTCTAAGAACGTGTTGCTAATGTTCCCATTAAGTTATGAAAACGTTATTTCTGAATGTTCCCTGAACATTCCTAGTTTTTTTTTTTTTAAATGAACGTTAAGGGAACATTCCATTTTATAATTTTGGGAATGTTACATTCAGGCACATTATGGAAATGTTACATTTAAATGTTCTCTGAACGTTCTGAAACAAGTAGTTATATTTAAAAAACATTAGACGAGACATTTGAGGCATTTTCATTTATAAAGATTAACTTTCTTTGGCGTGGAAATAATAGGCCCCCTTTAATTCAACACAAGTCTGAATGAAATTTGAGAGTTAACACAGATTATCAGTAAATAATAACTAAAATCTGAGTCTGTTCCTCACACGATTACCTTTGTTAATATATATATGTAAGGGATAATCCACAGCAAGCTGTGCTTTAAACGATTTTAATGCACAAGGCAAAGAACTGCCTATTCAAATGGTTTAATGCACAGCTAGCCATAGATTATCCCACTTATGCTGTGGTCATTTACCAGCATTGACAAGTTGCATCTGTAAACTGACTTTGAAATACCTGTGCACTAAACAGTTTTATTGCCCTGGACAGATAGCCAGTCCCTCACACACACACACACACACACACAAATACAGTATATATATATATATATATATATATATATATATATATACACACACACACACACTGTAAGCTGGTCCTTGTTCCTCTGAAAACCTCTACTTCCCCAGCTCCACCTGTGATCTCTCTCTATGTTTTGCCTGTTATTATTTGGTTTAAAGGGGACATATCATGAAAATCTGACTTTTTTTTTCATGTTTAAGTGCTATAATCGGGTCCCCGGTGCATCTACCAACCCAGAAAATGTGAAAAAGGACAGTAACTTTGTTTTGGCAAGCCTTTCTGAAAAAATTAGCTGCTCAGATTTCGCTCCCCTAGTGACGTAGGAAGGGGATCTTATTATAATATTACCACCCCTTAATCTGCACGTTTCCACCCATGGCGCCGTCATTTTGTTTTCCGAAGCGACAACGGTGTACCAGTTCTAACGCCATGGCAAAAGTTTGAGCAAAGCATGATAACTGTTCTGTCGTTGGCTGCACAGACGAGCACACAACACTATTTAGAGTCTCGTTAGCTTGGATAGCCTGCAAGTTGACCCTGACAAGCTCGATTGCTAAAAAGGAGCGTTTCTGTCCTAGCGATATTTTGGAAAAAACTATTCAACCATTCACAGCATTTGATAGCAATCATAAACGTTAGCTGGGTGTGTATGGCTCTGTTTGGCAAACAAGTACGCTATGTATAGTGGGCGTCCATACGGGATTTGCACAAAAGATTAACATGACGGCACATGCTAGTCGATGAGTTGAATCAACTCCACAGCAACTACATAAATTTATCCACTAACCATTCAGAAACGTCCAGTTTCATTCTAAAAGTTGTAACTTCTTCCTGAGTCTCTCCATCAGTGTCGACTCCGGTTTGAACAATGTAAGGCTGAACACCGCTACTGACAATCGTTATTTTGGCTGCGTGAGATTCTCCAGCTTTGTTGTTGTTGAGCGACCGAAGCGCGAGCTGTTAAAGCTCCTCCTGTTATTTTGATCCTCATTTCTTCTTCTAAAACTCTGAATCAGTTGGACCAACTATTTTGCTAAATGATTCAGTTTCAAAGTGCTCAAAACGCCACACGCTGGTGACCCCTGCTGGTCAGAACAGTGTAAATGCAGCGATAACAACTCTTCTCTTTACTTTTAAAATTGTCATTAAAATATCTACAAATGTATAAAATTAATCTGAGATCAGGTAAAAATCATACAGACACTGGTTCATGGGCTCACAGAGGTCATCGCCCGCTAGCGGCCAACCATTGAAACTGTGAAACGTTTTGAAACAGTAGATAATAAAGCCTCTGAAATCACATGACTTTAGCAGTTTGATACCCGCTCCGAATCACCCGTTTGAAATGATTCACAAAGGTTTCGAAGCTTATGAAGCGTGTTTGGAAAGGGCCGTAACAGTAACAGCAAACATTTTAAACAGTTCCACATTGCTGCACTCTTGTCACATGACCTCATTCCGTTGGATGTTTAATTCAGCAAGCTAGTTATCCTCAAAAGAACAATTATTTTGCATTTTTAATGTAATTCGGAGTACAAAGTGATGTAACTTTTGCCATTCTGAACAAATAATGAGTCAGAAAGGAGATGTTTAAAACTGTGTTTGCTTTATTCATCAAATGCTTTTGTGGGTGAATGATGACCAAACGTTCATTTTAGGGTGAACTGTCCCTTTAATGACAGCATAACGCATTTGTTTAAAGCAGTCACGCTGATATTAACCAGCAGCAGGACAACAACAATAACCACAGCGACTTCCACACATTCGAGGACGAGATGGACAGCGGGACAAAGTGGCTTTCTGATGGCGGCTCTCAGTGAACTAATGAGGGCCGCAGCCTCTGCAGGCAGGATAAACATTATTTCTAGCATATTGTGGCTGCCAGTCGCTTATTTATGGCCTGGCTTTTGTGCTCTGCGAGCTAATAACGCTTCAAAAAAACAGCGGAGTGGAAGCCCTCTCCCTCATCGCGCCACAGCCACTCCAGAGCCACATCAAACGCTCGGCTCCGGGCCCCGCTCCTGATAATTGCACACCTATTGTTCCCAACGTCCAACCCAAGCAGCGGACGAAAGAGAAAATGGAGGCAGAGAGAGGGGAAAATAGGCCTCCATAATGAGTCCACTACAGCTGAGTAAATATACTCTAAAACAATATGAACTGTTTTGGTACGTCCCCCCGCTTGAGCGCACAGACGGTTCCTCCCGTCTCACCTTCATGACAGGCACGACCCTGCGATTGAGTGCTTGCCGTGAGACGGAAGGCTAAAAGGTGCAACATTTTACTACGACAACTTGATTTCTACATTAGCTGAAGAAAAAGCAATCAGTAACCATCACAATGTTCTGAATGAGCATATCCCTAAGAGCTTCCTTCAGTGAAAGGCTTGTCCCTGAAACACCTCCATTGTAGTCTTGAGTTTTCTTCCGGGAAAGAACACCACACAATATTCCTCATTTAAATAATTCATATGCAGAATAAAGGGGCGGGGCCTGGTTGAGTTAGTTAGTAGTGTGTTGAAACTGGCGGTTATGGTAAGGGGCGGGACATTTCCCAAACACACTCGGAGCGCTTGACCAATCACAACACACTGCTCCAGCCGACCAATCAGAGCACATTGTGCTTTTCAGAAGGAGGGGCTTCATAGAGACAGGAACTAAATAGAGCGTTACTGACAGACTGGGAAGAGAGGAGCTGCAACAATGGAGAATAATGGGAAAATAATCAACATTCAAGCAGGAAAACCTGTTCTAGCAGAGCCCAAAAACAACGTCAAGACTTAGTCACCCTGTAATCAACAAAACGACATTCAAACGTTTTTTCATTTAGTATACGTGGATCAATAAATATGCAAATTAGCCCCACCTCCACTCGCTCACGCCAGCTCAGAGATCCACTCGGTCAACTTTCTGAGGTAAACGCTGCACAATGAAATCGCTCTTTACAACGTCGGACACATAACGGTAATTAATATGATTAGCTTTTTGCTTGACTATGTTATCAGACAGCTAATAATGTGTTGCTAATATTACACAAACCATGAAGGACAGCTGCCTTCTAACAATCAGTATCCTTACAAATGCTTTGAACAACTCAGAACGTCAGTGGAGAAAGGTATATAGTTCATCATAACATCATAATATACATCATACACCTGCCATTGCTAAATCTACACAATTTTTCCTATCAGCAGAAAAATATATACCGGGATAACATGGCTTCTCTCGAGACTCCCCTGCTAGTTCGCTGTTAATGATATGATATGCTGTTAGTTGACATGATTGGTTACAAGGTAGTTTGTGAAATCACAGACACCAGTGATTTCAAACCGCGGGATTGAGACTGTCTTTTTTCACTGCAGTTTTAAGGAGAAAATACTCAGCAATGGTGTTGATTTATGAATTTGCACATGGTTTGTCTTAAAGCATATTAAAAACACCACAGAGACATATAAACAACATTAAAAATGATTCTTTAAATGGCATAATATGGCCTCATTAATCAATATTATTTGACACAAAGAATTACATACTGCAGAAAATAAGCATTTATTTGTAATGTAGTGTGTTTTGTTATAAAATAGAAAAAAAATATCCATTGTTCAAGCACAGTGAGTGCACCCTATTTCAAGTATATTTGTCCAGATTGGAGCAGAGAGAGAGAGAGAAGAAAAAAAAAACTGTCACAACCATGAATTAAGAATTAATTCCCACGACTTATTAATGAACTAAATTAAAACAAGGGAACAAAGTAGTACAGCCATCATTTAATAAATTATTAATAAAATCTGGCCACGGATGAATAAGTTTGTTTTAAATATGTCTATGTAGATTTGATTAATTGTTATTTCCATTTAAATTTTAGTTTTTTTTTTTTTAGTAGATCAAGTGAAAATGAGAAATGTTGCCTTGGCAAGTAGCTGAAAAAAAGTTGAAGTTTTGTTTTTCACATTTTAATTTATTTTAGTTAAAATTTGAAAGATTTCAGGGCTGGAATGCTAGTCTCAGCATGGAGTTCTTGGTTCTTCAGACCTGTATCCTATACTGCAAAACCAACCAGTTTTAGTGAACTATAATAACCCCGGCCACGATGTCTATTTTTCCTCCACATGTCATTTGCTCAACAGTAACGCACGTTTTACCACTCGAGGATTGGGTTGTATGTAAATTGTTTACAATTCAGATGCAAATGTGCTCTTCCTCCTCATGTAAATTTGACGAAGCGTCATGAAGGAAGCCTTACTCTGATAATCAGTGTGCAAATGGGTCTTAACAGCTGCAACATGTTCTGTATTTACAGCAAGGTGTAAATTGGAAAGGGCCGAGGCCGCACGCACTGGGGTCACAGAGGTCACAGAGGGCAGCGGAGTCTTTATGAGCCATTATTTTTATGGCAATGAAAGTAAAAGCAGGTTCGAGTGGGCCACTGTAACCTTGATGTGACTGACTCTGACCTGAATGAGAAGATGAGGAAAACATCTCTGGGCTGTAATTAGCGGCCACACTGAGTCACGCGTGCATCAGCGCAGCGGCGGCATGGCGCAGGTGAGGCCGCGACGCTTTCCTCCAGACCTGTACGTGAGGGGATCGGGAACACGCGGCCGGATCGCATGGTTCAGGGGCTGCTGCAGGACCTCGTCTCTTGACAGCGCAACAAACTGAACTGACAAAGAAAAGGCTTTTTCTCTTGAAACAGCTGTGCGGTGACCAACAGCATCCTCTCGTCCTCTCAGCGGGCGAGGTGGCTGTAATTGAGTTGTAAATGCGATGTGGCTCTTTTTGCCCCGTGTCAGTGTCCAGCGCCGTCCGCCTTCAGCCCAGAGCAACGGCACCGCTCCCCCAAAGTCGGGTAGCGCACGGCACGCTGACAGATGCGCCGATCGTCTTGGACAGAGTGAATATGCAGCAGGATCTCACTGGCTCTCTGCGCACAGGCTGCCACGTTCACTCAGCGTCAGCCTCCAAACTAGCAATTAACTCTCCAGCCCCGCTCGGCCCTCCTGTGCCCGACGAACCGCACGGCCCGGGGCCGACTGACCCACCCCCACAACACTGGACCTGGAGCGAGAGACGCCTGAACACGGATACAAGGATCAAACACAGCTCCTCTGTGTTTCCTGATGAAGACTGGAGATGTGAGTGAGTGAGAGAGGAAGACTGTGGCGCTGCCGTGCAAAATAATAAATAGAATATAACTAGATCTAAATCCAGAGGATCATTGTTATATATATTGCCACACCGCCCAGACCTAAAAGTGTGCTGTTAAAGCATTATAAGGCATTATAGATGCACAACTTTCTGTATAGCTGCTTTGAAATGCATTGTGATAATGGTT
This sequence comes from Ctenopharyngodon idella, assembly GCF_019924925.1. NCBI lineage: Eukaryota > Metazoa > Chordata > Actinopteri > Cypriniformes > Xenocyprididae > Ctenopharyngodon > Ctenopharyngodon idella. The sequence goes on from NC_067224.1 coordinate 2,284,073, forward strand.
ATACAAATAAATTTGATTTGACTGTATATTCTTCAAATGTGTTTGTGTGGTTATGTTGGCACATTATTGTAAACGATAATATATAAAGTTCAATAATGATTAAGCTGAAAGATACAGTGAGGTCAGACCCAAAGTTTTGATGACAGAGAGAGAAAAGACTAGTGTGTCTATCAGCTAACAAAAACTTTCCCCTTAAGTTATAAAAACATTATTTCTGAATGTTTTGGCAGACATTTTGAACATTAAAGGGGTCCTTGATTATAATTTCACTTTTTTTAAACTTTAGTTAGTGTGTAATGTTGCTGTTTGAGCATAAACAACATCTGCAAAGTTACGACGCTTTCTTTTACAGAAATCACAACAACTGGCTGGTAGGAACTACAACGAGCTTCTTCCTGGGCTGGTGACATCACTAACCCTAAAATTTACATAAACCCCGCCCCCGAGAACACACAACAAAGGGGGTGAGGCCATGTTGGGCTGCTTTAGAGAAGAGGAAGAGTTGCTGTAGTAGAGTGTTGTTGACATGCCGTCATTTTACGCTGGACTGCTTCATAAACGAGGATCAATTCAACGCTGGATTTGCACAAAAGATTAACATGACGACACATGCTAGTGGATGAGTTGAATCAACTCCACAGCAACTACATAAATTTATCCACTAACCATTCAGAAACGTCCAGTTTCATTCTAAAAGTTGTAACTTCTTCCTGAGTCTCTCCATCAGTGTCGACTCCGGTTTGAACAATGTAAGGCTGAACACCGTTACTGACAATCCTCATTTTGGCTGCGTGAGATTCTCCAGTTTTGTTGTTGTTGAGCAATCGAAGCGCGAGCTGTTAAAGCTCCGCCCTCTTCTGGAAAGGGGGCGGGAGCAGCAGCTCATTTGCATTTAAAGGACACACACAAAAACGGTGTGTGTTTGCTCACACCCAAATAGGGGCAAATTTGACAAGCTATAATAAATGATCTGTGGGGTATTTTGAGCTGAAACTTCACAGACACATTCTGGGGACACCAGAGACTTATAGATCCCCTTTAAGGAAACATTCCATTTTGAAAATATTATTGGAACATTACTTTTAAATGTTCTCTGAACGTTCTGAAACAAGTCGTAACATATAAGGCTATAAAGGCTATAATAGACTATTTAATGCCAGATTCCCATTGAGACAACTTACCCCATCAATATGCATTAAATTATCTATTTCTTTCCCTGCACTCTAAGAAGAAAAGGTTCTATATGGAACATTAAAAGGGTTCTGTAGGAGTTCATGGGATCATTTAATGGATTTAGTTTTAATTAATTAATTTTTCATTTTAATTAAATGTTATTAACCTGCTGAACATGAAAGTGTTATGCTATCATTTATGCCATGCTGTCATTTCAGCAAGCGGAGTGTGAATCGTAAGTAAGTCAGTATCTTGTCAGTATCAGGTTAGTTCAGTAGGTCTTATTATGAACATGCAGTAGGGAAGGCAGAAGTGGAGCAGTGTTTTCCACCGAGGGCTGTTAGTAATGTAGCGACTCCTAGTTTCACTAGCGCTGGAGGAGGTTAGTAGCCGACAGCAATAATTACTCTAGCATGAGCACTGAACGTCCACCTGGGGCGAGATGACACATGCTTACAGACCGCAGGGATCACGCTGCTCTAATGAGAACTCAACGTTGAGTCCCTTTCACCTTCACTATACGCACTGATTACTGAATCACAGCCAGCCAACAGGGAACGTTCTCAGAACGCTCTGGAAAGGTTCTCTCAAAGCTATGAACAAACATTCTTCCAGTAATGTTAATAAAACATTTATTTGGATTTTTTAACCCAGCGGTTGGGTTAAATGTTTGCCCAACCTGCTGGGTAGTTTTATTTAATTCAACTATTAAAAAATACTATTGCTTGCTTAAAATGAACCTAAAGTACGTTGAAAATTAACATTTATTAATGTGTTTAATAAATGCACACTTATTAATAAATTTCACGAGTTTACACATACGAATTACACGTCGGAATTTGGCCCGAACCCAGAGAACTCCCTCTCCTTATCTGGGATAGAAACCAGCCAAGAGTGAGGTGATGGGATGGTGGAGGGATGCTGTGAAACTTGTCGCGGGATAGAGGTGAGAGACGGCTTTATAAACCGGCTTCCTCTTGCACTGATTGGTTGATTACCTGAACGTGCGCCTCCCGAATTTTGTTAAATAAAACTTCATTTAATGAATAATAATTAAACAATAAAAAATTATTAAATTGCTTATAAATAAATGTTCACCTTTTGATTGTTATTGTTGCCTCTAGTAATTGTGTGTCTGATTTTGGGTTCTAAGTTGGTTGGTTTGGGTGTTAAGCCAGCCATACAGTCATTTTTAAACATGTTGCATGTTGGGCAAACATTTAACCCAACCGCTGGGTTTGACCATTTTCAACCTAACTTGGGTTGTTTTTAACCCAGCATTTTTTTTCTTAAAACATTATTTATACATTGTTCATGGAACGTTTTTTTCCCCCTGAAACGTTTTAGTTGGATGTTCATCTAACGTTTTTTAAATGTTACTTGTTTCAGAACATTCAGAGAACATTCGAAAGTAACGTTCGTTTGAAGAATGATAAAACGGAATGTTCCATTAATGTTCGTATAGCCAAGAAAAAACGTTTTAAAACATTTTTTTTTTTTTTTTTTTTTAAAACTGGAGAATATTGAGAAATAATGTTTCCATAACTTAATGGGAACATCAGCAAAACGTTCTTAGAACATATTTTTGTTAGCCGGGCAGCCATCAGACTAACAACCATATACCGAGTCCTACATTTTATGAACGGTGTTGCCAACTCAGTGACGACTAGTGACAAATCTAGCGACTTTTTGGGCACGTTCTGTTGTCTGACAGAAAATATGTAAATGAAAACAGTTTTATTTAATGTTCTATTAAAATACAGTAGGGCACTCTAAAACATGATGGGTTGTTTCAACCGAAATTTGGGTCAAATATGGACAAACCCAGCCTTTGGGTTAAATATTTAACCTAACAGTTTGGTTTGTCCATACTTTACCCAAATCTGGGTTGAAACAACCTAGCATTTTTCTTTACAGTGTATGTGAGCACGGATTAGGAGAGAAAACAGATGTAAAGAATCATAAGCGACATTATAGCGACTTCTTGAGCAGGCTTTAGCTGCACATGATTGTGTGCATGAGGGCTGTTTGTGTACGTCTGGTAAACTAACGCGGCGCATTAGGCTTTCGTGACATCACTCATTAAGAGGTTTATATTCCCGTGTTTTTGTTCAGTCGTTGCCGAACAAAAGCCTAAATGAGGGTGAGCAGGAGAACTTGAAAGGGCGACCCTAAACAGATCATGATGTTTGTCCTGCTATTACGCTACTTTGCTCGTTAGACCAATAAATTGGAGGCATAGCGGTCTCGTTTAGCCTTATTAAACGTGCAGAAAAGCTCAGGTTCAGGGACAAGATACGGTAGCGAAAGAAGCTCGATCGCTTTAAAACGCCGCGAGGAAGCATGCACGATTTGGAAGTGACGGCGAAGATTTGAACCTGGCTAAAGCAAAGATCCTAAGCTCTTTTAACTAATATCTGTAAACAAGCTTTCAGCGAAACCTCGGGGGAGTGATGTCATCGACCATAAGCCCAAGTGCACAATTGAAGAGGCTTTGAGCTGCTGCAGGGCTGTTTCATTAGCAGCGCGAGCTCTCACGTGACCGCAGCAGCAGCGGGACGCTCGTGGGTTTGCTGTAAACCGCTGCCCTTCAGCGAGAAGAAATCGCATTAAACGCCTCGAAGTTTAAAACAACAAGGCTAGAGTGAAAGTTTAATGGTGAGAATCAACAGATTCAAGGCATTGTCCTGGTTTAGCAAAAGACCAGTGTTATTTTAGTATCGCTGATATACTATTTTAGTTTTTATTAATATTTTGAATGATTAAATTTAAATATTTAAATTTTAGTTAAAGTTTTATTAATTGTGTTGCATGTTTTGGATTTTTTTTTTTTTTTTAAATATGGTTTTAATTTGTTATTTTAGTAGGCCTTCATCAAGTTAAACTAAATGAAAATAAATCTTGCCCTGGTAACTAGCTGAAATAAGTTTAAACTTTTGTATATTTTATTTAATTTCAGTTAACGTTCATTTTATTTGTGCAAAACACACACTCCTCTCAAATGATTAAAAGGTTAGTTCACCCAAAAATGAAAATTTCTGTCATTAATTACTCACCCTCATGTCGTTCCACACCCATAAGACCTTTGTTCATCTTCAGAACACAAATTACGATGTTTTTGATAAAATCCGATGGCTCAGTGAGGCCTGCATTGACAGCAAGATAATTAACACTTTCAAATGACCAGAAAGCTACTAAAGACATATTTAAAACAGTTCATGTGACTACAGTGGTTCAACCTTAAAGCGACGAGAATACTTTTTGTGGGCCAAAAAAACTAAATAACGACTTCATTCAACAATATCCAGTGATGGGTGATTTCAAAACACTGCTTCATGAATAATAATCAGTTATATCTCAGAAGACACAAAAATGCACATGATCGTAAGTTGATTGACGCTGTTTCATTGTGATCAAGATAAATTCATGTGACATTGCGGGAGTTCAGACTGATATCTACATTATAATTACAGTTACAGATACTTTCTCAATAGGTCACTTTAATAAACTCTTCACACAGTGATCACAACATATATGTGATAAACTGAGGATCTTTTATCATTGCTTTGGCATAAAATGCATTCGATAACTTCATCTTTCAAATGACATGAATTTTCTTTTCTCACTCAGACACAATCACCAGCAAACTACAGGCCGATCTGCATGTTTACATTCTCTTTTTTAAAAGGATTAACCTTAAGCTCAAAACCTAACATAATACAAAACTGAATAAGACAGCAATTTATATATTTTTCTACACTAATACCATATTGAAATATATTCTGAATCTAAAAAATGAAAGACTATTAAACCAATTCAATGCAGTTGAACACAGACACAGGTGTTAGTCTTTCATTTTCATTAGGGGAAACTTAGGAATAATTTTGTGCTGTAATGTAAACATGGATCCTGTAACATATACAGTAGTGAATTATAGAACAGTAGAGAGTTTACAAAAGAAATCATTGTGTAATTCTGCCTGTTTAACAAAGTGTGTTTGTTGGGTGAAACTTTTGCTAGTGTTCTGGAAAAATGAGTTGATTTGAGACATGAATGAAGTGGTTTAGTGCATTTCGAATGTGAAATGAACTGCTGAAGCTGAAAGTTGTTTAGGAGAACTGTGTAAAAGAGTTCTGAAAAAATGACCTAAGTACTGAGAAAGGTTTTTTGTATTTATTGCCTGTACTTGAAACAGTTAGGTTTGTGTCTGAACAACTTTTCACACATTCTGTTTGTTCTTCAACATAAGAGAAATGGCAATGACTCCTCACAGTAATATATAAGCATGATTAAAACCCTCGTGCCAGATGTTGATGCGTGTCCTAAATAAGGAATGATGTCAGTGTCTGGCTTCTAATTGCTGTCTTTTGCTGAGCAGAGGTGAAAGGTCATCTTCTCACGCCGGCCTGTCACCTCGTCCAGCCGAGGGAGAGCGGAGCGCGCGGGGCGAGAAATAACAACAAACCTTAGCAGCTAAAAAAGGAAAAGAGGAAGTGACTTACAATAGACGGGACCTTTGATCCATTGCTAAAGGAAGACTTCTCTTTGGGGCGTAAAGTATTAATGTGAAAGTGACTCTACCCACTGCACATTTGTTACAGCAAATAATGGACCCTAAAATTAGTACACAATAGAAGGCAGACGGGCGACACTCGCACCCTGCCTTGCGCAGGAAGGGGAGAGGGACTGATTGTATGAAAATGAATGATTTGCCGGCGCACAGACGTGTCAGAAGTGGCGGCCGGCCTTCCACGGGGAGCGGCGAGCCGAGGTCCGTCCCGTGGGGCACATTCTCCACAGATCTATTGTGAGGAAAGCGCCTCGACGACAGACGCTTAAGCTGGTCAAGCTGTAACACCTCTGGTATTATTGCACTGATATCCATCCATCTATTTTGTTAAACTTGAGCCCATTCAAGAATCTCGGGCAGGGAAATCCTCTGGATGGACGGCCAGTTCGTCAATATAAAGCATATAAGAAAACTACCTGGTTAAACCACAAGTTATTTCTAAATGTTCTCTGATCATTCAAACCATCCAGTTTTTTAAAAATATGTTTTTTCTTTGGTTACGTGAACGTTAGAGCAACATCAAGGGAATTTCAAGGGTTTTCTCTGTTTCGTCATTTTGCAAGGATTATGGGAACGTTACTTTTGAATGTTCCCTGCACCATCTGAAAAAGTAGTATCGTTTAACGTTTTGTTTATGTTTATTGTACGATTAAAGTTACGTTAAACGTTCACCTCCTTCTTCTCTGAACTTTGTTACAGACACATCTGATCACTTAAAGGTGCAATATGTAAATTTTAGGAGGATCTATTGACAGAAATGCAATATAATATACATAACTATGTTTTCAGTGGTGTATAAAGACCTTACATAATGAACTGTTATGTTTTTATTACCTTAGAATGAGCCATTTCTATCTACATACACCGCAGGTCCTCTTACATCTTAAGTCGCCATTTTGCGCCGCCATGTTTAGTCCTAAATGGACAAACTGCTCTACAGAGCATGTTTGCTTGACTGGCTACTCTCTGCTGTCTCAGACGACGACATCTTTGTCCTGTGTAGGCCACCGTAGCTTCTCTATATTGGAATTCGCAACCTCACCTCTAGATGCCACTAAAATTAACACACTGCACCTTTAAACACACATTATTTTATTTCATTCTAATGAAACATGCAAGTGCTGAATTATTACTGTACAGGTCACTGTATCTGATGAATTAAAATTGTGGAGTAATGCAGCGCTGTTTTACTTGGCCAAAACAATCATAAAGTTATGTTATAACGTTACATAATATATAACAATAATTTATGTAATACATAACAATGATTAGTTTTCTGGCGATAAATTTATGTATTTATGTATATATATATATATATATATATATAAATAACACTTTCATTTTTTTTTAAAGTGCTTCCACTCCTGCAATAATCTGCCGAGTGTCTTCTTTACAAAGAGAACAACCTAAGGTCTGTTTTAGGGGTGTTGTGATATACCGGTATTGGCGATAACCATGGTATTTAAAAATGAATAGTACACATATGATAATATGACCTAAATAATCCAGCTGCAGTAAATCTGGATGGCATACCGATGTAGGTGGCGGTATTGCACTTTAACGCTGGTTGCCACCTGTTATGAAACAGAAGAAACCCGCGCAAATTTAAATAATAGCCCGCGCAAAATCATGTGGTCAGATGTAACAGACGAGGAACAGTTCGCGCGCCAGTGTGGGAGTTTTCTGGATTCTGCAAAAATGACTCTTGGCACCAGAGTCTATAGGACCTCCGCCTCCATCGTCCTGCAGATCTCGACACTGGACAGAGAGTAAGTTGCAATTATTTTGTTTACCCTGAAGCGGGAAATTAGCTGAAAACTCGAAATTAACTGAAATGAAACTGGTGACGTCTTTCTATGTTTTAATTGTTTACAATTCTTGGGGCTTATAGTCAAAAAGAGTGCTCATTTGGATAAAAACTTATTTATTGTACGTTTACTTCAAATATGTTTGGAGAGGAGTATTTCCCCCTCTTTTTACCCAAAATCGGACGATGTGAGAGTTTTGCACTCCATAATGCTCACGTGTAATTCATGTTTCATTCATACTCGTAGCCAGAGGGCGCCCTCGCACTGAAAGCCAACAAGTGAGACTCATAGAAGTATTGAAACTTCCAGTAAATTCCTTATATGGACAAACTCACCATTATTGACGATTTGACTGATTAAACATGAAGAGAATAAACACATGGTTAGTATTTATGCTTCTCTAAATAAAATCACATGGCATGTTAAAAAAAAAAAAAAGCAAATAAGTGTAGCTGTTCATTTTGTACACAATGAGATGATTCATTGGCTAATATATATATATATATAAAATGTAGTGAAAGTCCTAGTATGGAAACTCGTTTCAGTCATGGAATAAAAAAAAGGTTATTGTGACTTCTTTTTTCCCTCTCTTATGAGTTCACATCTCACAATTCTGAATTTTTTTCTCAGAATTGTGAGACATAAACTCAAAATTGCAAGTGATAAAGTCAGAATTTTGAGATAAAAAGTTGCAATTATCTTTATTTTTTTATTCTGTGGTGGAAACCAGCTTCCATAGCCCTATTCTGTATTCCAAAGCATTCATGAATTACAACCATTTAAGTTCAGATCTGTGTTCTTGTCTTTATGAAGCTCCTCCTTCTGAAAAGCACAATCTGCTCTGATTGGTCGGCTGTAGCATTGTGTTGTGATTGGTCAAGCGCTTTGAGCGTGTTTGGGAAATGTCCCGCCCCTACTGCCAGTTTCATCACACTACTAACTAACTCAACCAGGCCCCGCCCCTTTATTCTGCATATGAATTATTTAAATGAGGAATATTGTGACGTGTTCTTTTCCTGGAAGAAAACACAAGACTACAATGGAGGCGTTTCAGGGAGTTCAGAAACAGTGACGCTGATATAGAGAATAACTCCTGCTGGAGGAACTTTGCAGAGCTTTTTCAGGCTCAAACAGCAACTTTATACACTAAAGAAAGATGAACATGGAAAAAGGCATATTATGACAGCTTTAAGTAATAAAAAAAACACCCTAGTGCTGATTTGTCAGTCAGCAGTGTCATCTGCAGAGCGTTGTCCATCAGTCCCTGCTAACTTCACTGCGCTCTGTTTCTTTAAATCCGTCTGACAATTACACCATTCTGATGGAAAGAGGAATTGGTGTGCAGAGATTTTACAAGGCCAAGATTGAAGGAAAAAAAAAAGTTCTCTGTTGCACATTACCATTTTCTTTTGTGGATTGCAGAGAATCTTTCCCAGGTGCTGAGGTTTTCCAGCACAGGAGTGGGAGAAGGATTTGGTAACAGTGGAGGCTTGGCTTGCATACATTTTCTCTTTCTCATCAGACATGGGTGCAGAGAACTGTGTGTCGCCCAAACCCGCCACCGCAGCAGTAAAACGCATTACCCCCACTTGTCCCTCTTTGCGCTTTTAAGAGAGCACGAATAGCAGGGATTACAAGATCTAATTTCCACAGAGCTGTTGCCTTCTGAAAAAGCCTTTACTCAAAAAAGGGCCCGGCCTGCAAGTAGCTTGTTTATGTTGGTGGACTGAAAGCTGTTAAATGTTTCAATCGCGGTAACTGAAGCCAAAGGCTCCGGCTGCAAGTACATTAACATGTGAGATCAGGCTGCCGAGCCTGAGAAAGAGAAAGAGCTCACAGGCAGACGAAGGATTTCATTCTGTGGACTCAAATAGGAAGAGCACACTTGTGTTTTTTTTTTTTTTTGCTTTTCGTAATTTAATTGTGAATTTAATATTTCACTTCCATGACAACTTGACAATTTTAAGGATGCCAATTACAGTTATTAGAGTATGAATCACCCACATATTATAATTATTAACATTAATGTAGACGCACCCTAGTCTATTTTGATTGGATTATTAGCTGCAACACACCAAAACAGGATTGACTGAAACTTACCTCCTCTTTAAATACATTTTCCCTCATGAGTAATGTAGTATAATTATATGTTAAAATTTTGCTAACGGTGACTACAATTATATGCACTTAAGAAAAGCAGGGTTAAGCCAGGGTTTTTTCAGGAAGCAGTATTCTGAAACATGTTAAAGCGAACACTATTTTCTTCACACCATTTAAGGGATCAACAGAAAGTGGTTTAACACATCTGGGTTTCCGCTGGAGAACATGCAGGTTTATGAAGAGTGCGACACCCAGCTAACAAAAATATGTTCTAAGAATGTTTTGCTAATGTTCCCATTAAGTTATCAAAACGTCCATTTCTTTTAAATGCTTGTGAACATTCCATTTTATCATTCTTCAAACATTATGGGAACGTTACTTTTGAATGTTCTCTGAATGTTCTGAAACCAGTAACATTTATAAAACGTTAGATGAACGTCAAACTAAGACATTTAAAAAAAAAAAACATTCCATGAACGATGTGTAAATAATGTTTGTGTGATAACGTTTTGAGAACATTATTAAAGACCTGATAACTTTGGACGAACGTTTTATTAACATTACTGGAAGAATGTTTGTTCACAACTTTGAGAGAACCTTGCCAGAACGTTCTGAGAACCCCCTGTTCGCTGGGCAGTTACAGATACGGAAAGGTGTAGAGAAAGCTGCGTAAGAACTCCAACACGCTGCATGCAGGTTTTTAAAAGTGTAAAAAACCATAATGAAGATATAATTAATTTAAGTTTTATTATTAAGTGTTAACAATGAAATTATGTGGATGAAATTTACCACCAAAAAAGTCATTCGGTTTAACCAAAATTTCGGTTTTACCGAATGACACTTTTGGTTATACCGAATGACAGTATTTTCAAATGATGCTAACAGGCTGATATCTAACTAGCTAGCTAGCAAAAGGACAATCAAACATTTTATATTTAGTACAAGTTTTTAAAATATTACAGCATTTTCCATGTTTTATAGCGGTTGTACCGAATGACCTTATGTTTTGGGACATGCGTATGAGCAAGTGAAAACATGAATTTTTCAGATAGTTAAAAGAGAGTTTTGTTACTTTGTTTCACAACCATGTGGTCCTTTGCAGGTGTCTGAATGATGTCACATCCTGTCACATGATACTGACTGCATGACTTGATCCAAAATGGTCCCTTTATATTGGTTACTCCGAATGACATCAATGAAATTCATTTTTCCAGACATTCTTTCTCAAAACAAAGCAACGACTTCTACACAATTTTAATAACATTTCGCAATATGTTGATGTATGATGTTATAAAATCATGCCAGGATAAAAAAATATATGCACTTACTAGATTTTAAAATATTTTAATTACAAATGAAATGTCTGTATTGGCCTTTGGATGTTAAACCGAATGACCTTTTGACACTTCAAAACCTTTAAAATACCTTTCTATGTAGCAAAATAACCTTTTGAATTCAATAATAGAGATCTAGTTGTAATACCTTGCATACTTTGGATGTCATATCTTTTTTTATTATTATTAAGGCCTTTGGACAAAAAAACTGACCCATCATGTCATTGACCCAAGCGTGAAAGCCTTAAGCTGCTTTCTTCGCAATAACCGGCTTTCTGAAGTCAGTGTAAACGCACTGAGTAATAATTAGCGTTAGCTTCAGTGCGCCTCTTACCTGTCATTTGAGACTCGGGTAAAAGGGAACGGCCGCCTTACTTAAATTCCTGGTAATAATAACTCGCCGAAATACCATTTTTCTCTACCGGACTCTCACTTTTTGACACGAAACAAACATTTCGAGAGCATTACAGGTAAATTCTCCAGAGGTCTGAAAAACGCTGACAGACAGCTCTGATGACAAACGCCCGCCATCTGAACCGGTCGCAGCTGGTTCTGGGTATTTAATAAACATGTAAACAATCCAGTTCACCTCATTAGGTGATTGCAAAGAGCCACGCTGTCCATAAATCAAGAGTCAGGTTATCACGGCCTCTGATCTAAACTGTACCAGGGCGCCCAGCTGTCTGCACGGCGCAAACTGTGAACAGCGGGCTGTAAAGAATTAAATTCCTCCTGACTAGTTTACCTTTCCTCCTGCAGGAGCATACGTACAGGAGATTACTTGGTACAGTGATATAAAAGTACATGAGAAGATGCACACAATGTTGTGTAAATTAATGTTTTATGAGTGTGACATGCTGCTCTTTTCTCTGATGGTGTAAGAACGTGTGAATGTAGGTCATTCTTTGGACTAACGTGATAAAGAGTACCTCTAGTTTAACACTAATTAGAAATGATTCGTAATCGCAGGGTCGGTTGCTGTGAATCTGTGGCCTCTAGAGAACACAGTAAAGATACTGTAAAAGTGATATGAACTCCTCAGAAGGATCATTTGATGGGGAAACGAGGATGTACAGTCTGTGTTCATAACGTCAGCAGGATGACACTCTCTTATTCTGTTCTCCCAGATAACAAACATACGTTTTGCTAATGTTCCCATTAAGTAATAAAAACATTATTTCTGAATGGTCTCTGGTTTTAAAACCATTAAAGTCCCCCTGTAGTCAATCATTTTATCCCTTAAAACTCATCTTTGATCACCAAAATGACATGCCTTAAAATAGCTTGAATGTAACTCTACACCCTTGCTTTATTTAGTATACGCGAATCTATGAATATGCTAATTAGCCCCACCTCCACTCGCTCACGCCAGCTCAGAGATCCACTCGGTCAACTTACTGAGGTAAATGCTGCACAATGATATCGCTTTTTACAACGTCGGACACATAACGGTAATTAATATGATTAGCTTTTTGCTTGACTACGTTATCAAACAGCTAATAATGTGTTGCTAATGTTACACAACTCCCTTGTTTCAGAGCGTTCATAGTTAATGATATGTGATTGGTTACAAGGTAGTTTGTGACGTAAAGCACCAGCAATTTCAAACCGCGTCTTTAGATTACTGCAGTTGTAAAGAGAAAATACTCAGCACTGGTGTTGAATATGCACATGGTTTGTCTTAAAGCATATTAAAAACACCATATAGACATAAACAACATTAAAAACTTGATTTTCACCACAGGGGATTTTAAGGAAACATTCCATTTTATCATTTTGCAAACATTATGAAAATGTTAATTTTGAATGTTCTCTGAATGTTTTGAAACAAGTAGTAACATTTAAAAAACGTTAGACGAATGTCAAACTAAAATAAAACGTTCCATGAACGATGTATAATTTTTTTTTTTGTGCTAATGTTTTGAGAACATTATTAAAGACCAGATAACTTTGAACTTTTAACATTACTTGAAGAATGTTTGTTCATAACTTTAAGCGAACTTTGTCGAAATGTTAGCCAAAGTTCCCTGTTAGCTGGGATGTTCCAGGTATTAGAAAGGAATGATCAAATTAGACAAAATATTTAAATACTCATGCAAAGGGGCTTTGTGATGGAGGACGTCCCAGTTTTTCTGTCTGAAGAGTTCTGCTGGAAAAGATGCCATGTGTGATCCTGCATTATGTCATTGTCTCCACAGTATTAGGCAGTTCTGTGATTAAAGACGTGATCCTGACAAGCATAAAAGTACTGGGAATTTGGACATTCAAAAGTTGTCATCAAGATCTTTCACATTTTGCAAGGGCAGCGTCTTAGCATGAGTCTCTGTCGACTAATTGCGTTTTTTGTTCGTGGCGAGTCTCTGGTGTCAATCGCGGCCCGATGTGAAGCACATGTAGACTTGACTTCAGTGATGGGGATTTGCAAGAGATTAAAGTTCAGGCTTGATTTTAGTGAATCTAAGTGCTATTGACAGGCGCAGGAGATCATGGCCGTAATCAGAACAAGCCTTTAATCACGCAGGCTTTCAACTTACCCGCCAGTATCGAATTACCTCACGTCCAAATTGGAAATCGCGCACCAACCGACGTACTGACAATCACCTATACACAGAAGCACGCCTGAAAATTGGGCCGTACAATGCGTTATTCACAGGGACTCCATGAAATGAATTGAGTATTGTTGCTGTTGTCATTACTATTATCCACGGCGGATGTGCGGTGTAGATTATCGTGCAGTATTGTGTCTAATTTGGGAGGCCTGGCTGAATGAGGAAGCGAGGAATATCCTGACTACATCTTTAACCTATTCAGGCAGAATGATGTCATGATTAGAAGAGGAAACTGCCCAAGAAGCAAACACCCCCCGCGCACCGAACATGGAGAAAGAAGAGAGACAGAGAGTGAGATCAAAGAGCAGCAGCACTCCAGGGAGAGACACCACGTCTCACGCTCGTCTCCACACCGAACGCGCTGTGTGAATGTGCTCCATCAGGCCTGCTGTTCTCATCGGAGCGCTGCGGTTCGGTCCCTCCCTGCGCAGGACGTGATGAGGTGACGTTAGACACAAAGCAGAAGATTCACGCAGTCAATCCTACAGAAACTAGCCTGGGTCACATTTCGCCCCAAATTTAAACGAAAATGAAGCCTTTTCAAGCACATTTTCTTCAAGCGGTAAAACTCAAATACGTAATCTTGAGGCTCCAAAAACAGGCTACATTTTCTTTGGGCAAAATATATTTTCTACATTTCTTTGATTTTTGGGGAATCACATGCAGTAACACTTTATTGCAATAGTCCACCTCAGACGTTCTACTAACTACTTTGCAACTACATGTTAACCTACAGTCATAGTATTTGTAGACTGTCTTCTTAATATCTGCTAACACTTTATTTTGATGCTCCCCAACAGACATTCTACTGACTATAAGTAACTTTGCAACTATATGTCAACTTATTCTACTAACCTGAACCCTAACAGTCTACTAATACTCTAATGAGAGTTAGTTGACAATAAGTTACTTATAGTTAGTAGAATGTCTAAAGTGGACTATTGAAATAAAGTGTAAGTGCACATGCAGGGCCGTAACCAGTGTTGCCAAGTTTGTGGTTTTCCCACGGAATTGGGCTACTTTAACACTGTTGCCGCAGGTTGTTTTTCATGTCCATGGGTTGAGGCAACCCCAAATAACATGATATTTAGCCCCTGGAATGCGAATTTTACCAGGGGAACCCCGCCAAAAACGTGGATTTTACCCCCCAGAATGCGATTTTTACCCCGAAACGGGTTTTGGGCTAGTTTTGAGTAGCAGTTGGGTGGGTTTTGTTGTGAAAACCTGGCAACCCTGGCCGTAACCACTATTGATGTTGATGGAGACAGGTCATAGTCAGTAATTTAGAAATGCCCAAATTTTGTCCCCCAATATCTGATATTCTTGATGCTGCTCTGCTGTACTCCATTATGCACTTTTCTGTTTGTTATTAGGATGACAAAAAGTTTTAAAAGGACCACTGAGGCAGAGCAGCATAAAATGTAAATCAGTGTCAGAATGATTGCAACAGCCAATCAAATCAAAGGAGGCGGGGCTTACGTAACTAAACATTTAATATTTGACAGCCGTTTTACGATAAAAACGTTCAACGACTAACAGTAACATCTAGTGATGCAAACTACTCAACTTTTTAATGAAATTTCTCTATTTTGAATTGAATATATGCTATCATTTACATGATTCATGTGATTCATAACTAAATGTGACGAGAAAAGCATTTCTGATGTAATAGACATACACTGTAAACCCGAATAAGTTGGGCTAACTCAAAAAAATTGGAGGTAATCAGTTACATCAATTTTTTTTTTTTTTGAGGTTTGATGTTGTTAATTGCTCCTAGCTTGAAGTACTGAGTTAGCTAACTCATACATTTTGATAGCAATTAACATAAAGGTTTAGTTAATTAACTTTTTATTTTTTATTTTATCTAATTCAGAAAATTACTTGAAATATGTCAGTGCTATGAACTCAAAAGAAAAAAAAAAATCCAAATACTCATAACAGCTAATTTAACTGAACTAATTTGTTTAAGGGTCAATGACGTGACGGGTCAGTTTTTTTTTGTCCAAAGGCCTTAATAATAAAAAAACAAAAACAAAGATATGACATCCAAAGTATGTAAGGTAGTACAACTAGATCTCTTTTATTGAATCCAAAAGGTTTTAATTATATTTTGCAACATATAAAGGTATTTTAAAGATTTTGAAGTGTCAAAAGGTCATTCGGTTTAACCGTATAAAGGCCAATACAGCCATTTAATTTGTGATTAAAATATCTTAAAATGTAATAATGTATATATTTTTTATTCTGGCATGATTTTATAACATCATATATCAACATAGTGCAAAATGGTATTAAAATTATGTGTAGAAGTCGTTCCTTTGTTATGAGAAAGAATGTCCGGAAAAATTAATTTCATTGATGTCATTCGGAGTAACCAATATAAAGGGACCATTTTGGATCAAGTCATGCGGTCAATATCATGTGACAGGATGTGACATCATTCAGACACCTGCAAAGGACCACATGGTTGTGAAACAAAGTAACAAACTCTCTTTTAACTATTTGAAACATTCATGTTTTCACTTGCTCATACACATGTCCCGAAACATCAGGTCATTCCGTACAGCCAGTATAAAACATGGAAAATGCTGTAATAATTTAAAAACTTGTACTAAATATAAAATATTTGATTGTCCTTTTGCTATCTAGCTAGCAAGCTAACTAGCTAGCTACCTAGATATCAGCCTGTTAGCATTGTTTGAAAATATTGTCATTCGGTATAACCAAAAGTGCCATTCGGTAAAACTGAAATTTTGGTTAAACCAAATGACTTTTTTGATGACAAATTTTGTCCATCTTGTAAAAAATTACAAAAGCAGTGCTAATTGATTATAAAAACCACATAATCACATTTGTTAACACTTAATAAAACTTAAAAATTAATTATATCTCTATTATGTTTTTTTTTTTTTTTTCACTTTTAAAAACCTTATTCGTCAATGAGCCTTAATTTAAGTTCGTCTTACTCAAACCAATTAAGTATTTTGAGCGTTAGGGCTTACAGTGTATGAATAAGAGTAAATGTGTGCATATTTAAAAAAACAAAACATTTGCTAATAGTTTTAATTATTAGACATAGTACTTATTTTACCGTTCTTATATCTTTTTTTCTTTATTCCCTTAACTCCCCTTTAATTATGTAATTTCTTACATCATTAATGTAGGCATTTCCCCCCTAAAAAAACTTTGGTCCCCTCCAATGTTCAAGACATCATTACAGCCTTGATCACATGACCCAGACACGTTCTTGAGATTCACATGTTGTGGATTGTGGGAAGCGTGTTGCACAGTAGTTCTTGTCTGCGGGTCGGAGGGAGGCCGCGCTGGTCCTTTCTGTACCGCCTCGTGCTCAGCTGATTGCTCGATGGACCTCGTCCAAACCCTCCACAAGATCCTCAAGCCGGTCCCACGAGACCAAGGACTGAACTGTCTAATTGTGCTCCTCGCTTGTGAGCAGTTTGACAATACTGAGCTGATGTTGTCCGAGAGCACACTGTTCCAAATCCACAGATAAACACTTCCTTCACAGGAAGGACACCTGATCTGCTCTCCTCATTAGAGCAGGGGAATCATGCAATATAGAGATCAAGTCCCAAAAATTTCCAGACTTTGCATGTAACCATAGATTTGTATCTATAACGTGATCCACAGGAGTGATCGAAGAGCTCTTTGCAGAAAGCAGTGAAACTTGCCCTGGGACACTGTTGGCCTCGTTTGCAGCAAGTCCAGTCCTGCTGAGGGTAAGACAGTGAGGAGATCACTTCAAAAGCGCTCGCTTTTGCACTCTTCAAAAGCATAACTCACACAGCCCTGTCACCTCTTCGGTGTAAAATATGTTCTTGCCTCAAACTAAAACAAACAACACATCCATCTCCATTACTCGGCTTCCAAAAGATGTGGGGGGAGAAAAAAGGGCTGGATTTAAAGACTTTTGATTGGTTTTCATCTTTGTCCCTGCTTTGACCACCTTCAGGTTACTGACATTCAATTAGAAGCAGGTTTACACCTAAAAACCAAGTTCAGTGACTTTTTACTCAAAGGCCTGAAGTCAGCCTGACGTTTCAGATTTATATTGATCTTATTAGGAAGCACTTCAGCAATTAACAAGACATTGCGCAATTTCTTCTCAACCTAACATGGAAAACGTATTAGAGAAAATTATTGGGAAAAAAATATGACAGGAATGTTTTTGTTCCACTGAAGAAACAATTTGCAACTCTGTCAAAAAAAGAGAGAACCATTTTTTTGACCCCTCAAACTGCTGCCTTCCCCTCTAATAGTGCATTTCGTTTAGTTTCCCTTGATCCTAACACCGGGGTCCATCATCATTCGGAAAACAGCCACGAGTTATCCGATTCCAAGTCTAAACACATCTCGGTTGCCACACGTGTCCAGGCGCCTGTGTTTGTTTAGGCCAGACCTTCAACCCCTCATCATCTCTGCCGAAGCTCGCTCTTTCCAATTTCACCTGACCCCTTGAATGTGCTCAAGATGTGACGGATTCTTCTGTCACGGCTCTGGAAGCCATTTTCTCCCCGTACCTGATGATTGGGATACTGGCCGCTCTGGAGAGGACTGTTCGCTCTGATGGGTGCACGGCCTTCGCGTCAGACCTGATTAGACGAGCTGCCACTGGGAGCCTCTGTCCCTCTGCAGCTCTTGTGCCAGGAGCCTCATGGGAAAGCAATCTGTGCCGAGCGTGAGCTCATCAAGAACCTGAGCGCTCGCCGCTGACATGACAATTATCAGGGTTTTCCTTAATCTCAAAGAAAGCTCTTCCTGAATTCTAATGCTGCTGAACTAGAGAGTTTAACAAGTGTTTGCTGTTGGCCTGAAAAAGCTTCTTTGGCAATGAAAAAGAATTAAGAAAGTCAAGACAACACTGTTCTGAGTGCTGCAAGGAGAAGGACTCATGGTGCTTTCACCCGGTTTTGATTTTGATGATGCAAACACGGGTTTGGACCCAAATAGGGTTGAAACAACTAATAGATAAAATCGATAATCAATAATAAAAATCATTGACAACGAATGTCATTATCGATTAGTTGTGTCTGCCCACCGTGCACGGAAAACTTCCGCCAGTCGCGTTAAAGGGTTAGTTCACCCAAAAATGAAAATAATGTCATTAATTACTCACCCTCATGTCACTCTACACCCGTAAGACCTTTGTTCATCTTCGAAACACAAATTAAGATATTGTTGATGAAATCCGATGGCTCAGTGAGGCCTCCATTGCCAGCAATGTTACTGCACCTCTCAAGATCAATAAAGGTACTACAAATAAATTAAAAATAATATTATAAAGCGATAAGAACAAAAAAACAAAATAACGAATTTTCAACAATATCTATATGGGTCGATTTGAAAACACTGCTTCATGAAGCTTCTGAGCTTTATGAATCTTTTGTTTTGAATTAGTGATTCGGATCTCCTATCAAACGGCTAAACTGCTGAAATCACGTGACTTTGGCGCTCCGATTCACTGATTCGATTTGTAAAGCTCTGAAGCAGTGTTTTGAAATCGACCATATATAGATATTGTTGAAAAGTCATTATTTTGTTTTTTTGGCGCACAAAAAGTATCCTTATCTGTAAGTGTTACAAATTCACGCGAGTATTTCCGTTTTGCATGAAGACTCGTCCTGACAGTCTGTGTTGAACTTCAGTCTTTACTGAATCAGCACCGGTGCACACATGCGCGTCAAACAGATAGAACGCATTAAGCCCAAAGTATACTTCATTTTTTTTTTTTTTTTTTAATGTGTACGCACAGTCGAACACACAGCCTTGCAAGGGTATACTTCAACTCGTACGCGTACACAGGCGTTCGACGCATGCACAGTTTTGAGTAATCTCTCGCCACCAGTTACAACTTATGTAAATATTTTTGTGTTTTTTCATGCTGTAGTTGTACAAATGAGGGTACTTTCTAATCTCTTCACACAATCTCTCGTCTATGTAGGCCTCCATTGTCGCTGTAGCTTGCATGCGTTCTGTTCTGTTTATGCAGTTTTTCTTCGACTATCTTGTGAATCGACGCCCCCAGGGCACGGTGGATAAACTAATTACTGCAAAAAATAAATAAAATTAAATGCAAATGTGCGACCTGCGCGTACAAAGCACGGTTACAGAATTTCAACGGTGTGCGTACTATTCTGATGATGAAATTCGCGTCATGCGCACTGTACACTGATCCTCGCGTACACGTTAAAAAGTATACTTTGGGCTTTAGAGAGGGAGACAATTAATGTTCAGCGCAAAAATATTCATTTTTCTGAAATATCTGTTGTTGGACATTTAAATTTAGGTTTAAAAGTCAACATGTAATGCAAGTATTTTATGAGAGTGGTAACTGTAAAGGGATAACTGCATGTAATTGAAATGCAAGATGTCTCTTACATTTACAGGATAAAGAAATGACAGTAACAGGTTACTGTGTCCAGAGTGAATGTGTGTGTTCCTGCAGAACATTCCTTTTACCTGTTAACATTGAGTTTGTGTTTTTGTGTGTTTTTTTTTTATTTTTTATCTTCATTTTTAATGTGGGGATTTAAACTGTCCTTTTGCTTAACTCTTTTGCGCATTTTTCATGTAGCATAGATATATTCACTATATATGTTTTCATAGCATTAAGTTGCCACATTTGTTTGAAGGACAGCATTGGGCAGGATGTGGAATAGTGTGTTTTGCCAATAAAAGAAAAAAAGAAATGAAAATTGGGCTTTTTATCCGATTAATCGAAAAAAATAATCAGCCAACTAATCTAATAGACCCAAATAATATAATGTGAACACAATCCAGTGGTGGGAGGGGGTAGCAATCGAACTCTGTTTCAGCCCAGGCAATCGAACCAAGTGTGAAATGTGACGAATTCAACACACAGATTACATTATAGCGCTCACACTCTGAAGGAAGGTTTCACTCTTTTTAGCATTTAGCAGGCCTGATATGTGGCTGTAAGTGTGTGAAGACTGGAAAACAATCAAAGAAATATGAAAGCCATTGAAGAGCTTTTAAAGAGGCCATATTATGCCATTTTTCCAAAGTTTTGATTTTGTTTTTGGGCTCTACTAGAACAGGTTTTCATGCTTGAATGCTCATTATTAATGCTCTGTTTAGTTCCTGTCTCTATGAAGCCCCTCCTTCTGAAAAGCACAATGTGCTCTGATTGGTCGGCTGGAGCAGTGTGTTGTGATTGGTCAAGCACTTAGAGCGTGTTTGGGAAATGTCCCACCCCTTACCATAACCACAAGTTTCAACACACTACTAACTAACTCAACCAGGCCCCGCCCCTTTATTCTGCATATGAATTATTTAAATGAGGAATATTGTGACGTGTTCTTTTTTTGGAAGAAAACACAAGACTACAATGGAGGCGTTTCAGGGAGTTCAGAAACAGTGACGCTGATATAGAGAATAACTCCCGCTGGAGGGATTTTGTGCTTTAGAACTTTGCAGATAATTTTAATGCTCAAACAGCAACATTACACACTTTTTTCAGTGTGTAAGAAAGATGAATATCTTAACAAAAGGCATAATACGTCCTCTTTAAAGATCAATATCCCACAAGTAAGGTAGAACTGGATACACACTCATGCATGTGTCTCTAGCAGCAGCAGTGTGATGAGGTGGTGTCTGAGCTATGTGAGTGGCTGAAGGCTGTCTGAACGCTTCCTCCAGGCTGTAAAGTGGGCGCCACAGCTCTCTCAGGACCCTAAGGAGCTGTCAATCAAAGGCATGAATCATTCAGAGAGCCTTTATCTGCCCCACCAGTGGTGCTATCCGGAATGATGGTGCCAAACAAGCCTTTCTACGTCTCTTGCTCACTTATAATATCTTTCACCTCCACTCCTCCTCTTATCTTCACCTTTCCTCAGCTTTGCAACAATTTCTCATTCATTCCTTCAGCACTGCAGGGACTGAAGCCTGGCTACCAGACACCGCTGTCAACACAAACAGAGCGCAGCAACCCCAGGGTGTAAAGATCAAGAGATGTGTGTGTGTACATGCGAGTCTGACTGTGCTCTGCTCCCATATCACTGTGTGACAGTAATCTGCACTGAACCTTCACAGGGAATCAAGGTTTAGGGGGAGAGGAAACCCAGCACTTCCATGTAGGGGTTATGAGAGCTTCTCCTTTGGTTGTAGCTGATCAGATGATGTGCTGGTGACTGAAGGCAGGGTCGACTGTGGCTTATTATGTGGCTAAGAACTTGCTACCAGTTGATGAAATACATTTGTAGTAGTAGTTAATGGCCAGTGTTTCTTCTTTTGCTGCATATGTTCTCTACTGTATGTGATAATCACAGAAGTATGGTTGGAAAGACCTATTAAAGTGATCTGTTTAAAAACAGGAGGTTTCAAAACTGTACCAATAACTTTATCAGTGGAGCTTCGTACCTTATGAAGGGAATCAAAGCAGCCTCTGCGTCTGTTTTCAGGCTTTCCTGCTTAGCTCTTTCCAGCGCTGGAAAGCTTTTCTATTATAAACGCAGGTCCTAAAGCGCTTGCCCAGTCATAACCCTTCATTCCAGTGATATTCTTCTGAGCTTTTCTCTTTTGTATTGTGTCTCATCTCTCTTTATGCAGTCTTTCTTCAAATCTCTCTCTTGCTTTTTCTTTCTCCTCAAGCGTCATATGCCCCCTAATGCTGATTGGCTACACGTTTGTTGGTGTGTCTGTCCGACTAACTTCCAAACAGCGTTTTTCAAACATCAATTACTGCACCTTTAAGTACAATGTCTCAGTACTTTTTCACTGTCTCTAAAGCTGGTTAAACTGTTGCAGAACTCAGTCAAACCTGGTAGCATCCCATGATCCCATCACTACCCGTCTATGGTCTGAGTTCTGGTTGGCTCTGATCAGGGATGCGTCCATGAAACCCTGTGGTGAGATGTGGTCAGAAACTAGAGATTATTCATAGTTTTCAGTCATGTGACTGGCACAGAGAAGGGCAAAACATCAATAGAACTGATCCAGTGTTAGCGTCACGTCTATTATTTACCTACTACTACTTGTCGTGCTCAAATAAGGGCGCCCCCTTATTCGAGCACGACAAGTAGTAGTAGGTAAATAAGAGACGTGACGCTAACACTAAGTAAGGGCTACTGATGTCACTAACCTGGGAAGAAGCTCGTTGTAGTCCCTACCAGCCGTTTGTTGTAGTCCTTAAAAAGCGATTTCTGTAAAAGAAAATATCTCCCTTTGCATTGAACTTTGAGCGTTGTAACTTTGCAGATGTTGTTTATGCTCAACATTACACACTAAAGTTAAAAAAAGTGAAATCATAATCAAGGACCACATTAATATATGAAGAAACAGCGAATGCAGACTCTCTTTAAGCAGGTGAATTTTTTGTGAAAGGGCTGCAAAGCTCTCGTAATCCCTGATTGTGAGCGGAATGGCCTCTCAGTCCATTACTCTGGTGTTAGTGGCTATAAGGTTGCCTTGTTGTTTGTGGCAGTGTTAATGTAATGCAATCCACTGGTCTCGCGCTCGGCCTGAATGTAGCAGACAGCGAGTCTGACCGGAGCGTGGCATCGATTCTAATGGGCTTTTTAGGGCTGTAATGATGGGAATCTGTTCACGCCTCAACTGTCATGCCTAATTATGAGCAACCAAACAATGACTCCATTCACACTGGATCGGGTTACAGCCTCTCCTCCACCGGGTTATCGCCATTAAGAGGATCCTGAAGCTGGTCCAGCTGTGTGAAATGTATATTCCAGCATGAATATACTGCTAGACACATTTGCAAATGCTTTGAGAACTCTTCCCCTGCCATTGACAAGTTTTTCCAGAAATCTGGGTTTTCAGCGTTATATGGTAGGGGGTGCTGTTACTGATCTCCTGAAATAGTACAGCATCTCTGGATCAAAAAACAAGCTTCCCCTCTGGGGAATTCCCGCCGCCATTTTAAAGTGTGTTCAACTTTGTTAAGTGGACGAGGGAAGCTTATTTGGACAGACCCTCGACCCCTTGAGCGAGTCTACTCATATGAACACTTGAGTCAGATCTATAGACCACAATGCAACACGACTGTGATGCGCAGTGCTCGCATTTAATTTACCCACAAGTGATCAAGGGCTTAGGGCTTTCCATTTAAATGCATTGCAAGGTTTCCGCCAGTAGTGGGCGCTCGTGCAACGTAAGCAATGATGTACATTCGAGTAAACGAGACGGAGGGAAAATAGTGAGGGAGGGGCATAAAAAAGTGGACTTAAACGCAGCCTAGACGGAGTGGATAGAAGTTGTTTACACACAAGTAAGCTAATGCGATCATCAAATGTTCAACATCATATAAATCAAAATGTTACTGAATGAAATGTCAAACCCATGAAGAGGAAACGACTGTGAAGCTTTGGAGTTGTTGATGGATTTGATCTACTACATCTGTGTTTTGATTAGAGGTCGATCGGGCCGATTTTTACCATTTTAAAAAAATAATCTGCATCGACAGATTGTGCTGCAAATTAGGCCAATTAACAAGCAGCGATTAATAACGTTAGCCTACTAGAACTGATGCCGACCATGCTTATCATAAGTGCAACAAGTCATTTGCATGTGAAAGTAGAAACATGTGCAATTTAGACGAAACTTCTGGCTAAAATGTGCACGTTAACTTTCCTCATTAAATAAGTCTGTGGGTCCGACATAGCCTCCATGGCGTCATCGCTCGTGGCCAGTGCACTCTTAAGCCCTGGGTGTACTTTTTTTTATGCGTGCATGCACAGTCGAGTACACAACCTACTTCATTTGAGTTGTATGCATACACAGGCATTCGACGCATGCACAGTTTTGAGATACAACCCATGTAAACATCTTTGTATTATTTCATGTTAGAGTTGTACAAATGATGCTACTTTCTAACCTCTTCACACAATCTCTCATCTATGTAGGCCTCCATTGTTGCTGTAGCTTGCATGCGTTCCGGTCTGTTCTGTTTAGTCAGTTTTTCTTTGACTACCTTGTGAATCGACGCCCCCAGGGCACGGTTGCCACCTTGTGGATAAACTAACTACTGCAAAAAAATTAAATGCGCATGTGCTACCTGCACATACAAGTACGAAATTTGTGTCACGCGCACTGTATGCTGACCCTCGCGTACACGTAAAAAGTGAAGTATACTCAGTTATGAGCAGCAGGCTGTGTAATATGAGTGAACTCTATTATTTTTATCACTTAGATTATGGCCATTTGACATATAGCAGTGTTTGTCAACAAACATGAACAAAAAGCATGCTTCAGAACAGTTTTGAGAAGGTACTTAAAAAGTTAAGCCATGTATTATTACTATGAATTAGGCTGCAACTAAGTTTATTTGACAAAGTCTAGATTTCTGACCTGTTTTGTTTTGACATATACATAATTTCTTATTTAAATTATACAAGTGCACTGATTGGAGAGGCTTGTGTTGCTCAATAAATGTTTAATTTAAGCAATTTTCTGTATCACTTCTTATTACTTAACTGTTAGATTTTATGAGATGAAGGGAAAAAAAAAAAAGAAAATCAGCCAAAAAAAAATCAGCATCATATACCGGCCACCGGCTGCCCTGATTTCTAAATATTGGCAATGGCATTGGCCAGAGAAAAACCTATATCAGCCGACCTCTAGTTTTGATCATCGTTCTGAATCCGACCCGGACAAAGTCTTTGACTAAAATGCAATTTTCTCAGCTTTTGTTTGAAATGTTGTTTTTTCGATGAAACTTACCCATGTTCAAGTATTGATGAAACAAACGAATGAAGCTAGAATAAAATGTTTTTGTTTAGTTTTGTATGTTTAAAAGCAGAGGCTCTGTTCTTTCTTTTGATATTTTGAGTGTTTACATATTCATACAACAAAATATTATGATATTTGTAATCTACTGTTACCATGTTCAGTTTATAAAGCATCTTGAGTGCTGTGCTTTGAAGGCAATTTCTGCTTTCACACAAGTGATGAGGAACAATGAAGTGGTTACGGAGAACGAGATTGTTTTCTTCGTGTTCTGTCATCACGGGAGTGTCTTTAAGAGCGTCTGCGCTGCCTGTCAAAGCCATGACTCAATATCAGATAAATGTCTCCCAGTCAGAGATGTTTATGTACACATGCTTTTAGCAGGGCACTTACCTTTAGAGGTTAGATCTATAAAGAGATAATTGCTGTGTAAGTGAAGTCAACGGTCGCCGTGTCTAGATACCTTTGTCAAGTTTCACCATAAGTGTGTGTGTGTGTGGGGGGGAGCCTGTTTGTGAGGTGCATTTCCTTATGGGAAAGTTGCTTCTAACATGGTAGAGTGTCAATAATATTTATGTTGCTGCTCAAGGTTGATATAGCGCACATTAATCGTGTGGTCATGTATTAGAGAACCGAGGCAGTGACGGATCGTCCTTAGGGCGAATGCTGGAATACTCCGAGTGGATGAATGAAAGTATGAAGTGCAATCATATTTCTCATCAAGATTTAATAAACGTAACCTGAAGAGATGACAAGTCAGCAGATTTCATTGAGAGCCATCAGTCAGCCATTCTTATCCTGAATGTTTTTTACATATGGTGGAGTTTATTGGTAACGTTGACCATCTGATATTTTAACAGCCATATTTGTGTAGTTGTAGGACTGTAGGAAGAGGTGAAGCCATATTATGGTAGGGAAGATTAGTATATATGGGGTGGAGTTTTGTGTTAAAGGGGGCGGGGTTGTTCTGGGAGGGGTGGAGCTGTATTTGAAAAGGGTGGAGGACACTGACCGCATCTTCAACCCAACTTTGTGTTGGGACTTTGTGTTGGAGAGGAATGTTTATAATGTCTCTGTGTGACAGATATGAATGCATCAGCCCCACGGCTACCATTAAACTTTTCATTTAACCAAAAATAAAGTACAGCAATTAAACCAGGGATTTGACTTTGACAAATGTTTATCTGAAATAGGCTGCGTGTGGGAAAACATTAGGGTTGTGCAGGGACATGATCACCACTCCAAACCCTAGTTCACTGCACACCTAACTCTAGCTTAACCCGAGCAAGCATCATATGTTGCTTACTCTCCACACATCTTCTGAGAGTTTGATTGCCTTACTTTAACTCCAGACTCCATGCTATCTTTGTTTTTGAAGGCTATAGTTTTTGAAGGTGGTGCAAAAGTCAGAAAACAGCAAAACAATAATCCTATAACAGTAACCACATCATTTATTCATGTTGCAATGCATGCTGGAAACTCCCAAACCCTTCGGCAATATTGTTCATTTTAACATTTTCTTTGTTCAGACAACTGTGTTTGTAGTTGAGACATTTGAAGATTCTGTTGGTTTAACGATTGGTAACACTTTACAATAAGGTTCATTAGTTAAACATTAGTTTAAATTCATAGTTAAACATTAGTTTAAACATTAGTTTAAATTCATAACATGAACTGAGCATGAGCAATACATTTTTTACTGTATTTACTAATCTTCGTTAACGTTAGTTAATGAAAATACAGTTGTTCATTGTTTGTTCATGTTAGTTCAAAGTGCATTAACTAATGTTAACAAGATTTTAATAATGTATTAGTAAATGTAGAAATTAACATTAACAAAGATTAATAAATGCTGTATAAGTGCAGTTCATTTTTAGTTCATGTTAACTAATGTAGTTAACTAATGTTAACTAATATACCTTATTGTAAAGTGTTACATGATTTTTATGTAGTTTCAAGAAATTCACATTTCTTTGCATCTCAGAGACTCAAAAGGTCCTGTAAAATGGAAAAAAAATTTAATTGTATGTGGTTTTATACCTTTATTTATTTATAAAGCACAATAAAACAACAGTAGTGCTGAACAATATGAATTAAAAAGCTAGAATAAGTATACAACAGTATGACAGTAAAACACAATATAAACACATAATGAAGCTTAGGAATACATTTACATGACAACAATGCACTAAAAATGGAAAAGTTGTTTTCTTTGTACAGATGACAACGTTATAAAAACTATCCCCGTTCACTCGGATCCATGAAAATGACTAAAAATGCTGTATTACGCATGCCAGACAAGTAGTTGGCAATGTCACTTTAAGAAAGACTATGCGCCTGCGCAAACGCATTATTTTACAGAGCACTCACGACAAACACGCATGCCTATCCACCTTATTATTCTAGTTTACTGCACTTTGACATTCTTCTCATTATTTCCCTATAGCGGCTAATAAATCGGAAGTCTCGCACATTCACAGAAATACCTTAATTCCGCGTTGACAAATCCGGTGGATAGACTAAACACGTAATACGCATGTGCATGAAATCACCATTTTCACAGATTCGCATTTTTGCAGTTTACACGGAGATGACAACAGTATAATTTTCAAAACCCGTTTGAAACCCGTTTTCAAAAATTTGCATTTTCAGGCCACCAAAACGCCGTTGTCTTTAGCTGAAAATGGTGTCGTGTAAACAGCCCCTTAGACAAGGCCTATTTTACTTCTTTAAGAGAGGTCTTTAGTTTTGCTTTAAAAAGTGATTCTATTGATATTATTCTGATAGTAAGTGGTAGGCTTTTCCACAATTTACAGTCGGCTGTGGCAAAAGCCCGGTCACCCCTTTTCTTCAGCCTGGATCTAGATACCCGTAAGAGTTTTTGATTCGATTACCTTAAATATCTAGCTGGAGTGCTGGAGTGCCACTCACTACTGCATTTACTTGCTTATCAAATTTCAAACCAGAATCAAAAACAACACCCAAAATTTTAACAGAGGGCTTTACATATGAGGCCAAGCTACCGAACACTTGATTTGTGCTGCCAGAAACAGCTAGAGGTCCGAACATAATTGCTTAAGTCTTAGTCTCATTGAGAATTAGGAAATTTAGGGACATCCATGCTTAAGCTCAAACCATGGTTGTCATTTTGCTTAAAAGGTACATAGATTTGAGTGTTGTCAGCGTTACAATGAAACAATACTCTGTTTATTAAAAATCAAACTTAGAAGGATCATATAGAGAAAACAAAATGGGGCCAAGGATAGATCCTTGGGGAACCCCACAGGTCAAGATTGATATGGAGCATAAACACAAATCCACACAGATTGAGAAAGTTCTAGCATTCAAATAGGATTTGAACCAATTTAGGGCCCAACCTTTAATACGCACACAGTGTTCAAGGTGGGAAATAATAACACTGTGGTCTGCAGTGTCAAATGCCGCACTTAAATCTGAAAACAAAAATACTACAGAGTTCCTGTAATCGACAGATAATAATAAATCATTTATATCCTTCCCCGAATGGAAGGTTCCCAAGCCTCCTAATTTACATGCAAAATACATTACGTGACCCTGAATGTTCCCTAAACGTTAGAATAACCAAGAAAAAAAACATTTATAGAACTTTTAAGAAACTGGACATTGTGAAAGTAATTTTTGTTAGCTGGGTAGTCTGTTCCGTTCTCCCTTCTGTGATGTTTACTGTAGTAACCTGCATCTAACATTTCAGCAGTCATGCTGTCGCACTCCAGATGCCCTGCGCATTATAAAAGTGAACATAATCTCAGAGCAGAACAGAGTAACAGTAATTTGTTGTCCCGCCATGTCCAATGAAAGACAAAAAGTGATTTGAACCATGATAGAGTTTCGGTAAGCCAATGCCCCCTGGGTTTCTAAACAGCAGGATTTGAATGCTCTCTTTGAAACCAGAAAACATATAACAAAGAAAGCTTTACGAACGGCTCGCTCTCATGAGAACGTCTTATAAGAAACACATTTCATAGCTCAAACAAAACATACTGCAACGGAAACACAATCACAACCCTGTTCTAAAGGCCTGCCGAAACAATCTGTTAATTAGTGCAACCCTTTTATACTGTAAATGAGCTCCACAATGAAAATGGTATCGCAAATAAAATGCTTTTTAACTGTTTAATTAAGTAGTTTACTGAGGTATAACTACATTTAAGTGTAGTATATGTGCAGTAGTTCACTGTAATAGAACTTGCCTACAGTACAAATATAGTTCAGTGTTGTATGTTATGAGTTAAACTCATTACAGTGCAACATCTGCACAGGTGTATTAGGAACGTTTTTGCATCCACTGCACTGCTTTGCCATTGTTTTTTTTTATGTTCTATCTATTGTTTTTTCTCGTGCATGACAAACCGTTCTAAAAACAGCTCGTAAACATACTTTATCAACAGGAAAAATTAGCTCATCAAACATGAAAGCATTATGCAATTATTTAAGTCATTTCTCCTTATGTACAACCTTTTTGGCATAAAGGGGATATATCATGAAAATCTGACTTTTTCCGTGTTTAAGTGCTATAATCGAGTCCCCGGTGCATCTACCAACCCAGAAAATGTGAAAAAGATCAACCCAGTAACTTTGTTTTGGTAAGTCTTTCTCTGCAAACATGTGAAAAAACAAGCCGCTCAGATTTTGCTCCATTTGTGACATAGGAAGGGGATCTTATTATAATATTACCGCCCCTTAATCTACAAGTTTCCACTCACGTCGCCGCCATTTTGTTTTCTCAAGCAACAACGGTGAACCAGTTCTAACACCATGGCAAAAGTTGGAGCAAAGCATGCTAACTGTTCTGTCGTTGGCTGCACAGACGAGCACTGAACACTATTTAGAGTCTCGTTAGCTTGGATAGCCTGCAAGTTGACCCTGGCAAGCTCGATTGCTAAAAAAAGAGCGTTTCTGTCAGAGCAATATTTTGGAAAAAACTATTCAACCATTCACAGCATTTGATAGCAATCATAAACGTTAGCCTGGTGTATATGGCTCTGTTTGGCAAACAGGTACGCTATGTATACAGGTTTTGCACAAAAGATTAACATGACGGCACATGCTAGTCGATGAGTTGAATCAACTCCACAGCAACTACATAAATTTATCCACTAACCATTCAGAAACATCCAGTTTCATTCTAAAAGTTGTAACTTCTTCCTGAGTCTCTCCATCAGTGTCGACTCCGGTTTGAACAATGTAAGGCTGAACACCGTTACTGACAATCCTCATTTTGGCTGCGTGAGATTCTCCAGCTTTGTTGTTGTTGAGCAACCCAAGCGTGAGCTGTTAAAGCTCCGCCCTCTTCTGGAAAGTGAGCAGGGAGCAGCAGCTCATTTGCATTTAAAGGGACACACACAAAAACTGCATGTTTTTGATCTGTGGGGTATTTTGAGCTGAAACTTCACAGACACATTCTAGGGACACCAGAGACTTCTATTACATCTTGTAAAAAGGGGCATAATAGGTCCCCTTTAAAATTGAATCAAGAACCCTAGAGTTCTATATACCTCACTGAACCCTTTTTCTAAGAGTGTTTACAAGTGTATAGTATTACTGCAATTTTTTTAAACTGTAGTAAAAGTGTGGTAAATCAGACACATGACACTGGAAAAAATGCTTCTTCATGAGTTTTTAATTAGTCTTTATTGACTTGTTTTCTAGTAAAAAATATTGGCTACACTTTATTTCGAAGGTCCACTTTAGACATTCTGCTAACTATTAGTAACATTGCAACTACATGTCAACTAACTCTTATTAGAGTATTAGTAGACTGTTATGTTAGGGTTCGGGTTAGTAGAATAAGTTGATGCACTTGCAAAGTTATAGTCAATAGAATGTCTGTTAGGGAGCATCATAATAAAGTGTTTGCTTAATATCTGCTAACAGTCTACTCTAATGACTGCTAGTTGACATGTAGTTGCAAAGTTACTTATAGTTAGTAAGGTATACCATCAAAATAAAAGTTTACCAAAATATCTAAAAAAACAAGAACAATATACTATAGGAGCAGCACAGCAGGAGTGTCAAAAGTGAGATCAGTCTGGCCTGTTCTTTGGCATCTTATTGGCGATTTTTAAAGACTTCTAAAATGGATCTTATCAGAGCTTTTGTTATCAGGTTTTGACTCTGCTCGTCTCATTAACCTGTTTGGCTGCGATGCGACCTGTGCTGTTTGTCAACAGCTGCATTCCACAAGTGTCATGTGATACATTCTCGTGTGTGCTACACATGTTAGAAAGAGTAGAGGTCATCTACTAAAAATCGTTTGAAGTGTTTGCCTTTGTTGGCTTTGACCTTTGCTTGAGTTTGCGATAAGTGACCTTAAGACTGCATGAAATGTTCAGAGGTCATCTGATCGCTGCTTAAACAACATGTACTGTATGTGTATTGAGCTTCAGAGTGCAGAAAGAGTCCTGGAGAATGACTGATCTGCACTGGTTCTCAGTGAAAACCCAGAAGAACAACATTCCCATTCTGCGTTTCTCTGATGTAGATGTTCATTTTAACATCTGTATAACTGGCACCAAAATACTGTACAGTAGGCCAAGTCAGCTTTATTTCTTTAGCACTTAATACAATATACAGAAGACTATAGAGTCCTTATTCAGGTCAGTTCAGTGTTGATTCAGTTCAATAACTGTGTAAAGTTCATCAATTATAAAACAAGTCCCATTCAGATATAACCCAGCTAACAAAAATATATTCTAAGAACATTTTGCTAATGTTCCCATTAAGTTATGAAACAGAGGGTGAAAACTGCAGCCTGTGTGAATGATGATAACGTAAGTAGAGATATCATTAGTGCCGTGGCTGTGAATCTGATGGTCCTATAATGCTCATCCTCGGGCATCCATCTGTGGTCATGCCCTCGATGCTGCTCTCACATGATTCCAGAAATGAATGGTGATCTTTGTGATGATGGACTAGCAGAGGATTGTTGAGTAAACATTAGAAATTCAAAAGAGGTGAGAACGTAGTTTGAGACTTTCAGCATTCGGCATACAAGCGCAGCTCTCAACCTTACAGGGGCATGAAACACTAAAACACACTTCCCAAACGTTAACTGACGTGTACTGCAAAGATGAACGAAAATGTTTGCATGCAACATATTAAGGGGAACGTGGGATTGTCAGACTCAGTTCTTCTTCTGGGTTTGAAATCAATGATGAGTAAGCAGGCGTCCATGAGTACTATTGTAAATGTCTAGTTTTGCGGTTGAGCGGATTCGTAAACACTGATTGGCCTTAGTGTTCACGAGCTCAACAGATATGTCTGATTGGCTACAATGATCAACGCACGGAAGTGTTTGAATTTGAAAGCGGGAGCGATTTTCCTGCTGATAGATGCCTGCTTTCTCACGTTCCCGTGTGTATCTGTGTAAGCGTTTTGTGAAGAGCGTCATTGATATCTATTTACAACATGTTTCTGAAGCGTTGATCGTTGTAGCCAATCACAGACATATCTGATGAGCGCGTGAACACAATTGCCAATCAGAGGTATTTACAAATCCGCTCAACAGCGCTCAAAGCATCACATTTTTTAAATTTCAGTACCGACTTGGCATCGCAGACAACACTACTGGTTTTTCATCTGTCTTTATGATGTCAGACTCCTTGAAGCAGGGTTATTATCCTAAACTAAAACATTTCTGTTCATTAAAATAAAGCTGAAATAACAAAATATAAACAGCTGAAAAACTTTAAATGAAAATTAGAAATTTTGCCATGGCAAGAAACTGTACCAAGTTTAAGTTGAAGCACTAAAATTATTAACTGGAAATGAATAAAAACTGAAATGAACTACAACTTAAAAACTAAAACTTAAAAATAAAAAATAAAATTAAAGTTAAACCTAAATATATATATATATATATATATATATATATATATATATATATTTTGTCATTGTGTGTGTATGTATGTATGTGTATATATATACACACACAATGACAAAAGCACATAACGAAATGACAAAAAAATAACATGAAACCTAAAAATGAAATGAAAGCGGCAACACTTTTTGATATTCCTCAACAGACATTCTGACTATAACTAAGTTTACACCTACATTTCAACTTACTCTACTAACCCGCACCCTAACAGTCCAATAATACTCTAATGAGAGTTAGTTGACATGTAGTTGCAAAGTTACTTATAGTTATAGTCTGAAGTGGACTAACTGAAACAAAGTGTAACCATAAAAACTAATTCAAAACATTAATAAAACTAAAATAAAATCTAAAGTAACACTGGCTTTAAGTCAATACATTGACAGAAATTACAGTGTGTTACACTAGTTTAATATTAATTCTCTACACCGTATAAAAAAATCTGTTGAAATAAAGAAAGGTACTGGTAATTTTCTGCCAGAATATAATATCTGTTAAGTTTATAGACATTTCCTTTAATGCTGAAACACAATGTAATGCTTAAATCAAAATATGGCTAAAACAATATGGAAAATTCCTTCATATTAACAGTAACTTTTCTTAGAGTATATGCCTAAAACTGTTTGATCAGTTATAAATGATCTGTTTTAATTATACAGCATTAATTGGACCCTAAATCAACTCTATTTATATGCCTTTTATAATGAATTTTATTTATTTTCCACACCCTTATTTGTGTTATGCATAAAGTGTACTTTGTTTCAATTTTGTGGCAATCTGGAGATAATAATGCTAAATGTATCAATGCTGAGTGTTGAGTTTCTAAATATAGAGCTCTGTTTGAACTGTAGATGATGTGTTGCGAGACGGTTCAGAGGCTCAGGTGAGAGCGGGGCTGGAATGCCGACAGGTCATAAACACGACTGATATCCATCAGCACTCAAACTGAGCCACCATCCTCAGTGTTCAGAGGTTCTGAATCAACACCTGAAGGCAGAAACGGGACAGATGACCCAAGAGCGATGATGGGTTGTGACAAGGTTCTCTCAAAGTTATGAACAAACGTTAATAGAATGTTCATTCAAAGTTATCTGGTTTTAATAATGTTCTCAAAATGTTAGCACAAAAACACTATTTATACATCATGGAATGTTGTCAGAACATTCAGAGAACATTCAAAAGTAGTTTCCATAATGTTTGAAAAATGGAATGTTCCCTTAATGTTTGCATAACCAAGAAACAACATTCTAAAACATTTTAAAAAACGTTTTGAACGTTCAGAGAACATTCAGAAATGTTTTTATGGAAACGGTAGCCAAACGTTCTTAGAACATATTTTTGTTTGCTGTGTGATTGGCTGTCAATGTTTTTATAGTTCATCAGCTGGATAAAATCGTTCTGAAAGCGATTCCAACATTATCGTTCCTCTGTGTCGTTATTGTTATAGTTGTGGTGTGGACTTGGCTATTTTTTTTAATATTTAGAATGATTTTTAGAACTATGTCTTTGTCATTATAGTTAATCATCATTGGTGTGAACAGGCCTTGTGCTGTTACTTTAGTGATCAGATGCACCGTTTGCCCTGCTGAACCAGAAAACAGTTGAAAAAATCCCATTGAAGGAGGACCCCGTTCTGTCAGAAATGCAGGAGCATTTCATTTCATCTAATACTCTGAGAGCTGGGAAATCAAAGTTTTGGTTGAAAGACTGTTCTGCCACTGTTACCGAAATAAATCAAGCATTTATTGAGTGCACTGTCAGTGTGAGCAGTTAATCTTTCTCGATTTTGCCTCCGTCACTCAATTTCTGAAAAGCATCACCTGCAGTGGTGTTCACCCACTTGTACCGCCGCTCTTCTGGAGTCGCTCTCATTCAGCAGGCGCCAGAGACGAGCCGCGCAACTGTTAAACTCTGTCACTGACGCAGGCCCGTAGGGAGGCATCCTTTCTGGACCCATAGATCCGAATAAAAGCTGCTGGTGCCGTCTGGGGCCACAATCTTGAGGTCACAACTATGTTCTGTAATAGAGTAACAGGTGTTTTACTTGACCACAATCTGTGATTTAATTCTTATAGCACTTTGAAGGGGGAAAAAAGTGAAGACGCAGCTTTTTTATTGCGCTTCATTGGCTTGTTTTTAATGCATCTTGGAGTTCAATTTCTTAAAGGAAGTTAATTAGATTTTTAAAAAACAAGGTGTTGACATTCTCTCATTAATGTGAAATACATGTAGATATCATACACAAGATTTTTTTAGGTTACACTCTTAAAAATAAAGGTTCCAATACACTCTAAAAAATAAATGTAAAAAAAAACTAAACAAATTTACCGAGTAAAATACCGTTTTCCATTGAAACAGTAATATACCATAAAATAATGCAGTCTGGGTATTATTATTAGTCGTTTTCGACCTATAGGCTACTTTCTCTAAAATGACAAATATTACCCAGAATGCATTGTTTTACAGTTTATTACTTCTGTGTATAACAATGCATTCTATATATTACAATGCATTCTGGGTAATATTAATTGTCATTTTCGAGAAAGTAGCCTGTAGGCCTCTTCTTAAAATGACAAATATTACCCAGAATGCATTGTTTTTTTGGTATATTACTGCTTCAGTGGAAAACGGTAATTTACTGTGTAAATTATTTTTTTTTTTTTTTTTTTTTTTTGTCATTTTTTAGAGTGTAGAGGGTTTTCACAGTGATGCCATAGAAGAACCAACAGTTCAAGTCGTCAGCCGCTATGTAAATACAGATTGTTTCAAAGCAGCTCTACAGTGATTAATGGGAAAATAATGATCAGTGATGCAAACCAAATTCAATTCTGCTGTAAAGCAGCTTAAAAAAGAAAACAGTGTCATTGTGATTCAGTTTGGTTCAATAACTGTGTAAAGTTAAAGGGTTAGTTCACCCAAAAATGAAAATTCTGTCATTAATTACTCACCTTCATGTCATTCCAAACCTTAAGACCTTTGTTCATCTTCAGAACACAAATTAAGATATTTTTGATAAAATCCAAGAGGGTTTTTTTTTTTTGTCCCCCATAAAAATCAATGTAATTACCGTCATTCAAGCTCCAGAAAAGTAGTAAAGAAATCTTTAATATTGTGACTGCAGTGGTTCAACCTTAATGTTATGAAGCGACGAGAATACTTTTTGTGCACAAAAACAAAACAAAAATAAAGACTTTATTCAACATTCTCTTCTTTTCCCTATCAGTCTCATATGCAGTTGAAGCAGTGAACGCTGTGCAGCGCTTCCGTGTTTATGTCCAAACGGCGGCTCAGTATTGGCCGAAGTTGTTCACGTGAGCAGCACGACGCATGCGTGTGATGCTAATGCAGGAGCCGGCCAATACTGAACCGGCGTTCGGACGTAAACACGGAAGTGCTGGATTTTCTCTTGCATTTCATCAAAAATATCTTTATTTGTGTTCCAAAGATGAAAGAAGGTCTTACAGGTTTTGAACGACATGAGAGTGAGTACTTAATGACAGAAATTTCATTTTTGAGTGAACTAATCCTTTAATTAATTTTGGAATGAGTTCAATTCAGCTATACAGCAGCTCTGTAGAAAACAGCGATGTCATTATCATCAGCTAAGTTCAATTCTCATCCAATAGTGTCAGTGCACTCAAGATCATTTGATTTTCTTAGATCGTTTGGAGTGTGAGGTTGGCATTCATGAGACAGCTCTAAAATAGTTTCACTCATAACTACAGGACAGAACATTCTCTGTTAGTTTTGCAAACACTTCATCCTCTGTGGTCCCCTTAAAATATGGTGTCCCTCAAGGCTCTGTTTTGGGTCCTCTGTTGTTTTCATTGTATATGTGCCCACTGGGATCCATCTGCTGTCGCTGTGACATTTCTTATCATATGTAAGCAGATGATACACAGATATATTTACCGCTGAGCAGATTTTGAAGGCCCTGTTGGTCTGTTTGAATGAGTTTGGCTGTCTAAAAATGTTCTCCAGCTTAATAAAAGAAAGTTAGAGATTATAATATTTGCTGCACCAAAATTCAAAGAGAAGATAGCCAGTACTCTTGCTCCTTTAGCAATAACTGTGAAAGACCCAGCATTATTTGACCAAAACTTAAATATGATGTGCTTTAGTGACGATGAGTTGTGTGATGAGTCTCCAGTGAAAACAATGACCCTACACATTTGAGGCAAAACAGCTAAATAATCCTTTGTCAATGGGACATAATATTGTTTTAAATAATGCAAGTTCAAGGCTAGTGAGGAATATTTATGGCAGGTGCATTTTCTCAATTCACTTACCATTAGCAGATTAGCAAAAGTTTATTTTGGCAGTCTGGTGGTAAGACTTCGACAAGATTGTATTGCACTGTAAACAAAGAAACAGATTGATCAATGTTTCCACTCGTCTCCAGCCCTCACGAAACACAGACCATGTCAGAGACGGATTAAAAATGCAATTTAGAGGATTGTAACAGTGTTGTGAGATTACGGCCAAATCCATCGCGCGTATCATAATCCCACATATATGAGAAGGTAATGAAGGTTGTGGAGGCCAAAATGACCCACGAACATTAGAAGAGACGCAGATATTCTTCAGCTGCAATAACAAACATTGACATATTGCGTCAACACAACAAAATACAGCCATAAAACATCCTACAGCTGGATATTAAAATATACAACAATCATACAACATATTGACTGAAGTTGGCTAATATTTTGAAGGTGTAGATCACCTGTAGGGCGCATTTCAGTTCTCTTGCCTGCACTTCCACTGTATTTCACTGTCAGACTTTAACTGAGCTGCAGAAAGAAGCAATGAGATGCAATCAGCAAGTGCACACACGCACACGCGCAGCTTAATCTAATCAAGTGCGATGGCTAGCTCGATTAATAAAGCCAGCTATTGACTTCTAATTGGCGCCGCTTGGCTCTGCTAATTTCCTGGGACGAAATTACACTAATGCAGTTGGCTTGATGGAGTACTTATAGGCAACTCCCACGAGAGACGCCATCTGAGCCAGCGAGAGAGAGAGGATGTTCAACCCTGATAAAGATCGCAGCCTTGTTGTTTCATCACAGACCATTTTCTAATCAGCTCCCTGTTGGCCTGGAGGAAATGTCATCCCGCGGTATTGCTTACAGCGCAGGGTCCCGGACACGGCCGCGCTGTAACACTAGCCACCTGTCTGCACGCTAATGAATTCCCCCCAAACCGTTCACCTCTGCGGTCTCGGCCGATCAGCTGCTGCATCCGGGACCGATCGTGGCAGCCCAATGCGAACCGCAGCTGGAGAAACGTCTCAGGCCGTATGCTGCCTGACTGTTTTTACATTCACTTGAGATGTGATGAGCAGTTCCTGCTTCAGCGTTACGCTGATAATATCTCAGGACGCCCTCGAGATTAAGAACATCAAGCAAAGAGGGATATTGTGAATAATGCCTTATTTTAATCCTCACACATGGTTTGCTGTTCCTCAAACACACGTCTAATCTCCTGATGACACTGATCCGTGTGGATGCAAACACCTGTTCGCTCGCAGGATTAAAGATCTCCTCGATATGACCCGCCGATAAACTGATGTCATTTTGAAATCAAAAGAAGGAAAAATCTTTATGGGTATCAAATGCCCACTGCAATGATAGTTATACTTAGATGTTCTAAGAATGTTTTCTTAACGTTCCCATTAAGTTATGAAAACTTTATTTCCGAATGTTATCAGAACATTCAAAACGTCCAGTTTTTTAAACCTGTTTTTTTTTTTTTTTTTACTGCGAATGTTAAGGGAACATTTTATACCTGTTTTAGATATAAATATTTTCTATTTTATCATTCTTCAAACATTATGGGAATGTTACTTTTGAATGTTCTCTGAACATTCTGAAATAAGTTTACATTTACATTTTAAATAACATTTAAAAACGTTAGATGAACGTACGAAAAACGTTCCATGTACAATGTTCTGAGAACATTATTAAAGAGCAGATAACTTTGAAGGAGCGTTTCATTAATGTTACTGGAAGAACATTTAACTCCATTAAATATGTGTTGTTTTGTCTTAATGTCATACGGCAGGGTTGTTTTATTGTTCATGCTCTTTAAGTTATTCAACCCTATCACAGTTTTAATAGATGACAAAGTAAATGGTCTCATCAATAATAATAAATCACACCTGAATATTTGAGAATATTAAAGTGTTAGTTCACCCAAAAATGAAAATTCTGTCATTAATTACTCACCCTTATATCGTTCCACACCCGTAAGAACTTCATTCATCTTCAGAACACAAATTAAGATATTTTTGATAAAATCCGATGACTCAGTGAGGCCTGCTTTGACAGCAAGATAATTAACGCTTTCAATGCCCAGAAAGCTACTAAAGACATATTTAAAACAGTTCATGTGACTACAGTGGTTCAACCTTAATGTTATGAAGCAACGAGAATACTTTTTGTATGCCAAAAAAACAAACAAAATAATGACTTTATTCACAATATCTAGTGATGGACGATTTCAAACCACTGCTTCATGAAGTTTCGAAGCTTTACGAATCTTTTGTTTCAAGTCAGTGGTTTGGAGCTTGTATCAAACTGCCAAAGTCATGTGATTTCAGTAAACGAGGCTTCGTTTCTTCAAAAGTGTTTCGAAACTTTTTGAAATTTCAATGGTTCACATGACTTTGATAGTTTGATTCACGCTCTGAACCACTGATTCGAAACCAAAGATTCGTAAAGCTTCGAAGCTTCATGAAGCAGTGGTTTGAAATCGCCCATCACTAGATATTGAATAAAGTCGCTATTTTGTTTTTTTGGCACACAAAAAGTATTCTCATCTCTTCACAACATTTAAGGTTGAACCACTGTAGTCACATGAACTGTTTTATTTTTTATCCATTTGCATTTCTCATCAAATGGATAAATCTGTTAAAAAAAACTACAGTTGAAATAATGTTAAATAAGTCATTAAAATATAATGGTGACATTTTTAAACGTGAATCATATTAATGTTTATAGAAAAGTGAAACGGCTTCTGGAACAAGAACAAATGTAGGGCGGGGCTTGGTTTTGTCAGTAGGGAATTGATTGGATGGTTGTGGTTTGCTATTGGTTGATCTCGTGAGTGACAGGTTGCCCCGCCCTCGTCATCAGAGAAAAGAAGAGATGTCACTGAGAGAGGGAGGGGAAGATATTCTGATTCAAGATTACATGCATTTAAAACATATGCACCGATAAATAATTCATAATAAATACTGCAATATTCCATAAACAAGAAGTGTCAATTTTGATTCAGCATGGTATCGGCATGATGTAAATTATACCACTAGTAAGACATGAAGACACACACAACACACATTTCCTGAGATTCACTCGTGTGTGTGTGTGTGTGTGTGTGTGCATGTATAACGTTTGGCCAAATAATTTTCACTGAAACCCAAATGTCATCATTTCCTAAAAAACGACCAAGGTAAACAGTTTCATTTATCACTAGAATTATGAAACCAAATTCATACACAACTGTAGGCTGTAATGGTGAATATTTTGCATGGGTGTTGTGCTGAGACTCCACAGGTGTTCAGATTTCTGCTCTGCGTCTGTAATCCAGTGCTGAGATGTGCGTGTGACCTGGATAACAGGAGTAAGTTGGATTCATCCTGTGTTAAGATCCGATATTAAAGAAAGGATTTGGTGTTTCTGATAGGACAGATTAGAAGCGAGCCTGTCTCAGTGGATTAGTGAGCGTGATAAGACGTAAACACCCCCATCACACACCCTTAGAGAAAAAGGGTTTAATGGAGTTCTGTGGTGAACGTGATTTCACCAAGTACAACATGTTCCTGGATCAACATCTTTGTTGATCCTGGAACGACATTACAATCAACAAATCAGATTTGAGGGAAGTTTACAGTTTGTCAAGTTTAGGCTCACAACCAGGGTTAGGTGCTTCTACATCAGTGTTATTCACCATCATTTCCCTCTGATTTTAGGGATAAGTTATGGGTAGGTTAGGTTTAAGAGTAGGGATATGGTGTTTTTCCCCTTAGAACCCTATTTATATTTTTATATATTTAGAACCCTAGAGAAAATGTTCTATATAAGGAGAAATGTCTCAAATGATTACATATTACTTTCATGTTTAATAGTTCATTGCAATATTTTCTAGTGATAAAGTTTAATTGAAATAAAATTAATTAAAACTAAATGGATAAAATGATCCCATGATGTAACCCCTGAACCCCTCGGATTTCAGAGATTCTGATTCAGATCCTGAATTAAAAACCAAAACAATTTTTACCCACACTCAAAAAAATAAATAAATAAATAAATAAAAAAAATGTACAAAAAAACAAAAAACAAATTTACACCGTAAAATACCATTTTCCATTAAAATAGTAATATACTGTAAAAAAACAACAACAATGCATTCTGGGTAATATTATTTGTTGTTTTCAAGAAAGTAACCTATAGGCTGCTTTCTTGAAAATGACAAATATTACACAGAATGCATTGTTTTTACAGTATATTACTTCAGTATATATCAATGCATTCTGTATATTACAATGCATTCTGGGTAATATTTGTCATTTTCACGAATGTAGCCTATAGGTCTCTTTTCTTAAAATGATAAATATTGCCAAGAATGCACTGTGTTTATGGTATATTACTGTTTCAATGGAAAATGTTTTTTTCCTGTGTAAAATTGTTTGGCTTTTTTACAGTTATTTTTTAGAGTAAACACAGTAGCTTGTTTGCCAGTTCTACATGAATTAATTAGTTGATATAACACAATATCTCAAAGTGTAAGTTAACTCTGACAAAGTATGATTGGTTTGCTTCGAAATGCAGTGCAATTAATTTATTCTGTTAGTTTTATTCCTTTTTATAGGCTACTTTTTTCCTTTTTATTTGACATTATATTATGGTGTCAGTAAACTTCTCTATAACTAACTTTATGTGATGCCAAATGTTTTCCGCTGTCAAGAGGCAGATGAACATGATCTTGTCAATGATGTGCGTATTTATACTATACTGATTGTTTTTTACACATTTATTTGCTTTTCCTGTTAGAGTGAGAAATGTACATGAAATGTGCACAGAATACACAACTAAATACCACCGACAC
This sequence comes from Ctenopharyngodon idella, assembly GCF_019924925.1. Taxonomy (NCBI): domain Eukaryota; kingdom Metazoa; phylum Chordata; class Actinopteri; order Cypriniformes; family Xenocyprididae; genus Ctenopharyngodon; species Ctenopharyngodon idella. Next base: position 2,326,417 of record NC_067224.1, read on the forward strand.
AAAGCGAGTGTAAAGAATGAAGTCCAGCACAGGTCTTTGACTGGCGTGAGCAGCTCTGATCGCTGCGACTCCAGCAGCAGGTGTCACTGTCCGCTCCTCCAGCGCCTCTCGCTCTCTCTGGCTCCCGTCACTGATCTGGTGTCGTGTTTCTGAGGTCTGACAGTCAAAGTCTTTCACCTTCACTTCTGGCCTCCCAGAAAACACGAATCGCCTGCCAACAAATGTGTAAATAACGCAGCTCATCAAATATTCATCCTCAACTCATCATATGGAGCGGAGAGTTTTAAATATTTGATTAGTGAATATTACATCAAACTGATTTAATTTTTTTTTTTTTTTTTTTTTTTTTTAATGAGACACACAAGACGTCGAGATGAAAAATCACTTATTGATCTGAATCAAAATGTTTTTTTCGAATGTTAAGTGAACATTCCATTTTGGAAAACGTTGTGGGAATGTTACTTTTGAACGTTCTGAAACAAGTAGTAACATTTCCAACTAAAGATGTCCAACTAAAATGTTTCAGGAAAAAAAACATTCAATGAACCATGTATAAATAATGTTTTTGTGCTAACATTTAGCAAAGACCAGATCACTTTGAACGATCTATTAACGTTACTGGAATAACGTTTGTTCATAACTTTGAGAGAACCTTTCCAGAACGTTCCCTGTTAGCTGGGATGTCTGTAAACGGATAAATGGTGTTTATTTGTATATTTGTGTGAATGCCGTTCTAGCTCTCACAATCCGGATCTTTCATTTGCGACAGGCAAACCTGATCCGAGCAGGACGACACTCCACTTCCCGCTGTCCAAGTAATGATTGTTAACGATGTCACCCGATCAGGATGCAAACCATGCGGACTGTGTGTGTGTGTGTGTGTGTGTGTGTGTGTGTGTGTGTGTGTGTGTGTGTGGATATCTTACGGCACATACTCGCCGGCTCATGACAGATGCTATTGTCTCGTGTCTTGCTCTCATTAGGCTGTAGCTTTTCAGTCAAACTTGCTGCTGGATGCAGTTTTCTTTTCTCAATGTTGGAGCCTTTCAGTATTATTTGGCAAAATACAGAAAAACTAAATATCATAAACACTTCAAGCCATATTCTGGATTCTGGAGCTTGCATCTAACTAGAAGCTGTATAGATGCAGCATGAAATGCAGACATACTCAGTATGATCTTATGGGCCTCAGTCGAGTGAACGCAGCGCTATTAATCGCTCCAGTAATGTATTTGTGCTTTTTATTGTATCCGGTCACTCATATGAGTGCAAAAGGTTAATGACGCACTTTACAAACATCTCATCCTGATATTCATGCGCTCTGATAAAGCTAATGTCTCATGACTGTTAATGGCCGAGCACTCTGGGTGATAACTGATGCTATCGCTGGCTCGATTTCTCACCCGAAACCGGCCAGCAGTCAGATAAACCTCCTGCTTCTGAGCATCTCTGTCTGTAAACGTCGCGTCTGACGGTCGGCTCAGAGGTCAGCTGACAACAATGTAGAAACGGCCCCATTAGTGTTGCGGGGCAGACGTTTAGAGCCGGGGTCCCTCGTCCCCCAACAGCTCTAATTAGGTTGTCAATGGCTCTCAATTGTGCTGCTGTGACCCTTGGTCTGGGGCCGCGACGAGCAGCAGCTCTCAGTGTGTGTCCGGGGTTTTGACCTCTGTGTGGACAGAAGCTGTTAAACACACTCACATTTATCAGACAGAGGAACATTAAAGCTACAGTGTCATTTCAGTGGCATCAAATGAAATTGCAAAAACAACAACGAGGAAACATTTGCCCGGCTGGTTTTAACTTACACCATTGGTCGAGTCTGAGGCTAGGGTTAAATGCACAGAACGTTTCTGCCACAGTTTTCACAATCTCTAACACCTTGTCTTAACCACATGCAATGTGAAAAGAAGGCGTCTTTTCCATGTTAATCAGAGTTTACGGTGATATGCGACAATTCTGTTTGAGAAATGGTCTCTATTTTTGCAATACAGCAGCTGGAGCAACAACATACAAAGTATAACAATGATAATCTCAGGTACTGATTTTGTGCTTTATTTAATGTTAAAAGAATTTAAGGTGAATTTTAATATTTTTAGCCGTACTGAAAGCGACAATGGATAATTCATCTCAGATCTTGAAAATAAATTAAAGGAAGCAAGAATGTTCAAACTGTGACCAAAAAAGTGTATTCTATGACAAAGATTGTTTCAGTCACTCAGTATGTATTTTTAATAATGTTAAAATGGTGTAATATTTATGAATTTGATGATGTACATCTCCATTTGGTTGCGAGTGCAGTGCGCTTAGACAGACTCCGCCCACACGCTCTTCTGATTGGCTGTGATTTTTGATTGATTTGGTTGCGAGTGCTCTTGCAGACAGACTCCGCCCACACACTCACACACTCTTCTGATTGGCTGTGATTTATTTTTTATTTTTTTAATTGATTTGGTTGTGAGTGCAGTGCGCTTGCAGAGAGACTCCGCCCACACGCTCTTCTGATTGGCTGTGATTTTGGATTGATTTGGTTGCGAGTGCAGTGCGCTTGCAGAGAGACTCCGCCCACATGCTCTTCTGATTGGCTTGATTTTTTGGATTGATTTTGTTGAGTCTCATAGTCGTGTCATGTCTGGTGTCTGACAAACTGCTTGTCGCTGGAATCGCATCGCATCTAGTTAGGACACAGTGTAAACATTAAACCGAAACAAAATACAGACATTTGCCTGTTTCCTCCATATAAGTTGAGTAATTTGTTTCTGAAATACTAATGCAAAACTAGTCTGACATAATAACTACATGTACAGCTAACAAATTTATGTTCTAAAAACATTGTAGGAACAGTGATTTGCAATTTAAAATGTCCATATTAAAATGTTGTTTAAAAAATTATGATAATGTTACTAAAACATTCTCCAAACCTTATTTTTACTCACAATATAACATTCTTTGAAGGTTTATTTGTAATATTCCAAGAAGGTGATAATGTTATAGTATCATGAGGACATTCCGAGAATGTTGTTCTAAGAACGTTTTATCTCAAAGTTATGAGAACTTTCATCAAGTAAAAACATTGTAAAGATGTTCCAAGAATGTTGTTTTAAGAATGTTTCTCTCATCATCATGAGAACACGTATCAAATAATAATGTTATATATAATCGAACTTTTTTTAAATAACCTTTACAAAACGTTGTGGGAATGTTCCCTGTAAGCTGGGAAAGCAGCTCACCGGTAAAATGTGTATGTTGAGTTTATGATCATATTTACAGTTCTTAAGTGTCAGTCCCTTTTAAACGGATCCTTTCAATGTTTTTGCAGTGCTATTGGATTGAAAAAGCATCTGAACAGCACACATATATTCAACAGGAAGGCAAAAGGTCAGTTTCTGGATTTTCTTTAGTAAATTAAAGGCTTTTCAGGGAGGAAATAAAAGCCAAAGCAACTGGCAGCGCAATCAATGATGTGTTTGAGAATTATAGTAAATGAAACACAGCTGCACGTGTTTTAAAAGATAAATTAGATTAAGCAAAGTCACATTCACGTCCCTCATGCGCTTCAAACGGCTATAGTTACTTGATCCCGGCGGAAATGAAACGCGCCGCACGGAACCATAAATACAACCGAACCGCGAGGAAAAAGCTAATCACGGCTCTTGAACGGCTGGCTCGTGGAATGCGGGTCGGCCGATGAAGAAGCTCCTCTTGCGGGTCGCCACCTGGAGCTCCAGCTCAACATGATGGAGCGAGCGTGTCTATTGAACGCGGTTCTATTGTTGGCGGGCCGGAGCATGTTTGATATGCTGATTATTAAGGGTAGTGTGGCACAGCTGCGGGTTTGTGACCATATTTTCCTTCCACTCTTCACGTAAGGACGTATTCATGCACACAGGCTTCATCTCCGAATGTAATGTGTGCTTTTTGCTCGCAGCAGATTAATTTGAGGTGAATGTCCTCTTGTTGAAAACTCATTACAGTGTTTAGGTCACGCGTGATTTACAAGGCAACTCCGCGTAAACTCTCTGTCTCTCCGTTTCCTGCTATTCTCTCCTCTGGGATGTGGATCTGAGCTCTATTAATAGAGTTGGGTTGCTCACTCGTTGCCCAGAAGAACCCTGATCTCAGCCTCTCTGGGTCAGATACACAGCCTCTTTTTCACCTCTGTGACAAAATACAATGGAAAACCTGCGGACACAAGAATTGGCGGAACAGACGACTGTGGACGTGCTAAAAATATCTCTTGTTTCACTAGCGTGTAAAGAAGATAAAGGCTGCACCTCAGAAAGTGTTAAAGCACGAGTGCTACAGGACATGATAAGCAGAATAAATACAGCCTGAAACATGCATACAGTGGCATCTGTATGGTCTGTTAGCGTACATTGATGAGAACAAATGGAGTTTAGTGTGATTGATGTCAAACCATAGTGAAACATTTGAGAGATTTTGACTGAATATTACCTTCAGTTTTAGTTTGCTCTTCACACAAAGCATCAAATGACTCAAGATTTATTATGTACAAGACATGGAATGATAGTGTAATGTTTTGGAGCTTGACAGACGCTGGTTATTATTTACTCACATTATATGGGTCAATGACGTGACGGGTAATCCTTTGGTCCAAAGGCCTTAATAATAATAAAAACAAAGATATGAGGTATATAGTAGTACAGCTAGATCTCTTTTATTGAATCCAACAGCTTTTTATTATATTTTGCTACATATAAAGGTATTTTAAAGATTTTGAAGTGTCAAAATGTCATTCGGTTTAACTGTCCAAAGGCCAATACAGCCATTTCATTTGTGATTAAAATATATTAAAATGTAATAATGTATATATTTTTTATTCTGGCATGATTTTATAACATCATATATCAACATAGTGCAAAATGGTATTAAAATTATGTGTAGAAGTCGTTGCTTTGTTTTGTCCGGAAAAATGAATTTCATTGATGTAATTCGGAGTAACCAATATAAAGGGACCATTTTGGATCAAGTCATGCGGTCAATATCATGTGACAGGATGTGACATCATTCAGACACCTGCAAAGGACCACATGGTTGTGAAACAAAGTGACTAACTCTCTTTTAACTATCTGAAAGATTCACGTTTTCACTTGCTCATACGCATGTCCCGAAACATCAGGTCATTCGGTTCAACCGCTATAAAACATGTTGTAATATTTAAAAAACTTGTACTAAATATAAAATGTTTGATTGTCCTTTTTGCTAGCTAGATATCAGCCTGTTAGCATTGTTTGAAAATATTGTCATTCGGTATAACCAAAACCGTCATTCGGTAAAACCAAAATTTTGGTTAAACCAAATTACTTTTTTGGTGACAAATTTTGTCCATCTTGTAAAAATGACAAAAGCAGTGTTAATTAATTATAAAAACCACATAATCTCATTGTTAACACTTAATAAAACTTCAAAATTAATTATATCTCCATTATGTTTTTGTACACTTTTAAAAACCTTATTCGTCAATGACCCATATGGAAAAGAGCAGCATGAACATTTAGATAAATATCTTCTTTTGTGCTTCACAGAAGCAATAAACTCTCAGGCTGAAACTAGTCCATCACACCTACATTTTTACATTTTTACTCAATAAAACCTCTGAACTGTTGGGTGTGTGGATCCCAGCTAACAGTGAACGTTCTGTCAAGGTTCTCTCAAAGTTATAAACAAACGTTCTTCCAGTAACATTAATAGAACGTTTGTTCAAAGTTATCTGGTCTTTAATAATGTTCTTGAAACGTTACAACAAAAACATTATTTATACATCTTTCATGGAATGTTTTTTTTCTGAAACATTTTAGTTGGATGTTCGTCTAACGTTTTTTTAAATTCTTTCAGAGAACATTCAAAAGCAACATTCCCATAATGTTTGCAGAATGATAAAATGGAATGTTCACTTAATGTTAGTTTAAAATGTTTTTTAAAAAATGGACGTTTTAAACATTCATAGAACATAACGTTTTCATGGGAACATTAGCAAAACATTCGTAGGAGGTATTTTTGTTAGCTGGGATGTCAGATATGAAGCGTTGGCTGATGTCTGGTGAGGTTTGAGGTTGATCATTGATTCAGACAGTAGGAGTGGAGTTCATAACCCTCAGCTCTCTCCTCCAGTAATCACTCACTCGTTCAGTGACTGTCTTTCTGTCTCTCAGGTGTCTGTTTTCAGTCTCTGTGTGTTTGTGGTAGCTGTGGTGCTGCTGGAAACCAGGACTCGCTCATTTGATTTCAGTCGCGTCATTTCAGAGATTCATTTAAACGGACCAATCCAACCAGCAACTGAGCAATGATGAGGTTTCAACATGAGCTGAAACTGAACCTCAATGATATAACTGATACAATAAAACAGGTGTAAATAATTGTGAATGATGCAGATGTAGTCAAAATGTTTGCAGCAATTAGCAGCAGTATCTAGTTTCTCTCTCACACACACATACTAACATAAGAACATTTAGCTAATGTTCACATTAAATTATGAAAACGTTACTTTTGTATGTTCTCTGAACGTTCTGAAACAATTAGTAATGTTTAAAAAAACGTTAGACGAACGTCTAACTGAAACATTTCAGAAAAACATTCCATAAATAATGTTTTTATGCTAACGTTTTGAGAACATTATTAAAGACCAGATAATTTTGAATGAACGTTTTATTAACGTTACTGGAAGAACGTTTGTTCATAACTTTGAGAGAAACCTTGACAGAATATTCTGAGAACGTTCCCTGTTAGCTGACTCGTGCATCTACTGGTTTAAGCCCTGGGTATACTTCAGCCGTCCGTGTTCGTGCACCGTCCGCATGACGTAATTTTCATCATGCGGAGGGTTTGCGGCTGGCCGCACACCCCGTCCGCGTGCAGCCCAAATTTCGTGACCGTGCGGACTGTGCGCGTGCAACAGCGCATGTGCAAGCAGGACAGAAGAGTCCACTAGGTGGCGATACGCACAATACTGAGCACAACGTGCAGTCGTCGAAGAAGAGTGTGTAAAGAGCGATTCAAAAACAAGACGAGTAAACTCAGAAGCATGCCTTCTCCATCGTTTTTGATTTCTGTTCTCTTGGTGTAATCTTCTGAACAATGTTGCAATGGTGGATGCACTATTTTTCTTCTGCGAATGTCCCGTTGATGACACAATGTCTGGTAAAGAGTATAGCGTATAGTAAAATTGTACTGCGCATGTGTTGAACTTGGTCATCCGCGCGCATCTGTGGTTTAGTATACTTTGAAAGATGCGCGGACGTGATTGCGTGTGAGACGTGTCCGGGTGAAGTATACCCGGGGCTTTAGGGTTAGTGAGCGCATATTGTAGATTGAGGCTTAGGGCTACGTTCAGACTGTGAGCCTTAATGCTCAATTCCGATTTTTGCTCAGATCAAATTTTTTTTGTATAGATGTTCACATTGTTGTTTTAAATGTGGCCAATATCAGATTTCCAGTGTGAACAGATCATGGTTCTGAACTGACCTGCATGCGCAAAAGAACGATACAAACGCGATTGCCAGGTTTTTACCCCAAAATCCACTCAATTGCTTCTCAAAACTAGTCCAAAACTAGCCCAATCACGTTCCGCGGGGTATCCTGGTAAAAATCGCATTCCGGGGGTTAAATATCGCGTTAGTGCGGTCGCTTCAACCCACGGAGTTGCAAAACAACCTGCAGCAACAGTAAAAAAAAAATGTAACCCAATTCTGCAGAAAAATCACAGACTTGGAAGTAAACACGGAGGGCATTAAAGTAAGCGATTACGCGTTTATTTATAGTGTGATCTGCCACGGAAGCCAGCGAAATTATGCACAGGCAATATGAAAAATAAAGACAATGATGTGACAAAAACTTTTATGATATGAGCCCTCATGTTTTGCTTGTATTATAGAGCTGTCGAGTTCTGACACATCCACTGACTACCTTTCGCAACTGTCTTGATAACGTTGGGTATGTGAAATCTTTGAATAGACTCCCATGAGCGCGGAATCGAATTCCGATATGACTGTTCACACTGCGGTCGCATTACAAAACATCTGACCTGTATCGGATTTAGTAGCACATATGGAAGTGGCACAAATCGGAATTGAAAAGATCAGATTCCATGTGGTTTGTACTGTTCACAGTCATGGGAGAAAACAGATATGAGTCACGTGGGCAAAAAAATCTGATTTGGGCCACATGTACCTGCAGTGTGAATGTAGCCTTAGAGTTTAAGAATCAGCCATTGGAAATATTTGTGGAGCACTAATCTGAATGTATACATTATGAATATAGAAATGTATCAGTGTCTTTGTCAATGACAGTACTGAAAATATGATTTCTTGAAAGTCCACCAGCAACCTTTTCAAATGAAATGATAATATATGTGCATCTATAAATCACACGAACTCTGACCCCACGTGACCTCAGAGGACCACAGAAGACGATCAGGAGCGAGTGCTCATTGTGTTCACAACTCCTGTCCCTCGTTTGTTCTGAGATGCAGTGTGTTAAAAATAATCCAGCGCTCTGCAGCGAGACTCACACACACACACACACACACACACAGAGGCAGACAGGCCGGAGCCGGCGCTCGCCTCACACACAGACGACAGCAGGAAGAACCCAGCGCTGCACAAACGCCTCCGATGCAGCGTATGGATTTTCTCTCTTTTATGAGCGTCTCACTGGCCGGAGCCTCTAATATGCCCATAAATGTGCTGTACACAAACAGAAATAGATGCTCATCAGTTTACCACAGCTCAGACTACAGCCATCCTGCTGCTCCGCCGCGTCTGCATCCTCGCTTTTCTCCAATGCGCTTTTCAGGAACCCTAGATTTTCCTTTTTTGACCACTCACGCATCACGGAGGCATCTTCAAACGCAGCAGTGATGGCTGAAGCGAGCAGGAAAGGCGGCACAGGTGATCGGCCACGTCTCTCTTGCGTGAGGAAGCGCAAGGCGTCTCCTCCGCCCACAGATAAGACTGTCTCCAGCCGCTCGCGCACACCTCCTGTCACCCGTCTGCAGCTTATCGCGCCGCGCCCGTCCTGCAGCGCGCCGAGCGGGCAATTATCCTGACGCAGTTCCTACACAACAAACACAATAAACGCACACGGAGGAGCGCCGTCGCCCTGCGGCTCTGGAATACCTGTGACGCATCAGGAAATTCCCACAATGCTTTGTTTTTCAAAGTCAGCATTTACGTGGGAATTCAGCCAGTCATTAAAGCAGAAGTTTTAGTGAATTTGGCCTGAAGAGGCATCTAAGTCAGAGACGTTTGATTGATAAAGACCAGTGATAGGCATCAGCTGAAGGGACGGGACGAACCATAAAGCGTTTATTGCCGTCATTAAACTTTGCTTAGGCAGTGACAGTGTTCAGAGTGATTTCAGATCATGCACTGATTCAGCACACCTGTGTAATGAGACACTGAGGTAGTGAAAGCAAACATCCCCGTTCCTGAAATAATATACTTTAGAAATAGTCACCTGACAGCGAACTCTTGCAGGTGAATTCTGGGAATTACTGCAAAAATAAAGATGAGTCGATGTCGCTGTGTTCAGGGGAATCAACCTACACTGTTGCTATCACAACATTTTTTCTTTTGTCAATTCAACTTAGATAATCAGTTTAGTTCAGATAAAATAATATTTTGAGTTTCTGATGATTAAACCAATCGCCTTCATTGTACATTGTACAAAAAAACTGGGTTAAAAACAACCCAATTTGGCTTGTTTTCAACCGAAGGGCTGGGTAAATATAGGACAGAACACATGTTGAGTTAATTTTACCCCGCATAATGGATTGATTCATTTAATATAATACTAGCTTATTTTTTACTTCATACACGAATGAATATTTACAGATTAACTTAAATTCTCTAAACTTTTTTTAAATACTCCACACAACCACTAGTTTGCATGATAATTCCTTTATTTTCGATCATATTTTACAGTATAGCATATTTTATATCATTTTTAATACATATTGCCTATATTTAAGCATGTTTAACAAATATTAGAAGTAAAAATTAAACATTTAAAAGTAATTGAAGGGTAAACCAGTCTCTGTTGTCCTGTTTCCACCGTAACGGCGCTGGATCTTGTGCCTGAGATGGCTCGCGTTCGGCGGGGGAACTGATAACTTCAGACTGCCGCCCTGCGTTTCTCTCATAGCTGAAATATGCTGTGACTGACTCCATAACCTGTCCATAAATAATCAGTGTACAATTCTGAGAACATATTTTAACATCCTAAGTATTTATATTCTGTATCTTTTTGAGTAAAATCATAACATTTTCTGCAAGGCATCAGACGTTTCCATCATGCGAAAAGACCGACACGACACTCGTTTAGGTGACTCACATCATGCCCCTTTATGTTGCTTTGCATAAAATTAATTGATATACAGAACAATAACGAATTTTAAGCTCAAATAAAACGTACACAAACCTGTATTTCACTGAAGACATGCACCAATTTGACAGAGCTGCACTGCTCTCTCCTGAAGAGGGCGCAAAAAGCCAGCGATAAATAACTCAACCCCTGGGTTGTTACGTCTGACCCAGGATCTGGGTAACACAAAATCTACCCAAACACTGGGTTGTCACGTCTGACCCAGGATCTGGGTAACACAAAAACTACCCAAACACTGGGTTGTTACGTCTGACCCAGGATCTGGGTAACACAAAAACTACCCAAACACTGGGTTGTCACGTCTGACCCAGGATCTGGGTAACACAAAAACTACCCAAACACTGGGTTGTTACGTCTGACCCAGGATCTGGGTAACACAAAAACTACACAAACACTGGGTTGAGTGTGAATCTCGTCTCCCAGATGATTGAATTGAAAACGCTCTGGTGATGTCTGATTCGTGAATGAGCTGATTCGTTCCAATGAACCTGTTGAACTGTTTCACAAATTGCACTGAACGATTCATTAGCAAATCGGACTGATCCGACTGCAGCTGTTCTTGAGTCAATGACTCACTGATTCAATGAATCTGTCAAAAAAGGCAGAGTTTGAATATGTGCACGACTGATGGCATGAAAAGTAATTTACTAATACCAAATTTTAGTATTCATTATTGTAAATGAAAATCATATTTAGGTCACGACTGTTAGTTATTTGTGAACTAAATCTGCTGTAAACTGCTGTTTGCATAGTGTTCCTATTAAAATGTGTACGGATTTTGCCATATATGATGTCTGTACATTTTTACATTTTTTTCGCCACTTAAAAAAAAAAAAAAAAAAAATGCTATATGGTGTAGGCTATTATTGCATACTTGAATAATCTGTAACTTAAATTGATATTTTACTCTATCGACGTTTAATGTTTTTGTTTAATAAGTTTTGGTAATACAATAAAAAGCTGACTTATTTATTTGCAGATCCATATATACAGTATTAAATGTCCAGACTAGAATAATGAAGATGAATCATTGATCAGTACTTTTTACTTTTAATACATACATTAGAAATCAAGTGCTTTTGTACTTTTACTAAGTATAATTGAAAATGAGTACTTGACTTGTACTGTAATATGTTTTGCAGGGTATCTGTACCTCGTCCAGCTGTTACAGCTGTTCACTGCAGAGCATCTATTAATGAAGTTCATAACGTAAGTTCAGGATGAGCTTGTTCATCTAATCATCAATCACGTTTAAATGGAATATGAGCAGAAAAGGGGAATCTAAGAGCTCAATCTCTTATGTTATGGACAGCAAACAAAATCTGTTTAACCCTTTTTGTTATGATTATATGACCAAGTGAACTTAGTGAAACCTTGTTTACGTGTCACAACTAGAGCAGAGGAAAGCAATCAATCTAAGTCTCTGAAAATCTGTGTCCTTCCCAGCGAACAGGTTCTCTTAAAAAGTTATGAACAAACGTTCTTCTAGTAACGTTAATTAAACGTTAATGCAACGTTATCTGATCTTTAGTAATGTTCTCAAAACGTTATTTATACATCATTCATGGAATGTTTTTTCAATGTTATTACTAGTTTTAGAATGTTCAGAGAACATTCAAAAGTAACATTCCCATAATGTTTGAAGAATGATAAAATTGAATGTTCCCTTAACGTTCGCATAACCAAGAAAAAACATTTTAAAACATTTAAAAAACTGGATGTTTTGAATATTCAGAGAACATTCAGAAATAACCTTTTCATAACTTAATGGGAACGTTAGCAAAACGTTCTTAGAGCATATTTCTGTTAGCTGGGTTCATATTTTTATTTCATAAATGCAACAAGGCACTTAGTGTCATATTGTGAATATTGTCACTCTACTGTCGCACTAAAACTATTAAAAACATTTCTGTTAATTGAAATAAAGCTGAAATAAAATAAAATAGAAATATTAGTTGAAAAATTAAATTAAATGAAAATGCTTAGCAATAAACTGAAGTAAGTTTAAGTTGAAGCACCAAAATTACTAACTGAAAATAACTATAACTATAAATAACTATAAATAACTAAAACTAAAAATTAAACGTAAATAGCAATATTTAAAAAACAAACAAAAATAAAAAAAATGACAAAAGCACATCATGAAATGCCTAAAAATTAAACAAAAATTAACATGAAAACTAAAAATATAAAAATAAAAGCAAAATATTAATACACTCAAAAAAAGTTAAACCTTTTTTTTAAGATGTACGCAATTTAATTAATAAAATTCCATCAAATTGAATTGAATAATCCTTAGGTATTTTAATTAAATAATTGAATAATTGAACAATCAATTAAAATATGTAAGGATTGTTCAATTCAGTTTGATTAAGTTTTACTATTAATTCACTTGCGTACATCTTAAAAACAAAAAGGCTTAATTTTTTTGTGTAAAAATAAATTAAGAGTGTTGTGCTGTGTGTCGTGTTTAGTGAGCACATACTGTACTATATTCAACAGCTCTCACACCCTACAGAAGTGACTATCTTTTCAGCGCAACGGATCACATTATTTTAACGAATCATTTCTATACGTTTGTGTATTGTGTTATACGGTACGGAGGTGTCCTGCATTCGTCTCTTCAGCCTTCCCTGACTGTCGTCCGATCCAGAAAGCATTTTCATGTACATGTGACCTCCAGCATTCACTTAATCACTCATTTGCTGTAATAGCACTGCGAGTGGATGGCACTCGAGACTGTTATCGGTCAAATCTACTTAGTGTGCATCTCTATAAGAATGAAGCTATGGAAGCGCATGTATATTGTAGTTTGAGCTGGTCTGACACACAGTCACAGGTGTCTATTGTGTCCCTTGACCCCAGAGGTGCACGCATACGACCGACCACTTCCTTTACTCTCGATTAAGGTCGTGGAATAATGTTGCCATGCCCTCTGGAGCGACCCCCGCTCAGGAAGAGACGCTAATTTTCCTCTGGCTCTGATTTGGTACATTATTTATAGCACTTGAGTGATCCGGGCCGTCCCAGTGACACTGACCTCATGACCCCCTTGACCTCATGACAAAAGTGGGCTTTCCCTTTTAATTCTGAACGGGGCAGGTTACACGACTGACCCCGGGCTCAAGTTAACCTCTAACCCTTCGGTCTGATGCCTGGGATTGAACTAAATTTCATTACTGGCTTTCTGTAGATGAGTCGGGAACGAAACGCAACACGTGAACAAAAGCAATGAAACCAAGAAATCACGTCAGTCGTAATCATGAAGGATTCTTTCACTCCAGGCCTGTAAACATACAGGACGATCATTCGGCACGAAGGACGAAATATACACTCTGATTTAATGACATTCATCACATTCATCAAGGACGCATTAAACTGGTATAAAAGTGACAGTGATAACATTTATAATATTGCAAAAGATTCTATTTCAAATAAATCCTGTCCTTTTGAACTTTTTGATCATCAAAGAATCCTAAAGAATAAGATGTATCACGGTTTCCAAGAAAATAATGAACATTGGTTATAATAATCATAAATGTTTCCTGAGCAGCAAATCAGCATATTGGAATGATTTCTGAAGGATCATGTGACACTGAAGACTGGAGTAATGATGCTGAAAATTCAGCTTTGATCACAGGAATAAATTACATTTTACAATATATTCACTTAGAAAACTGCTGATTTAAATTGTAAAAATATTTCACATTTTTACTATATTTTTTTGATTGAATAAATGGCGAGCAGAAGAGACTTCTTTCAAAAAATTAAAACATATTAACAACCCCAACTCTTTAACAGTAAGTCATTTATTTTAATGATATCTGTTTATTCCTTGATATATTAAACACATTATGAACTAAAATAAGTTCAGTATTGTCAAAACAATCAACATGCATCAAAATATTTTGATTTTTAAATGCTGCATCATAAAATTTCCAGTGCATTGTTTTCCAATCACTTAAAATGAAGTAAATCAATATATATAAAACTGATTATGTAACATACTGAGTTGTAACCACACAAGTCCACTAAAAATTAGAGGTTGTTTTAATTTTAACGTTCTCAGTCCTGAATTGTGAATGATTCCGAATAAGAAGGTGATGATTAATACGACTAACATCATGTTCAGTTTGTGCGCTTCTTTAACAGAAGCACCGTGTCACACATTAAATGTGATACGGATGCAAATATCCTTCATATAAGACTGAAGGCGAGATGTTTTCAGTGTTTGAGGGTGACGTGCTGTCAGACCGCAGCTCGCCCGGCCGAAAGCAGCACAATGAGCTGACAGTGAATAGGAGGGTGGGGCCGCTCCAGCGGAGCCATGCTCAGACAGACAATAGGGGGGCCCGGGGCCTGTGGGGGAAACCTGAAGCTCGGCTCTGGTATTTTAAGAGGCCTGAGTGGCTCTGGAGCCAGCTGTCAATCAATAGGTGCACACAAACACGCAAAACGGCCACAATAACAGATGAGCGAGAGGTAGATGTTGAAAATATTGACATATTGCTACAAGTGTGCGAGGGTGAGCCTTCATCTTTATCTTCAAAGTTTGCCGTCAAAGCTCCGATGCTGTGCAACGCTTGGAGTCGTGCTCGAGGAAATGATTGTTCCACATCCTGCTTTTAGCAGCTGCGGCAGATATCTGGGCTGTGAATGTTGTCGTGTTTTTGTGGTGAAGCCCTCACAGTAATCACAGGAAGCTCTCAGAATGACACACGCCGTGTCTGAGAGCCGGACTCGTGGACTTTCAGGACGTTCAGGACAGGAACAAAGTGCGCAGAACATTTGTGCTAATTGCTTGAAGCCAACAGGGAACGTTCTGGCAAGGTTCTCTCGAAGTTATGAACGTCCAGTAACAGTAATAGAACGTTTGTTCAAAGTTAACTGGTCTTTAATAATGTTCTTAAAACGTTAGCTCAAAAACATTATTTATACTTCGTTCATGGAACGTTTTTATTTAAAGCATGTTCGTATAACATTTTTAAATGTTACTACTTGTTTCAGAACATTCAGAAAACATTCAAAAGTAACGTTCCCATAATGTTTGAAGAATGATAAAATGGAATGTTCCCTTAGCGTTCACATAATCAAGAAAAAGTTTTAAAACATTTTAAAAACCGAACGTTTTGAATGTTCAGAGAACATTCAGAAATAATGTTTTCATAACTTAATTGCAACATTAGCAACATTCTTAGAACATATTTTGTTAGCTGGGAGTTCATACAATTTAAAGTCCCCCTGTAGTCAATAATAATTTTATCCCTTAAAACTCATCTTTGATCACCAAAGCGACATATTTAAAAAAGTTTTCCTGTGAAAAAAATGATTCATGCCTTAAAATAGCTTGGATGTAGCTCTGCACCCTTGCCTTATTTAGTATACGTGGATCAATGAATATGCAAATTAGCCCCGCCTCCACTTGCTCACGCCAGCTCAGAGATCCACTCGGTCAACTTACTGAGGTAAACTTACTGCACAATGGTATCGCTCTTTACAACATCGGACACATAACATCGGACGGTAATTAATATTAGCGCTTTTCTTGACTGTTATCAAACAGCTAATAATGTGTTGCTAATGTTACACAAACCATGTTCACATTTGTGAGTCAGACAGCTGTCTTCTAACAATCAGTATCCTTTGAAACACTTTGAACAACTCAGAATGTCAGAGGAGAAAGGCATATACTGTAGTTCACCCTCAAGCCATCCTAGGTGTGTATGACTTTCTTCTTTCTGATGAACATAATCGGAGATATATTAATAAATATCCTGATGCATCCAAGCTTTATAATGGCAGTGAACAGGACCAACGAGTATGAGCTGAAGAAAGTGCATTCATCCACATCCATCCATCATAAACATACTCCACACGGCTCCGGAGGGTTAATAAAGGCCTTCTTAAGTGAAATGATGCGTTTGTGTAAAAAAAAAAAAAAAAAAAATCCATATTTAAGCAAGTTATGAAGTAAAATATCTAGCTTCTGCCAGACCGCCTTCCATATTCAAGTTACGAAGAAAGTGTAAACTGGCGTCGCGTCAGTTACACTTTTTCCGTAAGTTGATTAGGGAAGGCGTAGGACATAGCGTAAGCTTTGTGAACTGCAAGAGTTTTACACTTTCTTGAATACGGAAGGCGGTCTGGCGGAAGCTAGATATTTTACTTGGTGGATGTGGATGAATGCACTTTCTTCAGCTTCATACTCATGAACCCTGTTCACTGCCATTATAAAGCTCGGATGTGTCAGGATATTTATTAATATTTCTCAGATTGTGTTAATCAGAAAGAAGAACGTCATATACACCTAGGATGGCTTGAGAGTGAGTAAATAATTTTCATTTGAAAGTGAACTAATCCTTTATTGATGCTAAAGCCTGCCGGCATGTTGACGTGATTGGCTACAAGGTAGTTTGTGACATCACAGACACCAGCGATTTCAAACTGCGTTTTTGAAACTGTCTTTAGATCACTTCAGTTTTAAAGAGAAAATATTTAGCAATGGTGTTGACTTATGAATTTGCACATGGTTTGTATTAAAGCATATTAAAAACACCACATAGTCATATAAACAACATAAAAACTTTATTTTCACCACAGGGGGACTTTAAGACATTAATCACTGAAATTCTTGCCATCCACTATAGCTCTCAAATTCAATCCAGGCTCATTGGAAAAACTGTATTTTGTTGTTTCTTGCATGTTTAAAATGTCTAGTAAGTGGTGCTAAAATTGTGTTTTCACCCAAAAAAGGTGAACATGAATCTGGCAACATTCTGTTTCTTTGGTTATCGTATGAATCACGACAGTTCGGAAATAAAATGTTGTGTATCACCTACACTAAACCTGACCCTAAACCCTGAAAGCAAGTTTTTGAAGCAACCATGCCATTTTCAGGCTATAACATAGTCATAATTTGTTTGAAATGGAATAACAGCTGTTGGTGTTTTACTGCGTCTAGTGTGGATTTCAGCTGGAAACGGCAGTGAATTATATCTACGTTTTTGGAGTTTTGCAGAAATGGAGGTAGAAGCATGTTTTCCCAATGAGCCTGTGTTGCTCAAATCTCGTTCGCAGTCTATTCAGACCTGCCATATCAAGATTGTTTGTGATACACAAGAACCAGTGGGGTTTGTCTTTATGAACGGCTAAGCTCTGTCCTCACATTCACTTTTCATGTATGGAAAAGAGCAGCTCAGACATTCTTGAAAACGTCTCCTTTTGTGTTTTAAAGACATGAGGTGGAGTTAATGATGACAGAACTTGAATTTTTCAAACTGAAATTTAAGTGCACATAAAGAAAATAACACTTCAATGTGACAAAAGAAACATTTGGATGTCTTTTCTCACACATCGTTCAAAACTCCTATTTGAGAGAATATGTGGGTCTCCTGAGACACAGATTGAAACTGACCACTGCCTTTATCAAAAGCAGCATGCGGCTGCTGTTTGTTAGTGAAACACAGAGAGGCACACATCTGTAAGCAGTTGAACACGTCTGTGCTGAAGACGTCAAGCACATGTCAGTTAACCTGGCGGATCGTCCATCGCCTTGAGTCCATTTAGGAGAACGTAAAGCAACTTACCGAGTTAGAAATGAAGGCAGAGGCAGAGACGGAGAGGAAGCCCTCTTGGACCGAACGATTGAACTTAAGGCATCAAATGAATGAAACTGCGAGTTTATAAATCTCAGGTCATGAGCTGGTCCTCAGGCATTCAACATAATTACAAAAGACACAGATTTACCTTAATCTTCAGGAGGCCACTACAAAAACGTGAAACATTCGCCACACCATTCAAGGCACCACCGTTTCCCAAAAGCATCGTTTGCCAACTATAGTCCGTTGTTGCCAATAGAGTTCAACAGAACTTGCGACCATACTTGGCTAACAATGCTTTTGGGAAACGCAAAATTAAGCATCTTGTAAAAATTGACTAGAAAGACATTTCTCCATATATAGAATGTTTTTGGCATAAAGGCTTCTTTAAACTGAAACTTAAACTTTTTTTCTAAGAGTGTAAATTCATATTAAAGTGTTTCTATCATGAGAGTCATAAAAAGTAAGTATCTTATAAATTCTGTTTGCAAAAACAGGGACGCTCTTACAGTGACCCTCGTAAAAATATTTGCATGCAGCTCTGAACCGGAGAAACACAAGCTGAGGGACGGTAAATTTCCCGCTCACTGTCTTGATTTATTATATCCAGCTGCGACACACATTCTGCCTTCATCGGAAACAAACTCACAACGAGGGCTTCCGGTGACGTCCATTTTCATTACAGCCCATATTATGCCATTTTACAAAGTCTTGATGTTGTTTTTGGGCTGTGCTAGAACAGGGTTTCATGCTCGAATGTTCATTATTTTCCACATATTCTCCATTGTTGCAGCTCCTCTCTTCCCATTCTGTCAGTAACGCTCTGTTTAGTTCCTGTCTCTATGAAGCCCCTCCTTCTTAAAAGCACACTGTGCTCTGATTGGTCGGCTGGAGCAGTGTGTTGTGATTGGTCAAGCGCTTCAAGTGTGTTTGGGAAATATCCCACCCCTTACCATAACCGTGAGTTTTAACACACTACTAACTAACTCAACCAGGCCCCGCCCCTTTATTTAGCATATGCCTTGGGCGAGAATAGAGTAATGGAACTATGACATCACTTTGTAGGCCAATCGGCAGTTAGCATCCTGCTGGTTCCCTCGACAAAAACCCGATTTATCCCATAGGCTTTTGGATTGTTGTGATCAACAAAAGTTTGATACTTACACGTTTTGTCCATCAAGATAATATTCACAGATAAACACAACTTTTATGAATTTTGAACCTAAATGCAGTCGCCAGAAGCAAAAAGCTAAAGGTAGGCTATAAGCGAACTACACCACGGTCGCACGATTTCAACGTCACCACCACTAAGCTTCCGACAACTCTTTGAGTCTTTATCTAAAGACATTTTCCCTGAAATTTTTGAAAGCATAACTAGGCTGTAAAAGAGGACTGAGCTTACCTGTGTTCGGCGTGATGGCGTTTAATGTCACCGACAGCATCTGTAGTCCGATTTAGCCACTTGTTAGCAACCGTCATTTTCAAGACATGTAACAGCTTAAAGTCCCCCTGTGGTGAAAATCAAGTTTTTAATGTTGTTTATATGTCTATGTGGTGTTTTTAATATGCTTTAAGACAAACCATGTGCATATTCATAAGTCAACACCATGTCAAAACACTGCTTCGGAGCTTTACGAATCGAATCAGTGGTTCGGAGCGCCAAAGTCACGTGATTTTAGCAGTTTGATACGCGATCCGAATCATTGATTCGAAACGAAAGATTCGTAAAGCTCCGAAGCAGTGTTTTGATATCGCTACATCACTAGATATTGTTGAAAAGCCGTTATTTTGTTTTTTTTTCATGCAAAAAAGTATTCTCGTCACTTTATAATATTAAGGTTGAACCACTATACTCACATGAACTGTTTTAAAATATGTTTTAGTACCTTTAAAATTATTGACTACAGGGGGACTTTAAAAAAAAAAATCACAGGTAGGTTTACACTGATGTATTTTATGTTGTAGAATAAAATGTGAAATTATGTTGAGCTTGTGTTAACCATGGACCTTATTGCAACCATTTAACCAAAAACCCATTGACTTTGGGACGATGGAGCCGGAAGTGCTAAAATACTAACTCACTTCCGGCTCTATTATTTACCTAACTCTATTATTTAAATAAAGAATATTCAAGACTACAATGGAGTCCTTTGAGAGAGTTCAGAAACAGTGACACTGATATAGAGAATAACTCCCGCTGTAGGGCCTTTTTTCATGCTCAAACAGTGACATTACACACTAAAGAAAGATGTAAAAAAGCATAATAGGTCCTCTTTAATATTAGACTATGTAAAGAACGCAGAGGCGTTTGAGTGCATGTGTGCGTATCACCCTCTCTCATTTCTCAAGTGTCGCTCAGAGTAGGAAAACGAAGGGCTCTCCCACCGGAGAAGGTCATGTCCGTCCCGCGCTCACCCCACGGAGGCAGTAAATGGCGAAGGCCTCAAGAATATGTTTCCAATAACCTCTCGTCAGGGTACGTTAGCATCCAGCGCTGCCGCACTCCGCACGGGTCACGACCCCCTTGCATGTGCACCCAGTGGGCAAGAGGGGGACGCAAGGTCAGAAGGGCTGAAGTGGCCCCCATCGCCGCGGCCCGGCTTCAGGCCGGCAGGTTTAATGTCAAGCCACAAAATCACATTCTAGCCTGGGGTGCCGCGTCAGTCCGCGAGCTACCACACACTATTTACTGGATCAACTCCACGCTAAAGCCACGAGACTCTGCCATTTACATGATCCGCTGGCCGCTGGTGCTCGGGGTAACGTCTGCCATAATCACTGTTTATAGAGAAAGACCACAGGGACCTTTCCTCTCTCGTACCTACAGACAGACTCTGGTCAAAGCAATGCTTCATGAGCTCTACGTGCTTGAAGGATGAGTTTGGTTTTATTAGTTGGTTTCACCTACATCTGACAGGGTTTGTCTTACACTTTCTATGAAGCATTTTACAAATATAACCTCATTAGTGCAACGTCTGATGCGCTGGATGCATCAGATTCATTTTATATGGTGTTTATTTCGAACAAATATCAGTCACACTTTATATTACTGTTCTTATGTTTGAAGGTCATGTTTATTTCATTTCAAATTCATCGTTTCAAAGCAGCTTTACAGTAATAAACAGGAGTTAATGTTATAAAATTCATCAATCATGCCACAACTTCAATTTTTAGCTCTACAGAAGACAATAGAGTTGTTATTCAGCTCAAGTTTTTGTTCTCATCTGATAGCATTAGTGCAGTCAGATCAATAATATTACTGAATATTAGGTGTCTTTTAAACCCCTTTAATGTTACTGTGTACATTAATAAGCACTGAGGACTAATAATGAACTTGCTGTGCACAGAATAAATAGGTTGCAAACAAAACAACAAAAAAAAGGATGAAATGAAATGCATTAAAAGCATAATTAAAATTGAACTAACAATCACCCCATGTATATGTACAGTTAAATCTCATCTTCTTTCCGCCGTCCACCAAGTGAAATTCATATTAAACTGTCCTTAAGATACATACAATAACAGCAATTTGAGCAAAAAGGTTACCGGGGAAAGGCACGAACAGCAGATTTTTCCGCTTGATAGAGGATAAATAATTATTCATTAGAAAGGAGCGCCTCATCTAATTAGTTCTGTTGTTAACAGAATAAAGCAAGATTTCTGACTCAAATACGCAGCCATGTGTTTCAGTGAAAAGAGGGAGCGCGGCCCTGGCTAATTTGAATACAGTCTTATTAGTTTAATGACTAGAGTCTGTGATCAGGACTCATCAACATAAATGCCAAGTCTCAGCGTCCCGCAATGGCCCAGGGCTTCGCTTTTTACCCTTTGACCACGAGCAAAGCAAAACATCTTCCCGCTCGCAACACATGAAGCGTGACACGAGGCCGCAGCGACGGTACGAGACTAACACGACACGCACGGAAACTAAAGAGCCACATCTTTATTAAGAACATCATCTGCGTCATCTTCTAATAGGTGATTTAACGAGCAAACGCTCCGTATGTTGCTGAAGCTTATCTGAATGCAGAAATACGTTTAAATGAGTTGGAAAGAGAAGAACGTTGTCTGCTCCTGTTTTCTGCTCCACGTTGCACGAAGATTGCCTATTATTTTTTACTTGCAATTGTTTAATGGCAATATAATGTAGACGGCCAAACCGGATGGGGAACAATGTCCAAGAGAGAAGAAAAACGATTGCATCAAAATACACCAATCATCTCACTCATGCATCATTTTTTTAAGATGCCATTTACAGGCCATGCATTTAGACGACACGTCGAGAGCATCTGATGTGAGATGTTTTGCCACTCGCTCTGACAACGTGCCGCAGCTGGCAGAGAAAAGAGCAAAATGCGGCAGTGTGTTAAATCACCCAAGGAAGTGAACAACCTTGCTGACTTGGGAAGGCCGGCACTAATTAAAGTCCACGCGGTCGTTCAGGCTCCACGGATTCGCCCCTGGTCTCTTCATCTTCCTGTTTGAGTGAATGTGTCTGTTACAAACTACGAACCATGATTATTATCCATCAACAACACCACGTTCGCTGATGATATTTCAGCAATAATGACCCCCAGTTCGGTGAAATGTCATTGCAACCAATTTGTATTCTCAAGTTTATTTGCATCACGCTTTTCACATATTGCTTCAAAGCAGCTTTACAGCCATATACAGATATAATACATGGCATGTTATGTGGTTAGTCATCTGAAATCTTTGCAATTGTCTGCAAAGTTTGTGTTCTTGATTGATCCTCTTAATCTGCATTATAAAGTCATGTCACACTTTGGCTGCTTCCATCCCGTCGGCAGACGACCCTCCTTTTGTCTCATAAAACTGGCGAGATTAGCATGAGCGGCCGTGTTTGGCGTTATGATGTATTTCTGCAGCGTCTTCCCTCAGGAGCCATGAGGTCTCAGCCTCGCCACAAGTACTGCGTTTTTTTCTTTTCACACAGGCCTAGTGTTAACGCCCGCGGCCCAGTTCACAGATTTGACTGACTGTAGTCTTAATGCTGCACGCCTCATTTTCAGCACTTGTCCCTCCAGATTTGCCACCCCGGCTGCACAATTTTCCTCAAATTCTAATTATTCATCAGCTCGTTATGCCCGCGCCCCGCCGCTCGCTTTAATTAGAGCGGACGCGGGCGTCTATTAGAGGCTCGCCTGGAGTGAGGAGACCAGTGCAGAACCAGCCCGCGCTACTGGGCGACTGCCAGATCGCAGGCGTGACGGAGCACGAGACGACACTCGTGTCCGCCCGCGCATCTCAGTCGCGGGAGCTCTGTTCATGGGGGATATGAAGGAACATCTGAATGTTATTATATTGTGTGACTTTACCACTGTTCAGGGGTATTGTTGTGAAGTTGTGCTTGTCTTTTCTTCCCTATTGAGATGTATATCCGAGTGAAACGGCTTCTGGAACAAGAACAAATGTAGGGCGGGGCTTGACTTTGTCCGTTCATTTTCTCCATAGGGAAACTGACTTTTAACAATAACTTATAAACCTTTAAAGACAGCCTTACTGTGCGCTACGAAGTTGTTGATTGATAGTATTTGCTTCTGTTGAAGTCGTCAGCCCGAAACTTACTTATAATCGTGTTTAACAGTGGAATTCGTGGTGAAAAACTACGTTACCCATGATGCTGTACAGAAAATTCTACCAATGAGAGAGCCGAAACAAGCAAAACGCATCAAAATAACTCTTTAGCTCCGCCCACGCCCATGAAGCACTGTGAATGATGTAATCGAGTCGCTCCCTATGCTCTCAAAATACTTAAATATTTGCATATATATGCATATTTTGCAATAATCTTAAAATTTATTGTTTATATATAAAACATTTTTAGTTTTATGTTTTACCGTCGCTTTTAATTCGATTATGCTGTTCTCAATGCTTCATGGGATTGTAGTTCTTTCCATCACTGAAGCCACTAAGTTCACAGTCTTTTACCTTTTGTGATTTTCTCTGATTTTCAAATACTTTTTTGCCTCAAATCAAAGTTTGTAATATTGTGATTCTCCTTGTAGCTGGTTGGCTTGGTTCATGGCTTATGGAAAAATAGTAATTTTTATTTCCATAACCAACACCACTGCAAAAGTGGGTGGGCACTAATGCACTCTATTGGTGGATCTCATGTGAGTGACAGGTGGCCCCGCCCTCGTCATCAGAGAAGAGAAGAGATGTCGCTGCAAGAGGGAGGGGAAGATATTCTGATTCAAGATTACGAGGAACATGAATCATTTATAATACACTGCAGTATTCCATTAAAAAACAAGAATTGTCAGTTTTGATTTCATGGTGACTTTAAGACCGACATGAATTCCTTAAAACTCACAATTGTAGATTATTGTATTTATAAAACAGTGGCAAGTTCAGTAAATTTATTCATATTAATAATCACAATAAACAATACTTCCGTCAGTTGATATTATTCCAACTGTAGGCTGTTTCCGTCA
Organism: Ctenopharyngodon idella; assembly: GCF_019924925.1. Classification (NCBI taxonomy): domain Eukaryota; kingdom Metazoa; phylum Chordata; class Actinopteri; order Cypriniformes; family Xenocyprididae; genus Ctenopharyngodon; species Ctenopharyngodon idella. The sequence continues at coordinate 2,350,874 of NC_067224.1, forward strand.
TGTCTGAGGAGAAATTAACAATAATAGCAAGTTACAAATCTCTTCAGAACATCAACATCCTGAATGAGATCTCAGATGTTTCACATGTGTCTTCTCTAGAGTTTCAAAAGAGATTTCAGCATGTCTTAGATTTGCAGATATACCAAATTGTGCAGTGAAATGCCAAAGATCTCAATACAAACTCAGACATTTCTCAATGAACCTCTTGCTACCTTTGAGCAGTTTTCTTCTGGGAAGACTTGCAGAACATAATACAATGTTTCCACTTTCTGACTGCGAGAAAAGCTGGTTTCAGCTCGGTTGAGAGTGAACGACGGCGCGTGTGAGAAATAAAAGTATGTGATTCACTGTTCGTCTTCCTCCATATGCTGCTGCATGAGTCTCAAGTGAGACATGCATCAAGAAACAAGTAAACAGAGTCACACACACACACACTAATGCTAATTAAAGTCTTCAGTGTGAGCGCAGAAATGTGTAATCCTGACATTTAGTCAAGGGAGATTTAGGCAGATGAGGAGAAATTCTAGCGCTGGCCTGAGCCGAGCCCGAGGCGGCTGGCATACAAAAGGACATCAGCGGCAGGCGGAGCTCACAAAGGTCATCTCCGTGAAAAGGCTAACGTGTCATTGCTTTTGTTCCTGTTCTTCTGAACATATGTTTGGCCGCGCTCCATCTCTGCCCCTATCTGGCTGAAATCTAAACCCAGCGCAAATGCAACTTTTGACAGCGCCACTGTTTGGTCCAGCAGTTACGAGGAGCGTTATCTTACCTTCTAGAACAACCGATGAAGATCCGCTCAATGTGAAACACCTGTGCTCCTGAAGATGAAGATACACTCATCCTCGTATCAATAAGCGCTGTGGCATATCATTCAACAGCCATCAAAGAAACGCTTGACGTTCATCATCACGACAGAACAACTATAAAAACAACAGCTGAGGATAATTAATGTATTAATGTACATAATTAATGTATGAAACTCGTTAGCTAGAAGTCAATCACACAAAACTGGTCAAGAATATGTTGATTAATTGAAATTGTTAGTTTTCTTATTATTATTCTTCCGCTCGAGTCTATGGCAGCCCATAGAACCGTATGGTAAAAAGTATAAAATTTGGCACACAGATAGAGGACAGTCTGAAATGTTTCCATAACAAATGAGTCTCTACCTCAGACCCTCTAGCGCCACCAACAGTTCAAAGATTCACTCATGTTTATGCTCATAACTTTTGACCCATAAGTCCTAGAAACAAAATTCTTTTTCCTCTGATTCTATGGCTCATGCTGATTCGAATCCCTATGACGTCATTTGCATCATTAAAAAATTTCCGCCATTTTGAATTTTCCGAAAAACCTACTTTTTCGATCTCCTGCTAGAGCGTTTGTCCAATTTACTTGAAATTTGGTATGTAGCATCTACTCACACTCCAGGTAAAAAGATATTAAAAGATTTTTGATCAGCCAATTCGTTCTCAACGAATCTGACGGCACGCAAAAATGGATTTGATGCTGTATCTTCGTAATGATTTGGTGTATCGACACCAAACTTGGTATATGTCATTACAGGCATGACTTGGGGGTACATGCACAGTATCGTCACAGCGCCACCTACTGGTGCCGAGATAGGAAAAATGGCTCTATTTGCTTATAACTTTAGAATGCCTTGTCCCAAAATCATGAGGATGGTCTCCTTAGATTCCTTGAGGCTTGCTGAGTTGAACAATATCCAATTTTCTTTGGTCGGCCATTTTGGGCATCTGCCATTTTGAGTTTTGTCATAAAATAATGTTTTACAAACGCATGATGAATATATTGGTACTTGGTATGATTCATTGAGGCCATGTTCTGAGAGGACCTGTAAAGTTTTAGGTCAAAGCATTCTAGTGGTTAAGAGATATAATGAAATTTGTTAAAATAATTATAACATATGAAAAATTCAACATATTGCCATTTAACTTACATCATTAGATTTGTTGGCTTATGCCGAGTCCTACGATATCAAATTTGCCATATTCTACCATACTTACTGCCCGCCATATTGAATTTTATTCAAAACCTACTTTTTCGAACTCCTCCTAAAAAATGTGCATACAAATTTTACGAAATTTGGTATGTAGCATCACACAGACACTCATGACAAAAAGTTATTAAAAGATTTTTGATAGACCCAACCTTTGTTTTATACTGCGTCAACAAATTTGACTGTAAGCACACCAAAATGGACATGTGGCTGTATCTTTGCAAAAGTTTTGTTTATTGACACAAAACGTGGTACGTCATCACAGGCATGACTTGAAGGTGCATGCAGAGTTTCATCATAGCGCCACCTACTGCTCAGAAGTTATAAACCATGTTATTATAAGTGCTTTAACTGATGTAATTTAAACAGCTTTATCCTTACTTCATGATCACAAATGTCCACAAATATTTCCTTTTCTGCCCTTATTATGGCTTGACCCCGTAATTGCTGCTTGCAGCTATATTAAATTATTTTAGTATCATTGAGATACTATTATAGTTTTGATTTATTTTTTTCCCCATTGAAAATATAAAAACAAAACCCTTATTTTAGTGAGAATGCTGTAACTAAGAAATGTTTCATGACATTCTCTTTGTACTCTAGCTCTCAACAAATATGTGAGAAATGACAAAAGTGGCTTTTCTAGGCGAGTCGAAGCACTTCAGCCTGACGATTCTGGCGGCTTGACCAACAACCATCTCCTTCCAGCCAGCAGCCAATCAGATACGAGCATGAGGATGATGCGGACTGACCGAGAGAAAGTGCTGAGGACGAACTCTGACCGAACTGCTGATGAGCCTCTTTCGCTCCAGCTCCGTCCGGTGGCATCCGCGTCATTTCTGTTGAGATTCAAGGGTCAAAAACGTGTGTCTGAACCAGAGTCAGATGGAAATCTGTGCTTGGGGCTCAAACAAGTTCTAGTCCCAGATATCCGTGCTGACTTACCAATCGTACACTTTTGGAGTAAAAACCCTTGTGAGCATTGATAGTTAAACCAGTGCTCCCATCTTCAGAGCGCTAATGTGTTTTGCTGGTACATTACCCATCAGGCTTGTGGTTTGCGCGGCTGTCGACACGCATTGGGACGGGGATGAACTGTTGTGAGTCCTGTCGTCTCTGTGATGGTCCCTGCTGTGAAGAGCACGTGGGGAGGGTGACGGACCCTCATTAGTGCTCATGGAGGAGCTGTCAGCCTGCAGCATCGCTCTGACATCAGCGTGACCTACATTTGCATGCGCAGGTTAAAGATGGACGTCGCCCTGCTAAACTGACGGCACATTAAAGGAGTAGCCCTAAACATAGCCATCTCGAAAATTAAACTACATCGAGAGTTCACAGTGAGCACTGTGAAGCGTATCGCAACATTGATCCAGTTCTTGAATCACATTCTCCAAATGTTCCTCTGTTTATGCTCCATGGAAAAAATTACAGCATACAACTTTAAATCGACATGATGATGATTAAATAATGGCTGCATTTGCATCTAATGCCATTTGTACTCAAGTGACCCAGCTAACAGGGAACGTTGTGGCAAGGTTCTCTCAAAGTTATGAACAAACATTATTCCAGTAACGTTAATAGAACGTTCGTTCAAAGTTGGTCTTTAATAATAATAAAAACATTTATACATCGTTCATGGAACTGTTTTCGTTGGGCGTTTGTCAAACGTTTTTTAAATGTTTTAGAATGTTCAGAGAACATTCAAAGTAATGTTCCCATAATGTTTGAAGAATGATACAATGGAATGTTCCCTTAATCTTCACATAACTAAGAAAAAACTTTTTTTAAACATTTAAAATCTGGATGTTCTGAGAACATTCAGAAATAACGTTTTCATAACGTAATGGGAACGTTAGTAAAACGTTCTTAGAATGTATTTTCGTTAGCTGGCGAATTGTGTGAAATTGTTTATTCTTGTTTTTCTTAGTGCAGTTTCTTTGGTTTCAGGCTTTACTGGGCCTTGAATTTTGACAAACAGGAGGTAAATCAGAGTGCAGCACTGTTGGCGATGAATTAAAGATGGCGAGGGGAACGGGTGAGAAGGAGAGTGCGAGGCGAGGCACGGAACAGCGATTAGGCGATGGAGTCGTGGCAAAGGGGCTCTTTGCAGGTCTCAGAGGAGAACATGTACGAGCGGATCCCCGACAGACACGACATCCACTCAGAGCACATCAGCTCTGACGGGCGGGACGGCCACTCCAGAGACCTGCGCAACAGAACACATTCATAAAAGCTATGAGTGCACACATGCTGGTTTTCTGTTGATCTACTTCTGGACAAAAATGGATAGAGCATCTGAGTTTGTAGAGCAGCACGCCTGTATCCCAACTAACAAATATATGGATAACACTTTATTTCAATGGTCCACTATAGACATTCTACTAACTATAAGTAACTTTGCAACTACAATCGTGCCCTGGGGGCGTCGATTCACAAGAAAAGAAAAGCTGCACAAACAGAACAGACCGGAACACATGCAAGCTACAGTGACAATGGAGGCCTACATAGATGAGAGATTGTGTGAAGAGGATAGAAAGTACCCTCATTTGTACGACTCTAGCATGAAAGAATACAAACGTTTACATGGGTTGGCGAGAGATTGCTCAAAACTGTGAATGTGTCGAACGCTTGTGTATGTGTACAAGTCAAATGAAGTATATTTTGTAAGGCTGTGCATTTGACTGCATGCATACATCAACATATACGTAAAAAACGAAGTATACCTAGGGCTTAACAGTCTACTAATATTCTAATGAGAGTTAGTTGACATGTAGTTGCAGAGTTACTTTTAATTAGTAGAATATCTATAGAAAGATTGTAACCAATATATGTTGTAAGAATATTTTGCTAACGTTCCCATTAATTTATGAAAAAGTTATTTTGGAATGATTTTCAAACATTCAAAACATTGAGGGTTTTTTTTTTTTTTTTTTTTACATTAGATTCTATCATTCTTCAAACATTATGGGAACGTTACTTTTGAATGTTCTCTGAACGTTCTGAAACAAATAGTAACTTTAGACAAACATCTAAACTAAAATACTTCAGAAAGTGTTCCATGAACAATGTATAAATACCGTTTTGAGAACCTTAATGTTCTGGCAAGGTTCTCTCAAAGTTATGAACAAACGTTCTTCCAGTAACGTTAACAGAACTTTTGTTCAAAGTTATCTGGTCTTTAATAATGTTCTCAAAACTTTAGCACAAAACATTATTTCAATCATGACAGCACTCGGAATTAATTTAAACAGCATTTATTAAAATACATGGAATGTACATAGGTTTGGTCTTGGCGGACTAGATCTGCTACGCTGCTGCTGCTGCTGGATGAGTGAGAATACATCTAAAATGCACATAAAAATATTGCTGCAAGGAAAAGAACCCCCCTCCCCCACACACACACACACGAGCAGATCTAGGCAGGTGGTGCTGGGGAAGGTGGAGGGCAAGCAAAATCCCATGGTGCGCTGCAATGAACTGATCTGACTCTAAGTCAGGAAAAAATAGGTTACATAGAAAGAACAAAATGGAACGATTGGATGACCCATTGTCTTTAATTGAACCAATCAGCTGCTCAGAAGAGTTTCATGTCTGAACTATATATTTATACATCGTTCATGGAACGCTTTCTTTTTTCTAAACCGTTTTAATTGACGTTCATCTAACAATTTTTTTTTTAAATGTTACTACTTGTTTCAGAGCGTTCAGCGAACATTCAAAATTAACGTTCCCATAATGTTACAATGGAATGATACAATGGAATGTTCCTTTAATGTTCGCACAAAAAAAGATCTTCAAAACATTTAAAAACTGTACGTTCAGGGAACATTCAGTAATAATGTTTTCATATCAAAACGTTCTTAGAACATATCTTTTTAGCTGGGAATTCGCCAGATACATTTGAATCGGGAGTGTGTTGGAGTTGGATTTTGAATTGGATCGGTCATGGCAGTCAGCGTTGGTGCTGGTGTTGTATAACTACTGCGGATCTGCTCGTCTCCTGGTGCACGGTCGTCTTCTCCACCTTTATCCCAGTGGCCGGTGTTCCGCGGGTGTCAGGACGGCGAGTTTTCACACATGCTGGCTTGTGTTAAACTTTCTGAACGCTCTTTAATTACAGGCGCGGGTGTGTGAGGTGGTGTGACAGCCACGCATCTGTCGCCTGTGCTTTTGTCACGTCCTCAGCCCTCCGTGGACGCAGAGACACGTCGAGGGAGATTGACAGAAGACATGCGAGCTGGTGCTGGGGCATTGACAGGGCCGCTGCCCGAGTCTTTTAGCACATGGGGCTGCCAGCTGTGTGTCGCTCCAGACCCGAGACAGTCAGCAGACAGCAGCCGCAACACTTGACTGGATTGTGTTTGACTGACACAAGCAACGTTTGAATGATTTGTTTTTGAAGCGCTGCGTACTGGGGCTCGTGCTGTGGAATAAATCAAGTCTTTTTCATATAGCACATCAGGGCCATCGCCAGAACATATAGAATAGTCTGAGAAACAGACTTTCACCAAAACAATAAAGTCCTGTATTTATTATTACTGAAATAGACAAAGTTCTATACTAACACCAAAACACAAGATAGTCCATAATTAGACCAAACTACACCAAAAACGAAACCTTTTTGCATTATACCTATACTTCGCAAACACGAGGCACAAAAGCATTCAATTCCTTGAACAACACAATAATAAAAACGATTCCAAATATCAATAAAAATATGTAGCCTACATCTGTTGCATATTGGTTTGTAACAAAGACTTTGAGCGTACTCACCATTAAAATAGTTGAAGGCGGCGGGTCTCCGAGTGATACCAGTCATTAATAAATGGGTCAATGATGTGACGGGTAATTTTTTTTTTTTGTCCAAAGGCCTTAATAATAATAAAAAACAAAGATATGACATCCAAAGTATGTAAGGTAGTACAACTAGATCTCTTTTATTGAATCCAAAAGGTTTTAATTATATTTTGCTACATGTAAAGGTATTTTAAAGATTCTGAAGTGTCAAAAGGTCATTCAGTTTAACCGTCTAAAGGCCAATACAGCCATTTCATTTGTGATTTAAAATATCTTAAATGTAATAAATGTATATATTTTTTATTCTGGCATGATTTTATAATATCATATATATCAACATAGTGCAAAATGGTATTAAAATTATGTGTAGAAGTCGTTGCTTTTTATGAGAAAGAATGACCGGAAAAATGAATTTCATTGATGTCATTCGGAGTAACCAATATACCATTTTGGATCAAGTCATGCGGTCAATATCATGTGACAGGATGTGACATCATTCAGACACCTGCAAAGGACCACATGGTCATGAAGCAAAGTAACTAACTCTCTCTTAACTATGTGAAAAATTCATGTTTTCACTTGATCATACGCATGTCCCAAAACATCAGGTCATTCGGTACAACCGCTATAAAACATGGAAAATGTTGTGATATTTTAAAAACCTGTACTGAATATAACATGTTTGATTGTCCTTTTGCTAGTTAGCTAGATATCAGCCTGTTAGCATTGTGTAAAAATATCGTCATTCGGTGTAACCAAAAGTTTCATTCGGTAAAACAAAAATTTTGGTTAAACTGAATGACTTTATTAGTGACAAATTTTGTCCATCTTATAAAAAAAAAAAGACAAATGCAGAGTTAATTGATTATAAAAAACACAATCTCATTGTTAACACTTGAGATATAATTAACCTCAAAATTAATTATATCTCCATTATGTTTTTTTTTAAACTTTTAAAAACCTTATTCGTCAACGACCCAAATATAGCCTAATTAGCCAAATATAGCCTAAAAAACACATTTAAATAGATTTCCTTGAAATAGTTTTTAAGTTTCTTTCCACTGCACAACCTAAATATCCCAACATAAACACAGTTGATAAATTATATCAGTTAATAAAGCATCTACATTCACAAAGCAGGTAATTTTAACAGATTACGTAACGTTACGCAGGATTTGGCATGACAGAAAGCGATCAAAGGGCGCTCCCTTTATAATCACAAAAAAAAAATCTCACTCATCTTATTTCATCACAATCTCAAGAAGTTCTGTAACAATAAATGAAACTGGCTGCACAATGAATCTCTTATTTACATAGTTGTTTGTTATAATAAGGGGATATTTGCCAGCATGCAGACCGCTCAAAACGCCAGAGCTTTTGTTCAGTGTTAACTTAAACACCTCTGATTGGTCATTGGGTTCAAGAAATCAACAGATATGTTTGTGATTGGCTACATTGCTCAACGCTGCAAAAACACGCTGTAAGCCTTGTCGTTCTGCACAGAAATATGGATTTTGCTCTCAATCGTAATTTTGCTGAAGGACCATACAATTAGGGGGGCATGTTGTGTCATCTGTGAAAACAAAATGGACAATTCAAATTTTTTTAATAGAATATTGCAGTGTTTATTTGAAATGATTTATCGGTTATTGTTTTAAATTCATGTGTCTCATAATCTTGAATCAGAATAACTTCCCCTCCCTCTCTCAGCGACATCTCTTCTCTGATGACGAGGGCGGGGCAACCTGTCACTCACATGAGATCCACCAGTAGCAAACCACCACAATCCAATCAATTCACCACGAACAAAATCAAGCCCCGCCCCCAAATTTGTTCTTATTCCAGAAGCCGTTTCACTCATGTATACTGCACAAAAGGGAAGAAAAGGCTACCGCACCTTCCCTTTCATGCTAAATTTAATGTGAAGGAGAAAACATTTCAAAATGTTGCTGACCCCTCCTCTAAAATGACCTTCTTGTCGTCACTCCTTCTTATTTTTCAATCTCCTGTCATACTTTTCAACATCCAATAAATTCACCATGATAAAATCAAGTCCCATTCTACGTATTTGTTTTTACTGTTTCATTCAGCAATGCATAATAATACAGAAGCAAAATGCAGTTTCATGTTGACTTTAAAAGTCAGAAATGTGAAGTTTGTTAAAGAACTTGCATGAATTATTCAGTAAAGTCATGTTATATGTTATTCCATGACGTTTTGTTCTTGTGTAAAATGTTAATCTGGTAACTCTATTATGTGATTGTGTTAAGACAGTATGATCTCTGTGATTTTATTCAGATTGAAGTCTTTTAAGCAAAAAATGACTTTTGATTAGTTTGTGTTGTCATATTCATCTTCACGTAAAAGCAGCAGGACGTCAAGTGTATTAACTTCATCGGCATCGAAGCGTGATATTTATTTTCATTCCATCATGTTTCACAAGCCATCTGCTATTCCTGTTTTCTCCAGAACATTCCATAAGATGCGGCGTGGCATTTCAGGTGTTTGGGGAGTGAGCAGTCGGCGCTGCGTCCAGCGCGTCTCGGATAAGAGCTGTGAGGCTGAAGTGTGTCTCTCTGGAGAGCGAAGGTCTCGCTCACAGCACTCATCTCTAACATCAGCGCGACTGCAGAAACCAGCGTCCTGCTGCGTGTTCAATATTGAATGTGCCTGAGGTAAACAAATAGGGCAGCAGAAATTAAGCAGAGTTAATTATTTAAAGGCACCAGTGCATTTGGACGGAGGCCTGAAGCTGCAGCTCTGCAGAAAGACTCATGAAATCTCTTCCACACTCTTACAACATTTACATTTTCATTTTTTCGTCCACTTATGATGTTTAAAATAAAATTAAATAAAAAATAATAATTTATGTGTTAAAATCATAGTTCAGTCAGAAAAATAATGATAGACTTTAAGTGATCAAACAGGATTAATGTAGCAGATCCAGCAGAAATGCAACATGATTCACACACTTTTATTTGCAAAACATACATTGAATAGAGATTTGATATAAATTAAAAGTATTACACAAGTTGAGAACAAGGTACAATATTTTAAGAACATTTCACTATCATTCCCATTATGTTATGAAAACGTTATTTCTGAAAGTTTCTGTTTTCTTGAAAAGTTGGAAACATCTTGAAAAAATGTCTTTTTTTCACACAAAATTTGTATGTATGCAAATTGTATAATATCCAAGGTAAACATTCTAAAACTTTCTGAAAATACAATATGAGAAATAACTTCACAATTACTAGAAATATTTTTCCTCATCCCAAATTTGTCACTACCGAAACACAATAAATAAATAATTTAATAAGAAGGGTTACATTGACCTATTAAGATTTTGTTTACATTTACCTTGTAAATATATATTTTTTGCTATTTTATTAAAAAGTTTTCACAGGTAAATCAATAACAATTAAAATTTTTACAATATTTCAAGTGTAATTTATGAGATTTGTTGTATTTTGAATCCAGTCTTTCTTTGTAAAAGGCATAAAGTTTATCATACTGATTTCAAAGTGAAGGATTCATTAGTTTGAATAGACATTGAACCAAACACCATAAAAACATCTTAGTTGATAATTCAATATACTTTATTTTTGACAAAACATCCCATGTTTTGGTCGTGACTGCACATTTTCGGTAGTGACAGTAATGTGTTGGTAGTGACCACATCACATTACAGGATTTTAACTTGCATACTAAAACACTAATAAAACATATTAAAATACTAATGATTTGCATAACTGTATTAAAATTGTTTATTTTCCCCAAATAAAGGATTATGTGTTCCCTTTTGTCACTACCAAAACAATAATGTCACAACCGAAACTTCACCACGTTTCGGTAGTGACAATTTTAGATACTTTTGAGCCGCTCAAAGATGATAATCAGCACATGGTTAGCTAGCACAGTTCAGAACAGTTGTACACGCATAAAAACTAAATTTTATGGAATAACACCCAAAAAAGTTTGCTTAATTGCAGAAAAAATGTGTTGGGTAGTGACGTTCCTTAAGTTACACACAGATTTTCAGATTTTGAACACATTTAACTCAAAATGATGGACCTTATCTACTATGAGAGATGGGCTATGAGAGAGAGGGACACAGGAATATTTCCTAATCAAAAATGTAGAAGTGTGTTAAAATCAGTCTCAGCCAATGGACTAAAACACACACTGTTTCAGTAGTGACATGAAAATGCAGGACACATTTTTTTACATAAAGTTTCATGATTTACAAAGAAAATATAAAAATCAAAAAGATATTTTTAAAAACATAAAATTATTTTAATATTTTCATTAGTTGAAATTTAGGAGTCATGGTTCAGGACAACTATCTCCCAATTGAAAGTACCCAATAAATGATGATTTTATATTAAGCTTATTGATATTTTAAATATTATTGTGGGATTAGATAGATAATTGAAGGATCTTAGTAAACATCTCAAATTTGAACACTTAAATGCTTTTTAAATGTGTTTTATGGTTGTGGGACAGCGGTTTGCACCATTTCTTAGAATGGCCCATAAATAATGTTTTTGTGCTAATGTGGTTTATTTATTAGGTAGCCGTTGAATAAATGAGATCGTGTACATTTGTTTTTTACTGTCCTGATGATCAGCCTCTTAGTATTTTGTAATTCTGGCTGCTCACTTTCCATCATTTAAAAGCAGAGAAGTAGAAAGAGAGGAAGGTCATCATGACATAAGGTCTTAAGAAAGTCAGAGCATGACTTTTAAAGTTGAAGTGTGTGTGTGTGTGTGTGTGTGTGTGTGTGTGTGTCATTCTAAACATCTTTAAACATTTTTTCAGGAATATTAAAGCAGACAAATTCAGGAAACCTGTGAAAAATCTTTTATTTGCCCAAACTTATTTACCCAAAACTGGTTTGTACTAAATTCCAGTAATAAATCCATCAGATGTCCATCAAATCAACACCCATGATTGCTGCTCACCCATGATCATGTGCTTTCATACACGTACAATATAATATACATATAGAGCATTTAAGACACAGCAGGAGAAGAGGCCTGTTTGCTGTTTCCCCATTAAAATTTCAGACCAACAACATAGAAATTTGCATGAAAGTTCGAGCTATAAAGCAGCGGTCTGAAGGAGAGGTAGAGCTCGACGTGATTCAGCCGGCTTCCAATGGACATAAATATTATGGCATGTTGTTGCGGTCAGCGTGCTTGGCTTTCTGCTGTATTGTTGCTGCACTTTTGGCTGTATTTTAATACTATTGCTTTGCCAATACTACAGTCAATACGTTTAAGGAGCAGGAGAGAATCGGCACGAGTTCTGCTCCGTAACGATTCCCAATACAGCTGCCTGGAAGCGAGCATTGATTCATCGAGAACGGCACAGGAGAAACTGGCCGTGATATACCGTTATGTGTATTTACTGAACTGTCTCCGACAGTATCCGGCCTTATCTTTTCCAGATTTCTCACTTTCAGACACACACACTCACTCACTCTCAGGACAATGCAAACAGCACAATCCCACTATGAATTTTTCATAACATCATGCTCAATACTAAACGCAATAAGTGTTTCTTGTAAGACGACTCCCTGGCACTTATAGCGCTTGAGAGCGCAGCGCGTTTCCATTCTCAGAGTCTGATCTGTTCTGTGTGTGTGATACCCAACGCTGACGGGACACGGACCCTCAGAGAGGCACAGAAGGTCATGTCAACAGATCTGCCCTAACCAGATTCACTCCGCTGAACTAGAACATCCCAAATCCCTTTAGGAAGACACGGTACACCGATGCATGAGTAATCTGTGCTCTTCTGGACAAAACACACACACACACACACACACACCTGTTTTAGTCGGCCATCCACTCTTTGCAGCTACACTTTGGCAGGACAATGACTTTGGACGTTTAAATGGATTTACATTTTCTGCCTCAAGCAATTTTAGCCAGGGGTCGTGATCAAATATTTGAGGCATTTTAATCTCAAAGGCTTTGTGTGTTTGTAGTCTTTTGCGATATTACATGATACTACATGATCACTTTATGATACTGTTCATCGAAAATGAGAAAGAATGACCTATTCCTTTTCCTGGGGTCGAGTATGCTGCTGACTCCCCAGCAAACAACAATATATTCTAAGACTGTTCCAGTTAAGTTATTATTTAACGTTATTTCGAAGTATTTCTAACTCAGGGTCTTACCAACTTGATACGGTTTAGTAAGTTATGATATGAATCAGTTTTGATACACAATCTTTAAAGGATTAGTTCACTTTAAAATGAAAATTACTCCAAGCTTTACTCACCCTCAAGCTATCCTAGGTGTATATGACTTTCTTCTTTCTGATGAACACAATTGGAGTTATATTAATAAATATCCTGACGCATCCGAGCTTTATATTGGCAGTAAACAGGGTCAACAAGTTTTAAGGTCAAGAAAGTGCATCCATCCATCATAAATGTACTCCACAAGGCTCCGGAGGGTTAATAAAGGCCTTCTGAAGCGAAGCGATGCATGTGTGTAAGAAAAATATCCATTATTAATGGATAGTTATAAAGTATAATATCTAGCTTTCACCATACTGCCTTCCATATTCAACTTACGAAAAAAGTGCAACTGATGCAATTATAAAGCTTGGATGCATCAGGATATTTATTAATATAACTCTGATTGTGTTCATCAGAGAGAAGAAAGTCATATACACCTAGGATGGCTTGAGGGTGAGTAAATCTTGGGGTAATTTTCATTTTAAAGTGAGCTAATCCTTTAAGAAGACATGCAATCATCAGTATTGAACCCTATCGAATGTGTCCATTAAAGTTCATTTGCAGCAGGGAGGCACCATCTGATTTAGAGATCTTCAAACAGATATTGACAATCTCATGGAGAGATTCCTGTGCGGCTGAACCAGCATCTATAATTGTCGTAAGAGAGAAAGAAAATGGAGCCACATGCATGTGCAGGGTTAACAGGTCATCACCCACCTTTACCACACTGACAGCTATAGTTGTGTCACTGTGGCATATCCAGTGATATGTCAAGCTTTGTTCGGTGGACGCAAGAGCCCGTCATGAATACTGCATGCGGAAGGCCTGTTCTCTCTCATGAAAAATGCAACGAGAGGGATTCTTGTGCAAGTCCGTTTGGCTGGACCTATGCCACAGGGATTTGCTCAGTTGGTGTGCTGCCATGCCATAATCACAGCATCTCTGACAGATACACCATAGAGATCTTTAAAGGGGATGTCTAATGCCATTTCATACATTCTGACTTATTTATGCTGTTAAAGAGTTGGATTCTCATGCTAAACATGACCAAAGATTCAAAAAACGAGTTGGATGTCTGACGGAGTATTTCTGTGCCAAATACAGAATCTCCTTCAGGGTTTGTATAATTTTCGGAACGTTTTTTTTGAGTATGACCCTTTATGATGTCATAAAGGGCGGATTTCCTTGTATGGGCATTTCTCCCAGAAAAGCGTGCGCACACATTAACCAGGGCAAAAGCACGCCCATTAATGTGCTTCATTCAGGTTACGGAAGTCACCAGCAGCGCTGCACTGGATTTGCTCGAGAAAGATTTGTCATTTTGTTTTTAGACCACAAAATAAACAATGTCACCAAAGAAGTGTGTTTTTGGTTGTGAGGGAAAGATAACCTTCAGCTTCTCAAAGAACCCAGCGTTAAGGAAACAGTGGATGCAGTTTGTTTTTCCAGGGGGAACAAAGGAGTTGTGCAAGTGTTTTTATTTGTTCCCGGCATTTCGTTGATGAAAGTTTTATAAACAAGGCCCAGTTCGACACTGGATTTGCAGATCATTTGAAACTGAAAGATGGAGCGGTCCCAGCGACAAAAATCATGAGTCAAGTCAAATAAAACTGAAGCCAACAATAATGCATCCATCCATAAAAAAAGTAATCCATAAGACTCCAGGGGGTTAATAAAGGACTTCTGAATGAAGCAATGCGATTTTGTAAGAAAAATATCCATACTTAAAACTTTATAAATTCAAATAAAAATAGAGACCGCAAAACAAATCACCGGTCACAGATTATAAGTCTAAAATGATCATTTTTAAAGAGAAATTTCGGAGGATTTCAATATAAGAGAAGAGGAGCTTAAATTTGTTGCACAGCCCTATTTGTTTGAACCGCGAGAGGCGTCTAAGCTTATGATACTCCTACATCCTCGTCATACATCGCGTCAGAGGATTACTCATTTGGCGCAAATCAACTTGCGCATTTTGCGTACGGTCATCTGCCAGAAGCTAGTTATTTGAATTTATAAAGTTTTAAATATGATATTTTTCTTACTAAAACACATCGCTTTGCTTCAGAAGGCCTTTATTAACCACCTGGAGCCGTATGGATTACTTTTTTTTTGTAGATGGATGCATTGTTTTTTACTTCAAAATGCGCGCCCCCCCCCCATTCACAACCATTATAAACCTTGGAGTACTAAGGATATTTTTAAATATATCTCTGATTGTGTTCGTCTGAAAGAAGGTAGTCATATACACCTAGGATGGCTTGAGGGTGAGTAAATTATGGGATAATTTTCATTTTTGGGTGAACTAACTCTTTAACATGAGATTGGCATGAGGTGTGTGTTATGTCTCCTTTAAATAAAAAAAAAGAAACACCACAACTAACAGGGAACATTCTAGCAAAGTTCTCTCAAAGTTATAAATGTTCTTCTTGTAATGTTCCAGAACATTCATTCAATGTTATCTGGTATTTAATAATGTTCTCAACACTTTAGCACAAAAACATTACTTATACATCGTTCATTAAGTGTTTTTTTTTTCTTTCTGAAATGTTTTAGTTGGACGATTTTTTAAATGTTACTACTTGTTTCAGAACTTTCAGAGAACATTGAAAAGTAACATTCCCATAATGTTTGCAAAATAGAATGTTCCCTTAATATTTGCATAACCAAGAAAAAATACACTTAAAAACTGTTTTTTTTTTCAAAAATAACTTAATGGGAACATTAGCAAAAGGTTCTTGGAGCAAATTTTTGTTAATTGAGACTGTGTTTCAGGCAAAGTCGGCCAAAGCTCAGGAGCACATTGATTGCTCGGCGTAATATACCCTTTGACCTCATTTTTCATGTGAAATGGACTGAAGAAGCAGGAGAACTTCAAAGCTGGCGAGCCAAAATGGGAGAACCTCTGTTTCCACTGTAAAGCCGTGCCGTCTCGATAGCACGCTCGACTGCCCTCTGTTTTCCCGGGCCGGCACCAGAGTGCACAGAAAAAAGTAAAGTGTCAGGCCGTAATCAGGTTAGCGTGGGCTGTGATGGATTAAGCCACAGTCGGGGAGACGCTTCTCCAACATTAGGGTGTCTGAGATGTCAGTTGGAGAGCAGACTCATTAATAGCTCTCCTTCAGATTACTGCATTAAGTTTATTAGCAGCTCCAACTCTGGGAGAGCACTTTCAGCTCTCACGTCGGTCTAACCGAGCCACGGTAGGGTGTGGGCAAACGTCTTCTCCATCCTCGGCACTTCCTTGAGGCCTTCCCTGGACTCTATGAGCTGACGTGAGCTGGAAAGGCAAGACGTTTCTCGTAAGCCTGCTCCTAGTGATTTATCATCTAAATCTCAATAACCTAATAGTTCTAATGTGTGAAAATTGATTTTTAGGAACATGCAAACCTTGACCTGCTATTCAATTTCTTGTTCACTTTGTATTTTTCATCTGTCTTTGCCTCTGATTTACGGCAGGTCATTATCGATAAGCTGCGATTGATTTTTTCAGTGACGCGAAACGAGGGCTTCGGCGGGCGGAGGCGTGTGGGATGGAGAGGGATGGAGATGAAGACTTTCAAGGAGAGATCATCCCAGCCCCGCTCCTTCTTCCGTCCCGAGAGAGGAAAAGTGAGCAGCTTAATCACAGCTGAGCTCTCTATGATTGCTTTAAGTGTCCTTGCCTGGGAACCTCCGAGCAGATCCGCTGATATCCGATCCCAGGTACGTTCTGTGAAGAAAGTCTGACCCGAGACCCAGTAGATGAGAGTTTAGAAACTTGAGACGCACCTTTGTGCGGGCAACTTCAATTAACCAGAACATGAGCATCTGTCTTCCAGGTAAGAAGCTTTCAGGACACGGGCCTTCCTCCGTCATCATCCGTTTTCCCAAGGCACAGTTGGAAGGCGATTCCCTGACTTGGGTTTGTCATAACCCTTTGCCGGATTTCCCATGAGCGGCCGGCACCTGATCCAGGCAGGCGACATGGCATCTTTGGCGGTGTTCGTGACACAGGTAGCCATTTGTCTGCGGAGCCACCGGCTTCATCCGTTCACATGGAGAGGAGCCCAGCCGCTTCTATGAGCGAGTATTAGCTTTCCCCTGAGGGAGAGTTCTAATTAGGTAATTGACTGATGCACAAAGCAGGTGCATGTATCCGTTACAACAGGGCTCGACCTGTTCATTATTAAACAGTGACCCTCTTCGGCACTTGTGCCAAAGCCAGAAGTGCCGAGTGAAAGTCCTCGGAAGATTCGCTCAGAGGTGGGATCGTAATTACACTTGCGATTCGCTCGGCTCCAGACGAGGGCGAAGTCCTCTTCTGTCAGTGTTTTGCTCATGAGTCACATGATACGATCTCGGCAAGGTGGAGGCAAACAGGAAAGTTATTCTTATCAACAGGTCGATGATAAAAAGAGAGGCTCACCCCGTTCATAGTAATGCAATGAACATTAATTGGATAAAACAAGCTCAGAAAAGTTGGCTCTTAGTAGGAGAGAGATGTGCAGCTCCCTTCAGCCCGCGCTGAGATTATTTACTGAAGTAAGCCAGCAGTCAGGATATGGATTGATAGCTGAGAAGCAAATTGATTCAGAGGGTTGAGCTGCAGGAAACACGAGACGTCTCTGCCATTTTAATTCAGCAGGCCACACATTTCATTTCAAAGAGCCGGGCTGAGTTACGAGAGCCAATCGCAGAGATGTCGATGTCAATGCTATTACATCATTATCGTTAGAGGCCAAGTGCGTGGCAGCCCAGTGAGAGCAATCCAACGTTCTGTGGGTCATCTTGACCTCAGTTCCAGTGTTTTAACTGGACAGGGGGTGATGATCCTCCGCTGGGTTTATACATAGTCAAGTCATGTTTTTTATCTAGTGCTTTGTACAATACAGATTGTTTCAAAGCAGCTTCACGGTAATAAACAGGAAAATAGCAGTGGTAATGTTGCAAAATTCATCTGTTATGAAACAAATTCAGTTTCAGCTGTAAAAGAAGCTCCCAAGCTAACAAAAAATGCTCTAAGATCTTTAAGTTATGAAAACGTTATTTCTGAATGTTCTCTGAAAAAAAAAAAAAAAAAAGTATTTCTTTTTGGTTATATGAACGTTAAGGGAACATTTCATTTTATCATTATGCAAACAGTATGGGAATGTTACTTTTGAATGTTCTCTGAAAACCTCATATTTTATGTTTACATCATAATACCAGTGTAATACCCATGTCATTATACAAATTTGTGTCCTCATAAATCACAAAAACGCACACACACACACCTGAGATAGTGTATTTGTTAGATCCTTCAATTATAGCACTACTAACTACTTAAGAATGAAAATTAAAACATCTATTTTATGACATATCCTGAAATAGAGATAATAATAATAATCATAAACATTTATTTGTATAGCATTTTTCATACATAAAATGCAACTCAAAGTGCTTCACAAGCATAAAATCAATTAATACAATCACACAATATCAATATAAAAATATTCGAAAGCAACTATAAAGGGTTCAGAATGTAAAATAAAGCATGTAGTTTGACCTCAATATCAATATAAAATAAATAAAACAACGATAAAAGAATCAGAAGATAAAATAAAACATTAAACTGACTTACACACAACTTCACACCATATTGTTATGTTGATAAGCAGCTTTATAAAGATATATCTTGACCTGCTTTTTAAAAAAAAATAAAAAAATATGAATGCTGGTAGCCTCTTTTACTTCAATTGATAGATCTCTGTTCGATTGAGCGAAACGCTGCCACGCTGCTGTCGCCATCTTGATTCAATGTCTTGATCAATATAAAGATGTATAAAGATAATGGCCTTGATCAAACTTTGAGTGTTTTTTTAGGTCTAATGTTCCTAGTTCTTAAGAAAAAGTCCAAAGTAGAATTCCCCTGATTTTAATGTATTTTATAAATCTATTATAGTAGGGGAAATTAAAAGGTGTGAGCAGAACATTTAAAATTTCAAAGACGAAAAAATTATAATATTATGGCATAACATTATGACCACCTTCCTAATATTGTGTTGGTCCACCTTTTGCTGCCAGAATAGCCCGTCGAGGCATGGACTCCACTAGACCCCTGAAGGTGTGCTGTGGTATCTGCACCAAGATGTTAGCAGCAGATCCTTTAAGTCCTGTAAGTTGTGAGGTGGAGCCTCCATGGATCGGACTTGTTTGTTCAGCACATCCCACAGATGCTCGATTGGATTGAGATCTGGGGAATTTGGAGGCCAAGTCAACACCTCAAACTCGTTGTTGTGCTCCTCAAACCATTCCTGAACCATTTTTGCTTTGTGGCAGGAGCATTATCCTGCTGAAAGAGGCCACAGCCACCAGGGAATACCGTTTCCATGAAAGGGTGTACATGGTCTGCTACAATGCTTAGGTAGGTGGTACGTGTCAAAGTAACATCCACATGGACGGCAGGACCCAAGGTTTCCCAGCAGAACATTGCCCAAAGCATCACACTGCCTCCGCCGGCTTGCCTTCTTCCCATAGTGCATCCTGGTGCCATGTGTTCCCCAGGTAAGAGACGCACACACACCCGGCCATCCACGTGATGTAAAAGAAAATGTGATTCATCAGACCAGGCCACCTTCTTCCATTACTCTGTGGTCCAGTTCTGATGCTCACGTGTCCACTGTTGGCTCTTTCGGCGGTGGACAGGGGTCAGCATGGGCACCCTGACTGGTCTGCAGCTATGCAGCTCCATACGCAACAAACTGTGATGCACTGTGTGTTCTGACACCTTTCTATCAGAACCAGCATTAACTTCTTGAGCAATTTGAGCTACAGTAGCTCGTCTGTTGGATTGGACCACACGGGCCAGCCTTCGCTCCCCACGAGCATCAATGAATCTCGGCCGCCCATGACCCTGTCGCCGGTTCACCACTGTTCCTTCCTTGGAGCACTTTTGATAGATACTGACCACTGCAGACCAGGAACACCCCACAAGAGCTGCAGTTTTGGAGATGTTCTGACCCAGTCTTCTAGCCATCACAATTTGGCTCTTGTCAAACTCGCTCAAATCCTTATGCTTGCCCATTTTTCCTGCTTCTAACACATCAACTTTGAGGACAAAATGTTCACTTGCTGCCTAATATATCCCACCCACTAACAGGTGCCGTGATGAAGAGATAATCAGTGTTATTCACTTCACCTGTCAGTGATCATAATGTTATGCCTGATCGGTGTATGTTCTAGAATGATGATTTATTTGGTCATCCCAGAGGACAGAAATATTCCCAAATAAAGAGTCACGCATGCATTAGGAATCAAGGAACATGTTTAAACAAATAATGTCCGGAAATCATTCCACAAATTAAAGTAATGCTTTTAAATTAATGAGAGAACTTACTTTGAAAAAAGTTGTTACAATGGATCAAATATCCCTGACATTAAAATCCATTTAAAAAAAACATCCATGGGACATTTGAAATAAAAAAAAATGACAGATGCACAGATAAAGGATGTAACGTGATTATATTTGTGAGATGGGGCTGATATTCAGAAATCTCATCAGTCCAGATTAGTGGACATCAGGATACATCCAGATGTGGCTCTTTTCCAGAGAATTAAATAATCATAATCAAGCGGCCCTAAACAAATAAACAGTCAGATCTCCCGCTGGCGTGATTGGATTTATAGGAGCATTGATTGACTTACATCAAGCAGATCCCTTTGTTTGTATAGTGAGCTCAAACAATCGAAGCATTCATGTAATCCAGTCAAACATTGACTGTGTTTTTAGAGCTGGCTGCTGTCACGTTATTTTTCGGAAAGGTTTGTACTCAAGTCATGAAGACAAATAGAGTTCACTCGGGGTGCTTCGTCTTTTATTATTGAGCCTAATCTCGTTAGACCTCTCATACAAGCAATAGATGTAATCTGTAGCACAACTTGATAGATTTTAATATTTTGTTCAACTGCTGATGTATTTGTAATTTATTATGGAAGCCCTCCAACAACAGTAATATTTCCTCAGTTCCTGTCTGGGGCGAATTAGTTTGTAGTGTACCTTCCTGCTCTGATCTGAAAGCGTCACTCTGTCTTCTGAGAAACTCTTCCCACAGAAGGCATTTTTCTGACTCCTCTCTGCACTCTGAAACAGGCCTAATAAAGACCAAAAGTGCTAATAAAAATGATTTTTATGAGATGTAAGTGAGAGGCAAGGTCTCCTCCCTGCAGTTTGAGTCACGTTGATCTTGACCTCAGCATATCTGAGACTAACACTGACCAGTCATTCAACAGGTTTAACGCAGAAACGTTTTGTTAAAAATGAGAAAAAGCAGATACAAGAGTACAATCATGCATTCAACTTTAGCTGCTGGTGAACAGGATAAACATGAACATCCAGTCATAATATTATTGTATACACATATTAATTAGACTATGTCAAAATCTGAGAGCATGATGCTGTAAAACATGACCTGTTCCTCTTCAGGTCAAGACCCTGAGGTCAAACACACACCTCACGCCTTAATGAAACCAATAAATCTGATTGGTTTCCCTTCTCCACTTTTACCAGCGTTGTGCCGTGTGTGGGAGCGTCTCCAGCCGTTCATTCCTCCCACCAGGTGCAGATGAAACTCGATCACAGTTAAAAGTGGCACAACCCCTGAGAGCAAAAATGCTTTTAGGAACTTTTTTAAATGGTGTTTAACAGTGCCTTTTAAGTGGCACTAAACTTCAGCCGCGTTCAGACCCATAGAGACGGAGATGAGAGGCTCTGATGGACAGTTAAAAATTCACTTCTAGAATCCAGCTGTCTGAAATCGACACATCAGTGCGGCACATATTTCATTTGTCTTCCTCTGAGCTTTTGGTGTCTATCCGATTGGATTGATTTTGAACTTTGACTATTTTAATTTAACATTTGGCTGAACATTAAAGGGTTAGTTCACCCAAAAATGAAAGTTCTGTCATTAATTACTCTCTCATGTCGTTCCAAACCCGTAAGACCTTCGTTCATCCATTTCAGTGGTTAAACCTTAATGTTATGAAGCGACGAGAATACTTTTTGTGCTCCAAAAACACAAAATAATGACTTTATTCAACAATATCTAGTGATGGGCGATCTCAAAACACTGCTTCATGAAGCTTCGGAGCTTTACAGATCTTTTGTTTCGAATCAGTGGTTCGGTGCGCGTATCAAACTACCAAAGTCACGCCCCCCAGTGGTGAACCATTGAAATTTCGAAACACTTATGACGTAACAAAGCCTCTTTTACTGAAATCACGTGACTTTGGCAGTTTGATTCACGCTCCGAACCACTGATTCGAAACTAAAGATTTGTAAAGCTTCGAAGCTTCATGAAGCAGGTTTTTGAAATCGCCCATCACTAGATATTGTTGAATAAAATCGTTATTTAGTTTTTTTGGCACACAAAAAGTATTCTCATCTCTTCACAACATTAAGGTTGAACCACTGTAGTCACATGAACTGTATTAAATGTCTTTTTTGACCATTTGAAAGTGTTAATTATCTTGCTGTCAATGGAGGCCTCACTGAGCCATCGGATTTTATCAAAAATATCTTAATTTGTGTTCTGAAGATGAACGAAGGTCTTATGGGTGTAGAATGACATGAGGGTGAGTAATTAATGACAGAATTTTCATTTTTGGGTGAACTAACCCTTTAACATCCATAAGCATGTCACTACTGGATGTTCAACAATCAGATACACTCATAAGAACAAAAAAAAAAAAGGCTACAGAACGTTTTCTAGTTAATATGAAAGTGAGGATTTTTCCTTTATTGTGGAGTGAAGTGAATAGCGGGTGACGGAGGCTCATGTGAAGGGCAGACCCTCTGACCCCTTCACTCGTCTGCTTGTAAAGACCACTACGGGGGGCTCCGACAAGTGAAGAAATGCAAGCCATGTGACACAAGACAGCGCCTATAAATATGCACAAGATCACAGGGCCACTTAATGTAAGAGAGGGCAGGCTTCTCTTTTACCATCGCCACTACAACATCTTAAAAGGGCCTGTCGTGTCATATGAAACCAATAAAACACAAACACTTCCTTGCTCTGAAGAAAAGGCCACAATCCCGTCTGTAGAATTTTAGCTTTTCTTCACCCTTGCCTCCTCCAAGACGGCTTAAAATCTTGCAGACCGAATGTGCCTCAGTGAAACTAGAAGCATTGGACTGCATGGAAAGAGAATCAAAAGTTACTGTGTTTATCCTGATTTGTCCAATTGACAAAATTAAATTAACTTTAGGTTTAAAAAAAAAAAAAACATGCAAAAAGAAATAAAATATGAGTTGAGATTTTTTTTGTAGTTTTAAAATGAGGTAGAAAATATTCTTGTCATTTTTGAGAGTTTCTTTGAAGGAATATTTCAAAAATCCTACTATCATCTTTTCTCCCTTATGTCATTGCCAAAGAAGTCATATGGACTTCTTTTATGATGCTTTAACTGTGCTTTTACTGTGTTTATCTTTAATTGTTGGACCCTGACACTAAATAACAATATACGCTTTCACTGTATGAAAAAAGCAGCAAATATATATCACTGATTCTTGAGATAAGGGACAAAACATGTCCTACACACAAAAGCCCTCTTTATGTTAAAAAATAAATAAATTCATCAAAATAAAAATACTTAAGTTACATCTAAAGGAAATCTGGATATTCAGGACATTCATTGCTTTTATTTTTAAATGGTTTTGTTAGTATTATTTTAAATGCATGCTCTATACACGTAATTTAACCTGTCCTCATCATGAGGTCACAATGTAAAATTGCCAAACAAAGTATTTAAAAATGCAACAAATTCGAAAATATACATTTAAATTGAAAGGCAGAGATCTGTAATATATCAAACAATACAAAAAGTAAGTCTTAGGCATTTTTTATGGAAAATATAATTCATCAAAGTTGTCCTCACTTTGCATCAACTCCGTCAGGATTTTTTATAATTCTGAATAAATCAGGCAATGTCATGGTCATCTTTAACTCTGAGGACCCCTTTCCTTTTTCCTGCTCATTGTGGATCTCACAGTAGGACACACAGTCCTGGAAGTCTTATATTTTTTTTTATATTTTATACAAACAGTGTTGAAGTCTCTGCGGTCACAGCTTTAACATGTCAACTCCGTCATCCCGGTGTAATAGTTTGTGTAAATAGTTGTGGGATAAATCTTGGCATTTTTGATGTTTATTAAGGCAGCTACAGCTGAGAAAGAAAACAAAATTGCTCCACTGTACAACACGTGGTTAAGGTGGAAAAATATTCAGTTTTGTCAACTCCGTCAGACGTCAACTCCGTCTCAACAAGTGCTCTCAAAAAGTCTGTGATTTTAATGTTTTTTGCATATGGGGAATTCTTCTTATGTTGTTTCATGATTCTATTTACATATACTGTATATTTGGCCCCAGCTGGACCTTTGTCAACACCGTCAGTATTTAACACCGTCAGGTGAAGTTTTTTGTCAATTTTGAAAGAAATGTCTTATTCTTTTTTCAATTCATTGTGTTAAAATATTAAAACATCAACTGAACTACATGATATAATGTCTGATTTACCTAAGAACATTGGTTATATATGTTAAATATTAAAAAGGAGGTTAGAGAATTAAAGAATTTAGGAACTGGATTCATAATAACCCTAACCCAAGAAAAAAATTAGAGAATTTATTTTTCAATTAGCTCCTTTACTGAACACAATTACTACATAATTGAAGACTTTACACTGTTGTTGGATGGATCAAATTAAAATATCATGCTTTTGGAGTTGACACGAATTAAGTTCTGAAGTGAATAAAGAAAAAACATTTTCAGAAAAACCTGTTCCCTTACATAGTTAATTAGCTGAGACTGATTTATATATATATAATAATGACATAGGAGTTCATGTTTTGAATGTATGAATTTGTCAACAATGACTCCCTGTTTTGGAGGAAACACCACGGCCACATTTTTGTTGAAACGCAATCAAGAGCACATTGTGAATGAGTAACTGTGAGCTGCACTGCTGCCCTTCTATCAGCACATGATTTGAGACTGAGCAGTTCTGTGAAACAGGAAGGATGACATCAAGCCGACTGCCAGAGCCCTTCATTACCTCATAGGAAGGAAATGAGGGTCTGTGCGTGGAGCTCTATGAGGGTCTCTGGTGTCGCCAGTGAGCAGTAACACCACAGACCCACTGAATATTTCCCCTAGTCAGGCTTGGCAGAAAAAAATTAATCAAAGTGATGAATGGGACTGCTCTTCACTAAAGACGTTAAACTGAACAAATGGATTCTTTAATTTATGGAGGGTGGGAAGGGTTGGGCTGCAATCAGCACTAAAAACTGGAAAATGATACACACACAGAACCCTTCTTTTCTATAAAAATGGGGCAAAGAAGACAGTCAGTGTGCCAGTAGCTTCATCAGTACAGCAGTCGAGACGATCAGTTGAGCCTAATCGCTGTGATGAAGATGTGGGAGGTGGGGACGGCATCTCGAAAGCGCCCTCCGCCGCCCGTGCGCCTCACGTCCCCGCAGTGGCGTCTGGGCCGGTCCGGTGCCTCTGATGCCGAAACGCTTTAATCAGGCCAGAATCCCTAATGAATGGAGGCTGAGAGTCTGCTGAGGACTGGAGGAAGAGGGAAGGCAATTTCTGGAAATGATTACTGACTCATTTCCTTGTTTATCGTGCCTTTGAAAGAGAGAGACCCCCACGCCTACTGCCCTTCGCTCCACACCGCCTCCGCCCCTATACGCCCCTGCCACTCTTTTCTGTATCATTGTTGGCCCACTTTTGAACATTTGGCGCACTAGATCAAGCCTGCTCCTGCTTCTTTTCATGTCAGGGGCTGTACCTTCTCCTGCCCTTGTTTCCCTCAAGTGGGAGAGCCAGCTTAGTCTGAAGTTAATGGCTGGAAATCTCCAACTAACCTCCCCAACAGCTGTCTCTTCAGCCTCTTTCTTTTTCTCCTCACGATTCCTTCCTTTCTTACGAGTTCCCCCTTGTTGTTTTGTTTTCCTGTTCTCTCCTCCCCGAACCAATCAAAAGGAGGATGAAGGCAATGGGCCCGCTTGTTGATAAAACAACCACTCCAGCGAGTTTTTCAAAATTGGCTTTCTACAGACAAGTGGCTGGAGGCCGGAAGGGAGGTGAAGGACAGGCTGTGTAAAGCTCTCTTGTTTTCATCCGAGTCTTGTTGAAAAGAAGAATAGAGAAAGCCTGGCCGTTGGACTTGTCTTTCATTTGGAGTCCACCCTTAAAAGGCAATTGGGGTTTTTTCGGTCCCGCCGGAGCGAGCATTAATGACGTAAGAGCTCAGAATACTGAACTTCACCTCTATGCGGCCTCATTCTATAGACCGCAAATGGGTTTGAAGGAGAGGGAGAAAGAGTTCAGGGATCGCGACCTTGACCAGACCCCAGAATCCATGGCGTCCGCCATTTATGCTGAGCTTCAAATGGACATGCTTAAAGCAAAAATGCACATATCCTTTACCAATTCAACGGCGTTTGAACTTGTGTGGCAGTGATGACCCCTGCTCACTCCACCTGCTGTTTTTATTTGGTGGCATCTTTATGTTACAGTGATTAATGGACCAGAATACCCCTCCTGAGAGCAAACGTGACCTTCCATTCACACATGCAGCTTCCTGTTCACTCTTTCTCCCGTAATTTCCACTGACAAGTAAACAATTAACCTGCTTGTGCAGTAAGAGACCAGAATCAGGCCACTCCCTCCTCAGCTTGATGTCACACGGGCAGAGGTCAGCAAATGTTGTTCCTCTACGCACTCCTGTGTGAGTGAACCTCGGTGTCTCAGAAGATGTGGAGCATTCTGCTCCAAACCGCGGCTCCCTGGAGCCACACACTCATCTGAAGCCCGTGACGGTCACATCTACAGTAGCAGAGCGGGTCGAGGCTTGTTTTTTGCGACGTCAGACCTGTCAGCTTTTCACTTGCAATTAATATCTGCCTGCTTCAAGCTCATCAGTTGTCACAAGTTTAGCACCCAGTCACACGAGCGGACAAATCAGGCTAAGGCAGAATGACACCACTGGTGTGAAAGAAGATACTAATTCTGGATAATTAGCTGACAAGAGCATGAGAGAGAAAGGATGGAGGCGAGGAAGAAGGGAGGAGAGAGAAGTGGCAGTGCGTCGTAAGCGTTTCTGTCAACCAGCAATCTCTCTCTCTCTCTGTCTCTCTCTGTCCCTCTGACCTCTTTCCAGTCTTCTTTGTCCAAAGATCAGATCTTTCACAGTAGCAAAGCTTTATCAAGCTCAGACGAAGCCTGAGGTCATAATACGGCCTTTATTAGAGTAGCGATAATAGATGACAACGGTATTTTTAGACAAATCTCATTACTAAAGCAGAAGATGCCATATTTCGGGGTGCAGCGCATCCTTAAAAAAGCAAGGCTCTTGTGCTAATGGCTTTAGAGAAACTCAACATTTTTAAAGGACTGAAATGCATATGCTCCAAACCATGAGATCTAACAATGCATGTCAACATAAATCAATTAATATTGATGATAAAAAAACAGCAAAACCGCTTTCTGTCTGCACAGTCCTTGAGTGAATGGATTGACCATTCACTGAAAAACTCAATTTCCATTTGAATGCAGTTGCTTCTATTCTCAGCAGTCATAGCAACATTCCACTCATAGTAACATGATCCAAATGGCCAGTATGTACATAGCAATTAGTGACATCCTTCTTTCCAAATTTCCCTAATGTGGCCTTTATATATTTCTGAATTGCTCAACTCTCAGATGAGAACTTCAGGCAGATATATGCATTTCTATTTGCTCGTCATCAATGGTGTGGATTAATATAGCCCATTTCTAAGAGTGATGTCTATGATAGATCTGTAATATATCACTGATTTAAATCTAAATCCCATCGTGGCGCTTTGGCCTCGTCTCTGGCGTGTTCGGTGACCAGCAGTGTTACTACAGGGTTGTGCTGCAGTAACATGACGGGTGTAAATCACAGAGTTTGGGGCATGTAGCAGGTCATTATCACCATGTGGCAGTGTCTGCTTCATCAGGAGAAGATTAGACGACATTCTCTGCAGCGAAAGGCGGGAACAAAAAGAGGGACATCCGAAAGCCAAGCGATTACATGTCTGTAGCAAGAGTACACCTGTAAAAGTGGTGCGCTCAATGCTGGATGGGACTGCAGCGCTATTAAAGGGGTAGTTGACCCAAAAATGAAATTTCTGTCATTAATTACTCACCCAAACCTGTAAGATTTTCGTTCATCCATTTCAGTGGTTAAACCTTAATGTTATGAAGCGACGAGAATACTTTTTGTGCACCAAAAAACAAACAAACAAAAAAAACAACTTTATTCAACAATATCTAGTGATGGGCGATTTCAAAACATCTTTGGAACACAAATTAAGATATTTATGATGAAATCCGAGAGTTTTTTTATCCCCCATAGAAAGCAACGTAATTACCGTCATTCATTGTGTGCAAAACACAACAAATTTGTCTCTCCCGTCATTCTCCTATGCTGTTTATGTTCAGCGCTTCCAGGTTCTACATCCGAACGCCGGCTCGGTATTGGCCGGCTCCTGCGTCATAACATTAAGGTTGAACTACTGCAGTCATGTTGACTCTTTTAACGATGTCTTTACTACTTTTCTGGACCTTGAATGATGGTAATTACGTTGCTTTCTATGGGGGATAAAAAAAATATTTTAAAGTCCCCCTGTAGTCAATAATTATATCCCTTAAAACTCATCTTTGATCACCAAAATTACATATTTAAATGTTTTTTCCTGTAACAGTCAGTATGCTTACAAACGCTTTGAACAACTCAGAAAGTCAGTGGAGAAAGGCATATAGTTCATCATAACATCGTAATATACATTATTCACTCGCCATATTGCTACACAATTTTTCATATCAACAGAAAAATATACTGGGATAACCTGGCTTCTCTCGAGACTCCCCTGCTAGTTCGCTGTTAATGATATGCTAAAGCCCGCCGGCACGTTGACGTGATTGTTAACAAGGTAGTTTGTGATGTCACAGACACCAGCGATTTCAAACCGCGGGTTTGAGGCTGTCTTTAGATCACAACAGTTTTAAAGAGAAAATACTCAGCAATGGTTTTGACTTATGAATTTGCACATATAAACAACATTAAAACTTGATTTTTCACAACAGGGGGTCTTTAATTTGTGTTCCGAAGATGAACGAAGGTCTTACGGGTTTGGAACGACATGAGGATGAGTAATTAATGAAAGAAAAAATAATTTTTGAGCCAACTAACCCTTTAATGGCAAGAATGAATTATTGTTATTGTATAGTAACAAACATAGAAACAGCACAATACCTGGTCAAGTTCAAAGCAAGACCTGGGGCAGGTTCACTGCAAGGTCACCTTTGAAGTTCACACCCAACAGTATAGTTGCAGACAAAACATCTAAAACAAACAAGCATGAGTGTTTGTGCGACAGTAGCAGGAAGACTATGACACTGACACTATAATTAGTCAGAGGTTACAAGCTTTGATTTTTGCCCAGAATCACACTTGAAGCCAAAAAGCCAGCGGGCACGAGGAAGCGCAGGCTTTGTTTAAAGCACGCTGACATGAAAACACACTTGAAGGGGGAAAGAAACATCCCGTGACTAACGCGAAGTGACATTTTGGATGTCAGAATTATCGCATCAGCCTGTGGGTTTTTGGTGTCCATTAAAAAAATCAAAGTCTCAAAAGGACCGTTGAAGTTACACCTCACCATGCGATCATTTATTGTCACTTATGCATTAATTTAAATCCTCTAGGAGGTTACAGCACCGGACTTTTTCTGACTTCATCTGACTTTTTCTGACATGCAGAATTTTCAGCATGGCAGGAGATATTTACCAGCATCAAAACATGCATGGTGTTTCCATCAGAATGGCCACGTGTAGCAAACAATTCATTCGAAAACTTGATTAGAGAAGTTAACCCCACAGTTGAGCCCATTCCACCTATCTGGGCAGGGGTCAGCATACACCGGCTCTAAGACAGCGGAGGCCCTACATATTTGAAATGATATCCATTACTGTTTGTGACAGGCCTTCCCGAGCACACACTTTGATGCTCTCTCAGACTGACAAGCTGAGTCCAGTGACACTGATGGCTTCGGGCACAAATCAGAGGCGGTTTCCTGCATCCCGGTGGCTGAGGCAGTGCTCCATGTTTTAGTGCCCCTCTTGTGTCATGGGAAGGCGTGAATGGGATGCAGCCAAAAGAACGCATTAGAAGCCTAAATCCCATCCTCTTGTCCGGCCCTCAGCACTCGACACTCTCTTATATCACTCCTCTCCTGTGCTCCCAAAGCAGACGAGAGTTATCTTTAAAGGTCATTGAAGAGACGAGGCAGACGGGAGGAAGAGCGAGGGAAGGCCATGCGCTTTACAGAACAAAAGAAGCTCTTTGCGCTGTGTGATTCTCACTGACAACTGATGTATTCTGCTCTTGAAAGAATTTAAAAAATGAATTTTCTTGCATGGTTTATATACAGTACAAGCCATATCCAATTCTCTTGAAGTGAATTCTGTGCGAGAAGGTATCTTAATGCTCAGCACAATTGTGAATATGGGTTGGACGAGTGTGAATTTGAATCAAACTGGCCACACACACAGGATTACATTTGATTATCCATGTGACAAACCCATAAGACCTTCGTTCATCTTCAGAACAAAGAAATTAAGGTATTTTTGATGAAATCCGAGAGGTTTTTTTTATCCCCCATACAAAGCAACATAATTGACCATTCGCAAAGACCCGCCCCCTTTAGTTACTGTTGCTACGTCCGACAAGCCATGCCGCTCTCACACCACACATCATGTTCTCACTCAGTGAAAAATACATCGCGGAGCAAAGAGGACACTGACAACGGCTCGTGAACCGATCATCTCTTCCTACTAGTTCATTTATAGCATCAAATAATGAATGAACATCAGAAGGAATGTTGTTTCAACCGCAGAAAGATGTCAGTACACACCACTTTTTAAGTATAAGTCCACCGACGTTAATCTACTAACTACCCTGACTGCTTTATCGGACAAAATGGCGGACTCAGCGTTATGATTGGTTAGATCACCTGTCAATCAAACCCCCGGTGAAGGGTCAATTACCGTCCTAAAAAGCTGCGCCTCAGACAGCGTGCAAAATTGACCTCTCTTCAAGAGAACGCACAAATTCACACAAAATTATGTCAAAAATGTCCGTCTCTACAAGTATCCTAGTAAACATAGCCGGTTATGTCTTCAGTTGAGAAAGAAAATGCATAATCTGTGCGTGCATTCGCTCTTAAAGTGACAGCATCCTAATAATCCTGCTGCTGTCTGCATTTTTAATGTTAATCAAACAACAAAGGGAAAAAAATCACTCACTGCTCTTGAACTTTAAAAAGGATATGAAGACTATGCAGTGTTATTGATTTGATTGGACTAGTTTATTACATTTCTGTACCTGAAAACTACTGTTAGACCTGCCCGAAAAGCACTGTTTATTTCATTTGTATCTTTGTTGTATTATATTTATTTGTGCTATTGCTTGTAATTTTATTATTTGTTCTTATTTTATCACTGACTGTTTACTTGTCTTTAAAATTATATTAATTAAGCTAGTAGTTTTAGCTGTGGTATAGACATTATATATGGTCAATGTTTTGTAACTGACCCTATCAGACATCCTTAGTCGCATTATTGCCCACTGGAGATGCTCATCTGCCCTGATGATTGACAGCACCTCCTATCCAATTCCGCTCTTGCTCTCTGTTCGACTTAAGCGGTTGTGGCAAGCGGACACGCATGGACCCTGCCGTCCACTGTCCATGTGTCACAGGCGTTCAGCGGCGGCACCAGCGTGTGCGCAGAGGTAGAGATCTGGCCCGAACGGCCTCTGGCCACCATGCCAGTGCGATCTCTTCAGCCGGCCACGGCAGGGGGGCGGCCAGTTCCTCTCAGACCTATTTGTGCTGTTATTTCCCCAAGCCCACATTTATTTCTGTCAGTTTCCATATTCTTGTACTCAAAGCTTGTTTGGGCTTTCTTGGTAGATGTCTCCTGCGAGGCGGGCAGATGAAATCGGAGAGCCACAGGCTGAAGGAACAGGAACCGGTTTCTGCAGGCTGACTGACGGGTTCGCCGATGACCGGCCTCTGAGAAACGCACCAACCGGTCTCCACTCCGGCCTGTCAAAGGCGCTGAAATCAGATACATATACAGCATCTGAGCATTTCCGTGATGTGAAAATCAATATTTGAGTTTAGCCAGCTAACAGGGAACGTTCTGGCAAGTTATGAACAAACGTTTTTCCAGTAACGTTAACAGAATGTTCATTTAAAGTTATCTGGTCTTTTATAGCATTAGTAAACATTAGCACAAAATGTTATTTATACAGCATTTTATCTGAAACATTTTAGTTGTGTTAGTCTGTTTTTAAACGTTACTATATACTTTGCAAAAAATTTTCTTCCTTCTATTTTTGTCTAGTTTTCCAGCACAAGTATCTAAACGGAAGCAAAATGACTGAAGATATTAAGTTTTGTTTATTGAAAAATTGTGATTAAAACAAGAACAAATATCTGCCAATGGGGTCAGAAAAATAAACTTAATTCAAAGGGAAAACAAGATTATTTTTTGGCAGATATTCATTCTTGTTTAAAGCAAAAAATTCACTTTATGTTGATGCGTTTTTCAGAAAACAAACTTAATATCGTAAGTCATTTTGCTTCTCCAGTAAATGTATCTTGATTTAAGAATGTTGAAATATTTGTACCGGAAATCAAGACAAATACTGAGGACGAAAGTCCTTTTTTTGTCAGATGGTTCAGAGAACATACAGAAATAACATTCCCATAATACTTGCAAAACGATTCTCTTAATGTTGCTCTAATGTTCATCAAGAACCAAGAAAAACGTTCAAAAAACATTTTAAAAACTGGACGTTTTTGAACGTTCTGAGAACATTCAGAAATAAGGCTTTCATAACTTAATAGGAACATTAGCAAAATGTTCTTAGAACATATTTTTGTTAGCTGGGAAGCATCTCAGGAAAGTAAAGGAGAAACCGAGAGATGGTTTATGAATACAAAGTTAAAGCACAGCTGAACTTGTATGGTGGAGCAAATCCTGAGACTGGTTTTGATCTGGTTTCGAGGGGCCTGTGACTAACTTGTTTAGAAATACACATGTGAAAACATCCATAATTAAAGTGTGCCATCAGGCAGTAATTTTGCCTGAAATCACAGGATCTTTGGTTTGAAGTCATAGCAATGTTTGGTCAGCACGCTCGTGTCCAATCTTTCTGATGGCTCTCGGCTTTGCTTTGCTCTTCTGTTCTAATAGGATGAGTCAAGCAGGCTGTCCTGATGCATTGATCTCTTCGGTTCAGACCCTCCCGTTCCTGCCCTGACACAACCGTTAGAAGAGATTTGTCCATTATATTGATGCAGCTGATTTACTGTTAAAATTCTGTCCACCTCTCCAATCATAGCTAAAGACGAGACCTCCCACAAGCAATGAAAACCAAGCTACAACTCTTCCTGAAGTGATCTGCCTGCCAGATCACATGCTTTATGTGCAGGCGAATGTGGCTAAAAGAAGTGCCATTGTAAAAGAGCTGAGAGCTGTGATTTCCCAAGCCCTGGTCATTTAAGCAGAGCCTGTTGACAGAGGCGCTCTCGGCATCGGCCATCTCTGCCCGCCGCCGTCAGAGTTCCCCGGCAGATCATAAAAGATAATTGCGCAGCCTGAGCTTTTAAAGAGTTTCAGAGCAAGAGCTGCGGGGTGGTCAGGAGGTAACGTGTGTTCACCAGGACGCGCACTTAGGAGGACCAGATTTCTTTCCCCCCCCCATCATGAAATTTTATTTCATGATAACGATATATATCATATAGTTATATTATTTTTGTTATATATAAAAAAGAACAAAGAAGCAAATTTCAAACAATAGGACAAATACGATAAGAGTTACAAATTAAACAAGTGACCATTAAGAGGCCAAGCACAAAGGAATGATAAGTCATGCCAACATGGCTGGGAGCATCAGACCAACTGCAACAATGAGCAATTAAAGACCTGTTAAGATCATTTTAGGCAAAATCATAAATACAGTAAATAATAATGATTTAATGTTTTAACACTTTTGATTAATAGGTGGCACTGTGACCAAATTGATGTGGTATGGTCAGAGAGGTGACAACGACACATGCAAAGTTTGGTGTCAATATGCCGAAGAATCGAATTGTATCATCTTCAGACCATGCCAGCGAAAAGTTAAATCACCATGTTGCACAAACCATAAGGCGAAATCTAGCATGTTTGGAAACACTGGACTCGGCAAGGATTCAGGAGTCTAAGAAAATGACTCCCATGAAAATAAGTCAACCACATCCCAAAGTTATAAGGATATAAATATTTTTTTCCAGTAGGTGGCGCTGGTCCGAAACTTCTTAGGCTCCTTCAGGTCATCGTGCTGATGACCCATACCGAGTTTCGTAACGATATGCCAGACTGCATTCTGTATTCAACTTACGAAGAAAGTGTAACACCTCTCGCAGTTTAAAACGGAAGGCAGTCTGGCGGAAGCTAGTTATTTTACTTTATAACGTGTTAAATATGGATATTTTTCTTACACAAATGCATCGCTTCGCTTCAGAAGGCCTTTATTAACCCCCCGGAGCCGTGTGGAGTAGGTTTATGATGGATGGATGCACTTTTTTTTTTTTGAGCTTCAAACAGGTGGTTTCCGTGCACTGCCATTTATAAAGCTTTGGAGCATCAGGGTGATTATTAATATTACTCTGATTGTGTTCGTCTTAAAGAAGAAAGTCATATACACCTAGGATGGCTTGAGGGTGAGTAAATCATGGGGTAATTTTCATTTTAAAATGAACTAATCCTTTAATGGTACTGTTGAGCTATTAAAGGTACAATTTTAGCACATTTTTTCTGAGAGTGTGGAAAAGGCGCATCTGCCCCTTTCGAGTTTAGGTGTTTGCTCGGGTTCTTTCAGGCATGGCAGGGCACTAAATCAACTTGTACAGAAAGCTTTTCATGGCATAGCTGTCAGGTTGAAGGCCGCAAGTTTCCTTTATCCAGACACACTGGTTGCCAGACGTACCTCTGGAAGTTGACGAGGTGTTGGAGCAGGTAACAGCGTACAGCTCGTAACAACAGACCACAGTCGCAGCACACGGCAGTCTGGGCCACACAAGAGCAGCAGGGGAAGTCAGCTTACTCAACGCACCGGGAGGTCCCAACCTGAGAACATGAGAACCAAAGCCGCCGTCTTTAAGATGAGACTGAATACTTTTTGATGTAATTTGTGTAGTTTTATCATGGCAAACAAAAATATGTTCTAAGAACGTTTTGCAAACTGAGTTATGGAAACGTTATTTCTGAATGTTCTCTGAAAATTCAAAACGTCCAGTTTTTTAAATGTTTTAAAATATTTTTTATTTTTTTATTTTTTTGGTTATGCGAATGTTTAGGGAACACTCTGAAAGTGCAAACGTTAAGGGAACGTTCTGAAACTAATAGTAACATTTAAAAAACATTAGATGAACGTCCAACTAAAACATTTCAGAAAAAAAATTCCATGAACAATGTCTAAATAATGTGCTAATGTTTTGAGAACATTATTAAAGGGGACCTGTTATGCCTCTTTCACAAGATGTAATATAAGTCTCTGGTGTCCCAGAATGTGAAGTTTCAGCTCAAAATACCCCACAGATCATTTATTATAGCTCGTCAAATTTGCCCCTATGGGGGTGTGAGCAAAAACACACCGTTTTTGTGTGTGTCCCTTTAAATGCAAATGAGCTGCTCCCTTTCCAGAAGAGGGCGGAGCTTTAACAGCTCGCGCTTCGGTTGCTCAACAACAACAAAACTGGAGAATCTTATGCAGACAAAATGAGGATTGTCAGTAACGGTGTTCAGCCTTACATTGTTCAAACCGGAGTCGACACTGATGGAGAGACTCAGGAAGAAGTTACAACTTTTAGAATGAAACTGGACGTTTCTGGATGGTTAGTGGATAAATTTATGTAGTTGATGTCATGTTAATCTTTTGTGCAAATCCAGCGTTGAATTGACCCTCGTTTGTGAAGCAGTCCGGCATAAAATGACAGCATGACATCAACACTCGACTACTACTTGGGCTCTCTAAAGCAGCCCAAAATGGCCTCCTCCCCTTTGTTGTGTGTTCCCGGGGGTGGGGTTTATGTACATTTTATTAACATTACTGGAAGAATGTTTGTTCATAACTTTGAGAGAAGCTTGCCAAAATGTCTCCCAATACTGAAAATTCAACTCCAAAATATTTATATACATTACATACATCATAAAACCATGGGGTAATGCCTAGAGACACCTAATCTCATGGTTTTTATTTATTCTGGTGATTATTTGTAAAAATGTATTTATCTACATGCACCATGTTCAGGTCTCATATAGTTGTATCCTTTCTGTCTGAAGTCCGAGGAGTGGAATTCATTTGCTGAAGCTTTATTAAATCAGTGCTGTTTCTCCTGGAATAAGACGATACAACAGATCCATGGTAATGCAGTGCTCACGGCAGCAGACAATCACATTATAGCAATGCATCCGACGCATCCACTGAGGTCAGGAACACACCTGAAACACACCTGCAGTGCTTGGTTATCAAATCAGCCTAATATTATTCATCTGAGAAAACAAATCAGTTACTAAATGTTTTCCTGAGTACAGAGACAGTGAAGGCCCTGAGAGACAGCCAACATGAAATTGTTCCTGAGCAAACATGAAAGAGTTGTGTGCTGTGCCTGCTTTAGCGTGATCTACAGTGCTGTGCGACGTGAAGGTCTCGGGGTGAAGTTTTATTCTCCTGAACTGCTGCAGCCGTTTGATCTGTGTGACCTGTCACTGGCGTACGGCGAGCGGAGACACGGGCCACACACGCCGCGCTTATACCAGAGCCACAACGGCCCCAATCCCTCTCTCATCCTGTCCAACAGAGTCAAAACTGAGGATAGAGATTATATACTGTATGGATGTTACACTGAATATAAGAAACAACGCGGTTTCCAGTTTCTTTAAACTTTATTTTTAGCATATACTATAAAGCTAGTCATTTCAATGTGAAATTAAATTGAACATGAAGATTACAAAAAGCTTTCCAGCTGTGGTGACTCTTCCAAATTTTTTGGTAACACTTTAC
Source organism: Ctenopharyngodon idella (assembly GCF_019924925.1). Lineage (NCBI taxonomy): Eukaryota > Metazoa > Chordata > Actinopteri > Cypriniformes > Xenocyprididae > Ctenopharyngodon > Ctenopharyngodon idella. Next base: position 2,388,118 of record NC_067224.1, read on the forward strand.
TTCGATGGTGCCCTTTAGACATTCTACTAACTACAAATAACGGTGCAACTACATGTCAACCAGCAGTCATTAGAGTATCAGTAGACTGTCTGCTTAATATGTGCTAACACTTTATTTTGATGCTCCTAACAGACATTGACCTACTATAAGTAACTTTGCAACTATGTCAACTTATTCTACTAACCCGAACCCTAACAGAATCATGTTCAGCCAAAGAGTTTTTTTTTTTTTTGAGTGCTTCAATAATGTTCTCAAAACATTTTCACAAAAACATTATTTATACATCGTTCATGGAAAATTTTTAGGGGTCAATCCCCAAAGGGGCAAGGACCGGTATTGAAATCGTTATTTTTCTTACTATTATTCTTCCGCCTGACTCTATGGCAGCCCATAGAACCGTATGGTAAAAAGTTATAAAATTTGGCACACAGATAGAAGACGGTCTGAAATGTTTCCATAACAAATTTGGAGTCTCTACCTCAAACCCTGTAGTGCCACCAACAGTTCAAAAGCAAAAAGTTATTAAAAAAGTATCAGCCAATCTTTTCTCGTGTAACACATCAACAAATCTGACGGCGAGCACTCAAAAATGGATTTGATGCTGTATCTTTGCAATGATTTGGTGTTTTGACACCAAACTTGGTATATGTCATTACAGGCATGTCTTGGGGGTACATGCACAGTATCGTCACAGCACCACCTACTGGTGCAGATACAGGAAAAATTGCTATTTTTTCTTATAACTTTTAAATGACTTGTCCTAAAATCTCCTTAGATTCCTTGAGGCATGCTGAGTTGAGAGATACTTAATTTTCTTTGGTCAGCCATTTTGAATTTTGTCATAGAATGAACATATTGTTACAAAACATGTTTTGTACATGTTCTGAGAGGACCTGTAAAGTTTTAGGTCAGTCTAGTGGTCAAGAGATATAATGAAATTTATCAAAATGCTTATAACATATGAAAAGTTCAACACATTGTCTTTTAACTTAAATTGTTAGATTTGTTGGCTTATGCCGAGTCCTACGATACCAAATCTGCCATATTCTACCATACTTACTGTCCGCCATATTGAATTTTATTCAAAACCTACTTTTTCAAACTGCTCCTATAAAATTTGTCCGATTTGTATGAAATTTGGTATGTAGCATCTACAGACTTGACAAAAAGTTATTAAAAGATTTTTGATAGACTCAACCGTTGTTTTATACTGTGTCAACAAATTTGACTGCGAGCACACCAAAATGGACATGTGGCTGTATCTTTGCCACAAAAATTTTGTTTATTGACACGAAACTTGGTACATGTCATCACAGACATGACTTGAGGGTGTATGCAGAGTTTTGTCATAGCGCCACCTACTGCTCAGAAGTTATAAACCATGTTATTATGTTATAAGTGCTTTAATTGATGTAATTTAAACAGCTTTATCCTAACCTCATGATCACAGATGTCCACAAATCTTTCCTTTTCGGCCCTTATTCGGCTTGACCCCGTAATTGCTGCTTGCAGCTATATTTTCTTAAATGTTTTAGTTGGATATTAGTCTAATGTGTTTTAAACGTTACTATGTACACTGCAAAAAAATTATGTTCTTCCTCAGTATTTTTGTCTTGTTTTCCAGTTTTTTTGAAACATTTTAGTTGGATGTTTGTCAAACATTTTTTAAATGTTTAGAATGTTCCCTTAACATTCGTATAACTGAGAAAAAACATTTTTAATTATTAAAAAAAACCAAAAACATTTTGAACATTCAGGAATAATGTTTTATTTTTAGAACATGTTTTTTGTTAGCTGGGATACTAAACCACAGCAGCTGAATTCAAGAATCTGGAGTCAAAGGAAAACCCTCACTAAAAGATGAACTGAAAGCAGCTGATTTTCTATTACCAGAGCTGAAGGAATGTAAATGTTTTCCAGCACCAGCATGAGTGTCAGTTTGCTGTCAGTGGATGTTTGCCTTCTCCTGTGTTTGCAAGACATACAATCTGTTAAATGGGCTAAACATACACACACAGCTCACTCACTCACAGAGCATGTTTCTCTGCTGACCAAGAAGGACCAGAGAGACGCTGACATGACCCACATAATTGGCAAGAAGTCTTGCATCCTACAATTTGATCAATTTGCCGCATTCGGTCACCGTCGGCTGCTCTGTCCCCCGCAGCAACACGCTGGCCTGTGCGTACCCCTCCTCCTTTGCCCCGACGCTCCGCGCGTTTCCCTCCGGATCAGCGTGATTCCACGCAAACATGCCTGTGCTCTGTCATCTGCTGGCATGGAGCGGACCGCCACTGACAGTTTGTCTGCGACCATATGCCGCATGGCAATAAAGTCAAGCTGATCTGCGCAGGGTTGGGGCAGCGCCTGCAGGCCTTTCATCAGGACTTCAGCCTCACTCTTTGTCTCCTTAAATTTTCCACAGTTATGTGATATAGTCCGAGTTTATCCACAGTCACCATGCCGGTCGCGCTGCACACGCCTGCAGTGTTGCCGCTGTGCTACTGATCTTTATTTGTCCGATATTTCAGACGGCTCTAATAATACTCATGAAGTTTGAGAGCAGAGATATAATAATACAACAACAACATTCAGAGCAAACCCAACTAACAGGGAACACTCTCTCAAAGTCCAGTAACGTTAATAAAACGTCTGTTCAAAGTTATCTGGTCTTTAATAATGTTTTGTTTAATAAAGCACAAAAACGTTATTTAGGGGAGACCAGGTATGGTTGTAATCTACCCCACTACCAGGGTAGGTTCTGACACATGCTGTGGTAAATTGTAGACAAAAGAAGCAAAGACAGCATCCACACCATGCAATATGCTTCAAAATCAGGTTTAGTGAAACAATCCGAAAGAACAATTCAAAACAATTCCTCTCTTTCTGTGATTGACCACAGCTCAAATCCACTTTCTGTTTGACCCAGAAGTGTGTGTGTGTGTGTGTGTGTGTGCACATGTATGTAAGTTAGTCTACTGGAACAAACTTTCTTAGTGGTATTTATGCTTAATGAACACTCGACTGCAGTGTACCTGTGTGTACACTGAAAAAAACAGTATAAATGTTTGTGTGTTTATGTGTGAATATTCTCGGTCAGAGTAACAATGGTAAAAATCAATGTTTTTAACCCTAGATTGTAGGCTTGATGGGCCCAGAGACTGTATATAGGGCACATTTGACCTGTACACTTCCTCTGGCTTTGAGTTGTAAATGGCTCTTTACAGACAACATAGTTAGTTTTCACTGTCTGGGGTCTCAGAATCCTCACCACTGGCTTTCAACATTGTCTTCGCAACTGATCTGACTGACCTTAGCTTGTCATTTCTTTTTTTTTTTTCTTTTTTTTTTTTACACTGGCCGGCAACACATCTATCTGTCTTTCTTTTCCACTGTCTAGGCATTCTGTAAGGTTATTTTAAAAAGTTCTTAGTTGTATGTAAGGGGATGGTTGTAACACTTTTTTAAAGATGTGTTACAGCCTTCCCCACCCCTGTCAGCCAGTGTTTAGCTAGCTGTATTAGCATAATGGTTTGAAATTAGCTGGTTACAAATGCATCACGTTTTGCCAGAGAAACTACAATTTAATCTAATATTTGATTATATGTTATATGATTTTATCTGCAAAAGTTTTAGTATTAAACAAAACAGTTTTAATAATAAAAAAAAATTAAATTTTTACACAAAAATCTGTTTTTTCTTTATAAAATCTGCATACCTATTTACAGCCTTGACAACCATTCATATGGGATCTGGGAGGAAGTGGGTAAATAATGAAATGATCTGATTGGTGGAATTGGTGGTGTTACAACTCTCCCCTTGCTTACAACCATACCCGGTCTTCGATACAGAGTTAATGGAGTGTTTTGTTTTTTTTTTCTAAAATGTTTATTTGGATGTTCATCTAATGTTTTTTAAATGTTGCTACTTGATTCAGAGAACATTCAAGAGCAATGTTCCCATAATGTCTGAAGAATGATAAAATGGAATGTTCCCTTAACGTTCACATAACCAAGAAAAACTTTTATAGAACATTTAAAAAACATTCAGAGAACATTCAGAAATAACTTTTTTATGACTTAATGGGAACATTAGCACATCTCAGACAGAGCAGTGCCGCTCGGGAAGCATTGCCTGCATGTCTTTTGTTTGGCTTGTGTTTTTTGGTTTCTCTGTTGCCTTTACATACATCTTCAGATGAAAACAAACAAACAAAAAAACAAAAACAAAAAACAAAACAAAAAAAAAACAATGTCTCAAACTCTTCTCAGATTTAAAAAAAATAAATAAATCACAGGAAACACCCTGACCACACACACACACACACACACACACACACTCTCATATACTTATATGGTCACAGTTCCGTTGTTATCCACAGTTTCCCGAAACCATAGTTTATGTAACAACAAAGTGATTAAACCCACTTTATTTTCTACATTATTTTTAAAATTAAAATAAAATGACATTTTATTGAATTGTATGTATGATATTATTTTAGTGTCATGTTTGTGATTTTATTCATTATGTCAGGCAATATCATTTCAATCAAAATAGGCATGTGATTTTTTTTATTTTTTTATTATCAGTTGGGCTGCTGCTACATCCAGAAACAGAAGTGACTTATTTTTGATGAGCTGCAGAGATATTAAAGAAAATGTACTTTCCTCCTCTATTTAAAATAAAGTATATTTGAAGACTTCAGATGCAAAAACCTCTAAGTGCCATCTGAAATTTTCTTCTAAAATAAGCATTTTTATCAAGCTTGTACGTTTAGGTTCGGTAATTTCACTTTAATGGCAATTAATAGGTCCTTTTCATTGCCATTAAAGTGAAATAACTGAACATAAAAATACAAGCTCGATAAAAATGCTCATTTTAGAAGAAAATTTCAGATAGCACTTAGAGGCTTTTGCATCTGAAGTCTTCATTTGGTATAATATAGTTTTGGTTCCGTTTTCCTTGTTAAGTCTTTTTGTTTCCGTTCGTTCTAATTTTCCCATCATCATCCATTAACATGGACACTCATTAATCACCACAGCTGTTAATGTTTGTTCATCATCTCTGTGTATTTAAGTTCCTGATTGTTCTCTGTTCATTGTCGGTTCTCGTTAACATATACACTGAGGTAGGTTAAGGTTTACTTTCAGTTATTAAAGTCTATTTGAATCAATCTTCTTCGTCCTGCCTTTCTACCTACACCACGCTTGGAGAATGTGACAGAAGAACCGACCCAGAAATGGATTATGCAGCAATGTTTTTGCTGTATTAGCATGGAAAGGGTTTTCCTTTTTGGAATATTCCATTCATTTTCTGCACACTCGCCCAACATATTGCCTTTGATGGCGTGACACTTAAATCACTATATTGGAATGGGGCGAATTACCACCAGATGCTCGACCTACCAGACATGACGGCGGGGACGTGGAGGCAGGCCATCCTCCGCTGTCTAGAGAGTGCGTACCCCCAATCCACACCAGCACCCGTATCAGCAACCCCAGAACCCAGCCAACCGTCACCCACGCCCACAGATGACAAGCCTGTGCTCACTGCAGATGGGGAGCTTTCGCCCGCCATGGACCCTGAGCCTGTGCCTCTGCACACGAAGGAGCCTGAGCATGCAGCCACATCCCCCCGAGCCCAACATAAGTCTGACCAGGTGTGTGAGCCGGCAACATCCATGACAGAAGGAGTGTTGGAGGAGCCAGATACTGAGCTTTGGCTGATTGATTGGGAGACAGAGATTGTGCAACCCACCCAACCCTGCCCTGTATTGTCTTCATCACCGCTGGTCCTGCCGAGCAATATGTATGTATGCATCATCGTCCTGTCATAATGTGTTATTGTCGCGGACCCCACCAAGCCTCCCTGTCCTGCCTCCTTTTCCTCTTCCAGTCAGTCTGTCAGCCCTGCCCACACTGCTTCCCGTCAGCCCCTTGCCTTCCTCCCCATCGCTGTGCTATGTGGATGAGCCTCGGAGCTTACGGTCACCAGTTTCGTCCAAGCCAGTGGATCCCCCGGCTCTGCCTCCAGCCACTGATCCCGTCATTCCACCTGGCCCGTCGGTCTGTCGGCTCCGCCTTGGGTCCTCCCTCCCTCAGCTCCACCAGAGGCCATCATCCTTATGGCTTGACTGGGCTCCCTTGTCCCTCCGGCTTCACCTCGGTCAGCCATCACCCTGCCTACACCACGGACTTTTAAAGCAATTCTCTGCACTCCGTCTCTCCAACCCTTTGGCTTCAGTGGGCTACGCCTTGGTCTTCTGTTGCATTGGCTCCGCCTCAGTCCTCAGATACTCTGGTTCCTCCTCGGATGCTCGTTGCTATGTCTCCACCTCAATCTCCAGGACCGTCGGTTTGGCCGTCCCCATCTGCTCTCCGTCTGTGCCGTAGGGTCCACTAACTACGTCCTCATCTCTGTCTGTCATCGCCCAGATGTCGTCTGCCGAAACTCTATCCTGGCTCTTCCCTCCGTTGACTCCACCGTGGGCCTTCGTCCTGACTGGGATCTGGACCACCAACAGACTACTCATCACATCCTCACTTCCCTGGCTCCTTCCACCTTCAGTGCTGCCCTGGGTCATTCCATGGGGTCTTTGTCAGTCACTGGTCCTTCATCCGCCTCTTGAACCACCTCCTTTTCCATTCTATGGCGCAAGGCTGCGTCTTCCCGGAGGGGGGCGTTCTGTAAAATGCTTTTCTTAGTTAGAGTTTTTGTCTTGTTTCCAGTCCAAATATCTAAAAATTCTTATTATTTTGCTTACCCCATTGGCAGATTATTTTGCTTGTTTATTTTCAGTGTTTAGACAATTTTCGTTGTTTAGTCTTTCCGTTCCATTCGTTCTAGTTTTCCTGGCATGAACAGTTATCATGGACATTCGTTAATCACCACAGCTGTTAATCTTTGTTCATCATCCCTGTGTATTTAAGTTCATGATTGTTCTCTGTTCATTGTCAGTTCTCACCAGAATGTGACAGGTGCAGTTGTATGCCATTTTATTTTTCTGAAATAATGCTTGATAACATCTGTCTCTCTCTCTCTCTCTCTCTCTCTCTCTCTATATATATATATATCCACACAACACAGTTCAACCTTTTGCTATAAATGGTAAATTATTTTTTAATTTTATGTACAGCAAATTCACTAATTCACCATATCTCTCATGCCTATGGACCTTTTTAAATGATTCATATAGTCAGATAACATACTTTACACTAAAAACTCTTTGATTACGAAAGGAGAGGTTTAAATATTTGTTGTCCAAAGTTCAATAAATGTTGTGTTTCTGTGATCTCGATCTACAATCACACAGGACAGGGGTGCATTTCCCGAAAGTATCGTTAGCCAACTATGTTTGCAAGTTCCGTCGTTATCAGCATAGTTCAACGAGTCTGTGTTTCCAGAAACCATAGTTCCAACAAACATTCACAAACAGCATCGCAAAGTTGTGTGGTTGGAAGGACAGCTCTCGACCTGTGGTTAGAAGCATAGTTTCTTGTTTGCATGACATGTGGACTTAAAATGAAGCTGGTAATGAGTGTTGTTGTGTTGTTGTGTGTTGGAACCGCACAGATTTAATATCACCAAAATTAAACATCATTAGCAAACTCCAGAAGATTAAGACCATGGAGAAAAAGTCAAATGCTCTTCATGACGAAGTCACACACACACACATGTATATGTGGTTTATGGGGACTCTCCATAGGCATATTTTCTTTATACTGTACAATGTGTACAATCTACTGTATATTCTGTCCCCTAAAAATGACATATTATTGGATTGTATGTATGAAATTATTTTAGTGTCATGTTTGTGATTTTATTTACATGTTGGTTATATCAGTTAGTCATTTCTGATGCAGAAAAGTTAGTTCATGCATTCATGACCTCTAGACTGGATTTCTGTAATGCATTACTAGCTGGTTGTCCTGCATTCTCAATAAACAAGTTACAACTAGTAAAAAATGCAGCTGCTAGAGTTCTTACCACAGGGTATCCGCGGGGCATTAAAAAGCATTAAATGTCATTAAATGGATTTTGCGAAAATTAAGGCCTTAAATGGCATTAAAAAGCATTAAATTTTATTCCTACAGGCATTCTTTTTTTTTTTTAGATAGTTTTGAAGGAAAATAATACCAGTTTGTATTGAATATAGCCTTCATATTTAATAACTTTGATTTGCTGTCGCAAAATATGTACATTGGTGAGATACACAAGGCAAGGACCTGATTAAAACATCAATACCAAAAAACAAAAAAAAAAACGCGAGAATGACTGATTTTATTACATTTAGTTTAAGTGGCGTAGTGGATAATAATAGGCTGTATAATGTAGTGACGATAACAAGGTTGCGCTGTTGAGGCTCGAGGAGAAATGGAAACATGAGCGAAGCACACACACAAAAATACGTTTTTATAACTTGATACAGGTAAGCAAAATCACACGACCAAGAATGCTGTTTTCCTAAATAAGCTACCGTCACGATTAAAAAAACGTGACACTGATTTCATACAACTGTTAACAAATAGTTAATATTAAGTCACTTACATTTTAGAAGGAACATTGACTGTTTTTGTTCTATTTTAGCAGCAAAAATAGTTTCAAACAAAGATCACAGCAGAACCATAGCGGAACACTCAGCCTTGTTTTCTTTACTGAATGATTCAGCGTTTTGAATGAATCGGTTTAGTCAAAGATTAAATGACCCATTCATAAACCGCTGCCTCATTCTTGAATGAATCAGCCATTGGAATTAATCGTTTAAATGAATGACTCACTTATTAAGACGGTTACTTGACGCCACCTACTGGTGGTTTAGTTTAATTTTTAAAAGTATCATTTTCCCCCCAACATTTCTTACAATCCCATAACATTATTTAATACAGTTATAAGTTTTATTGTAAATTTTTAAATTATTTAATTTGATTGGTAACAGCCCTTATTGTCTTATTCTAATTAAATTTATTGATCGAATTTAAGAATTTAAAATGAAAGATGAAACATACATTTTACATGAATCGTACAAGTGAATGAAAAGGCATAATGTCGAGCCCTGTATGTAGTCTTAATGGGCCGTGTTTCAGTCACCATTTCATATTGTCTGACAACAGAAAAATATATAGATGAAACAATTTTTTGGGAATTTGGCTGTATTAAAATATATTATGTGAGCAAAAAGGGTAGCACCAGAGAAGCAAACAAATGACACTTGGCAGAATGCGAATGCAACAATGACATGATGAATATTCTAATTGCCTTATGACGTCATCTATCGACATTTACCAACATATATATAATATATATATATATATATATATATATATATATATATGGCATTAAAAATTTAAAAATTGGCATTAAAAAGGCATTAAAAAGCATTAAATTACATTTGATGAAACCTGTAGAAACCCTGTACCAGGTCAAGAAAACATTTCGTATGACACCAATTTTATCATCTCTACACTGGTTATCTATTAAGTTCCATATTGATCACAAAGTTTTGCTACTGACCTATAAGACCCTAAATGGCTTAGCTCCTGTGTATTTCTATAACTGACCTTCTATTGCCCTACAACCCATCTCGCTCTTTAAGATCACAAAACTCTGGACTTTTGGTTGTACCTAGGATTTTAAAAAAAAGGAAAGGACTTATTTTTACATTTGGCTCCTAAACTCTGGAATAGCCTTCCTGATAACGTTCGGGGCTCAGAGACACTATCTCAGTTTAAATCTAGACTAAAGACACATCACTTTAGCCAGGCATTCACATAATACATCTTATAACCTTGTACTCCAGTTATATCAGATCGCATGCACATAATTATCTTTGCTTGAAATGTTATGAACAGCAGCTACGCTAATTATTTTCCATTTGCTTTTCTGTTTCTACCTTGGGATGCCCATCCCAGGTAAATTATGCCAGCTCCAGTTTGGATCCAGCCTCTTACGAAGACTTCAGATGCCCTGTGAAGAGATGACTCCAACTCCTGTCATGACTTCAGATGACACAAACTCTAATTCAACATGTACCAATGCTAAATTTTCTATATGTTGCAATCATTACATTCACAACCTGTAATAATTACTTTAATGAGCTCATTGTTTCTGCCTAAAATTAATGTATTATGGGCCAGATTTACTAACAGTTTGTGCCAGCGCAAACCCATTTGCTAACATAACCTTCATTCCCTGAGATAACAGGAACGAGCATTGCATCAGTTTTTGACGCTTATGGGGGAAAACTGATTGGTTCACGTCTGTGACAAATGGCTTTTCAGTCCGCCGAAATGGGTGGGGCCAACTGCTTATTTAAGTCGTGCAGAAAGCCATTTTCATCAGAATTTTTCAACTGAGGAGCTGCAGAGTCGACTCGCGCATAGACGCGGTAGCACGGCAAGCTACGCAATGCTCTTTCCCGTCATCTCAGGGAACCAAGGTTACATTAGTAAATGGAACGTTCCATTTTTATATGATTTACTCGCACTGCGTCAGTCTCTGATGCTTATAGGGAACGTAATTCAATAGTGCCGTGCTTCTAGCGTAGAACTTCAGACTGTCCTATGAGCCCATAGCCAGAGGAGGCTTAATGACAAGGTTCCCATGGCAGGCTACTAGAGAGATACGGACTTAAAAATATGTTCCGTCAGTGGGGTCCATGACCAGAGCCCGTTGGGCATGACGCCACCGGAAAATCCCAGAGAATAGGGACTGACTAGCCAGAAAATATCCATGCCTGAAGAACAGGGACGTCTAGGCTGTAGAACCTGGCAAAGGTGGATGGTGAGGACTAACCGATCGCTGCACAGATGTCAGCAATGGACACTCCACTAGTCCAAGCCCAAGAAGAGGCCATTCACCTGGTGGAGCTCTAAAAGGCATGAAAAGCACCTTTGGGCACATAGCCTCGTCTCGAGGCCAGACTTTATTGTCATTGGGCCCAAACTTGAGGCAGGAAGCATCTACTGATAGAGCCTGCAAATCACCAACTCACTTGACAGATGCTAGAGCCAGCAGTCTTTAGTGAGAGGATGAAACTGTGTTAAGGGTGAGGCGGGTTCAGCCTCCCGGCCCTTATAAGAAATTGAAACACCAAGTCGTGTTTTCCAACAGAATGGCTACCCGTAGGAGCATGGTATACTGCAATAGCTGCTACATATACCTTGAGTGTAGAAGGGGTGTGTCCGCCGTCCAGCAGCTCCTGTAGGAATGACAGGACATAAGATATCTCACAAGATAGAGGGTTTACATCCCAGGCTGAACACCAGCTGGAAAAAATAGACCATTTTTTGGCATAAAGGTTCCTGGTAGAAGGTGCCCTAGCCCCAGAGATTGTGTTCATGAACTCCAGGAAAAGACGTGAAGGCTCTCATCGAGAGGCTACAGATGGAGGCTCCACAACTCAGGTTGGGGATGCCAAATTGTTCCTCCCGCCTAAGTGAGGAGGTCCCTCCTTAGCTGGATTGACTCTGGAGCTGCCGATTGCAGCTGGACCAAACCCGAGAACCACAGCTGGTTCTGCCATAAGCAAATTCGTGCACCTGTCCTTCCTGATTCAGTTGATGACCTGAGGGAGCAGCAGGGCTACCGGAGGGAAGGCATAAAGGTGCAGAAAAGACCACCTGTGGGCTAATGCATCTTTTTCCTTCAAGAAAGAACATCGGTCAGTGGGAGTTCTCTTTTGATGCAAAGAGGTGTATGCTCCAGAAAATGCCAGAAAAAGAGTCTCTCTACTCCCCCGGACATGGTCCATTCTGGGACAGCATATTTGCTCCCGTGTTCATGGAACCCAGCACGTGCACCGCTCTCACTGAGCGAAGATTGCGCTGTGCCCTTAGAAGGAGTTGGCACACCAGCCTGTTCAGTGGACGAGACCTGAGACCTCCTTGGTGATTTATATAGGTTACCTCATGCTGTCCGATTGGACTAGGGCATGGTGCACTCTGAGTTCTGACTTGAACTCCTTGAAGGCCAGAAGCACTGACATCATCTCTAGGCAGTTGACATCGGATAAGTCCAGGAGCAGGCCGGTCTGCCGTCGCATAGGGTGCCCCAACCCGTCTTGGAGGCTTCTGCCATTACTTCTTTTCTTCTGGAGACTGAGCCCAGTTCTACCCTCAACTGGTACAGATGGGGTGATTTGCAGGAGACCAGGACTTTGGTGCAGCCATGGGTCAGCTTGAGAATGAAGCGGCCCTCATGCCATGTCATGGGACGTAAGCCTTCAACCAGTGTTGCAGTGGCTGCATATGTAACAGGCCCAAAGAAACTACTGAGGAGGCTGCTGCCACGAGGCCCGGTGAATTTTCAGAGAGCGCTCCGGTGAATTCCAGGCCTGCATCCGTGTTGAATCAATGACTGCCCCCAGGAACAAGATCCGTTTACACTGAAGGATCATGGTTTGTTACTCTGAATGACATTTTGCCAAAAAGTGAGATAATATTGATATTGTTCCCATAATTGCAATGTTTTTAGTATTAGTCTATCATTAAATTAGTTTAAGAAAATGACAGCAGAAGCAGATGTTGCAAAATAATAATAAACATTTTGTTCTGCTGTTCTGATGCTCCTGCCATGCTTGCTTAGCCTGCCAGTTTGTTTCTTACTTGCTCTGCCCCAAAAATCCAAAAATTACCCCTTGCAGCTATATTTATGAATACTTTTTGTTTGCCAACATAAATGTCGTTATCAGATGAGTGTTTTGGGTGGAGAATCCCCTCAATGGTCTCTCTTGAACTTGTGACATAGAGGGGGAACTCTCTGTTCAGAAATATTTGTAAGCTATTATATTATATTATATTATATTATATTATATTATATTATTGTTATAGTTATCTTTATGTTTATTGTTCTTGGTGTGAATGGGCTTTAAGAGTGCCACCCAAGCTACTGGGTCTGCATTTACTTCATTAGCTTTTTGGCATTTTAAAATGCCTTTCAACTTTCTCTGTTTGTGGGCATCTAAAATGAATCAATAAAACAAATTAAACAATATAAAAATGCATTAAAATATTAATATTTACAGTTGAGGTGCAGGACATGGAGTATTTTTCTGAAGAGCAGAGCTCAGTTTAACTGCTCAGGACAGACAAGGAACTCATGGACAACCATCACACAACAAACAAACAGTCGTGGATCATCCAGGTAACCACACACAGTATTAAGAATCAAGGGTATGTAAACTTTTGAACGGGGTTATTTTAATAAATTCAGCTATTCTTTTGTCTTGTGAACTTCTACTTCAGCTTATATTGCAGGCCATCAACTGGCCACCTGTTTCAAACAGTGAGCTTGGCCAGTAAAGTTAATCACAATTATTCATAACATCTACTTTTTTCAAAAAATCTAACAATTTAAGTGTTTTTTGGCATTTCACTGAATGACATGCTTTTTTATAACGTAGGCTACCACACCATGAAAAGGTGAAATTATCAAATATTTATTTTTCTAAAGCATGGTCTTGGTCTTCAGGGTGCCATTTGATGATGTCCCAGACTGTCGAATGACTGTCTGTTTTTTTATATCATTTCAGAATGGCTTCTTGATCTCGTTACACTGAATGACAACTGACTAACTGCATTTTCGGGACAAAAGTCCCCTGGTTATTTAAGTACTTAACAAAAACAATAAGACATAGTCCTTTTAATGTAACACAGCCAACACTTATTTGAAAATGCTGAGACAACAAATATATTTATTAAATTGGTATTTTATATGTTTATTTAAAGATATAATGGCAAAATCAAAGTCGGACCATGATGCTGAATGACAATTTTACACTTTGGAACATTATTTCCCCAATATGTTGACATTTTATTTTTTAAAAATGTTATTTGAAATATTAAAGTAGACACTTTACTTGCATTTAACGTGTTTTTTATGTATATAAAATGATTTTTGTACATTTTATTTGATGCAGACATCAAAATAGTGATGTTTCGTCTTTGACCCATGAACGTTCTAACGTTACTGGAAGAATGTTTGTTCATAACTTTGAGAGAACCTACATTACAATTAAATATAATTAATAAATTGAATATCTAAAATTATTTTATTTACAAGTGTCTAGATATATATATCTCCACACAACACAGTTCAAACATTCGCTTTAAATGTTACATTTGTTTTTTATGCAAATTTTAATGTAAATTAAAATTTATGTACATTAGCAAATTCACTAATTGACCGGATCTCTCATGCCTATACCGACCTCTTTGAATGATTGATAAAGTCAGATAAAACAAACTTGGTTTACGAAAAGGAACGTTTAAATATTTGTAGTCCAAAGTCTCTCAGACTGTTCTGTAAATGTCGTGTTTCTGTGATCGTGATCTATAATCACACAGAACAGCAGTGATGAAGCTGGTAATGAGTGTCGTTGTGTTGTTGTGTGTTGGAGCCGCACAGGATTTAATGTCACCAACATTAGACATCATCCGTGAACTCCAGAAGATTAAGACCATGGAGGAAAAGTTAAATGTTCTTTATGATGAAGTCAGGGAACTAAGGAGCAAGAATGATGGTACTGTTCAATGTTGTTATTATTATTATTATTATTATTATTAACATAACATGCAACTAGAACTATTCTTCTTCTTTTCGCTTACTTGATCATTTTCTTCTCATCTCTTACTTGCAGAAAGGGTGAAAGTAGCTTTTTCAGCTTTTCCATAAAACTTTTTTTTTTTTTTTATAGGTTTTACAGATGGACAGATTGAGAGTGACTCTTGAAGGAACAGCACCACATCCTCTTGTACCACTGTTCGAAGAATTCATCTTCCAGAATCTGGCAGTAAGTTTTGGGAGTTAATCTCCTACCCTGAAGTCCGTTTTGCAGAGATGGACTAAAATGAACTCCCAAAACTTACTGCCAGATTCTGGAAGATGAATTCTTCAAACAGTGGTACAAGAGGATGTGGTGCTGGTCCTTCAACAGTCACTCTCAATCTGTCCGTCTGTAAAGCCTAAAAAAAAAAAAAGTTTTATGAACAGTTATGCAAAGTTCTTGTTTAAAGGGTTAGTTCACCCAAAAATGAAAATTAACCCATGATTTACTCACCCTCAAGCCATCCTCCTAGGTTTATATGACTCCCTTCTTTCAGACGAACACAATCCTAGGTATATTAAAAAATATCCTTAGTCCTCAAAGGTTTATAATGGATGTGAATGGTAGCCCAAATTCTGAAGAAAAAATGCATCCATCCATAAAAAAATTATACGACTCCAGAGGGTTAATAAAGGCCTTTTGAAGCGAAGGGATGTATTTTTGTAAGAAAAATATCCATATTTAAAACTTTATAAATTAAAAAAAACTAGCTTCCGGTGGACGACCGCACGCAGTATGCGCAAGCTGACTTGCGGCAAATGAGTAACCCGTGACGCGATGTGTGACACAGGATGTAGGAGTATCGTAAGCTTAGACGCCTCTCACGGTTCAAACAAATAGGGCTGTGCAACAAACTCAAGCTCCTCTTCTCTTATATCGAAATCCTTTGACATTTCTCTTTAAAATTCCTCGTTTTAGACTTCTAATTCGTGACCGGTGTTTTGTTTTGCTCTCTCCTCTGTGCCTCCGTGTTCATCATTGCATGGGGTCAAAGGTTGCTCTTCCACCCAATATGGTTATTTTTCTTACAAAAACGCATCGCTTCACTTCAGAAGGCCTTTATTAACCCTCTGGAGTCGTATGGATTACTTTTTTTTTTTTTTTATGGATGGATGCACTTTTTCTGTCTTCAGAATTTGGGCTACCATTCACTTCCATTATAAACCTTGGAGGACTAAGGATATTTTTAAATATATTTCCGATTGTGTCCGTCTGAAAGAAGATAGTCATATACACCTAGGATGGCTTGAGGGTGAGTAAATCATGGAATAATTTAAATTTTTGGGTGAACTATCCTTTTAAGACAAAATATGATATGAGCAGATGTTAAAAGATGTTAAATGTTGTTAAATGTTTCATCTCTTTCTTCTCAACTATCAGTCACCAGTGAATAGACTACATTACACGCACAAAACAGCTTTCGATTCAATAAGTGTCCAGTAAATGCACACACTCTACTCACACATCTACACTTCTCTTCCACAGTCCACACTGAATTGAAGAGTCTGCTGAACAGCTTGAGTTCTGTTGTATCGGCGCTGAATGATGCAGGTGTCATATCTTTTAATAACTTTACATAAATATTGTCTTCGGTGGATTGAAGAAGTTTTAAACAGCAATCCTTTTCTCACAGTTAACAAGCAGGACCAGAAACAGACTGAAACAGTACGATTGCTGGACAGTTTGAAGTCATCCATACAGACTGATCAACAGAACAAACAGCGTGACTTCGGTAAGTCAGAAACATAAAAATCAGCTAATATTAGAAGCATGAATATATATAAGTTTGTCTCAGTTAGTCTGTCTCAATAAAAACATCACAGTAAACTCCTATGCACATAGTAATCTTGCTGATATATCATAATTATGGCTTTCTTCTCGTGTTAAAGAGTCTCTGTCGAGCTCATTGAGTGCCCTGAAGAGTTCAGTGTCAGATCTCACTTCATCTGTCACAACTCTTTCCTCTAAACAACAGACTTCTGGTGAGTTATACATTCACAGTACTCAATAATGCAGTTGTTGCAATATTGTACTCAGTTGAATCTATTGAATTGATCTCTTTTTTTAGTTGAATAAAGACATAATTTCAGAAATATAATCATAATTAGTGATTTCATGGACCTGCATGCTGACACTGACATTATTCTTTACATTGGAAATAAATGGATTGAAATTAAACTCTCAGGACACTGACTGCAGTAAGTCTAACAAGGTCTGATGTGAAACAGCAGGTACTGCATCTACACTCTGATAAAGCTTCCAAAAAATGGGTTTTCACACCAATGCCATAGAAGAACCATTTTTGGGTCCTCAAAGAACCTTTCAGTGAATATTCTTAAAAGAACCTTTTTTTCTCTCTTAGTGTTAAAAACATTGTAAAAATCTACAGAACCATTTAACACTATGAAGATTCCATGGATGTTCATTTTTGTCAAATGTAAAAGATTCTTAATGGAACCATCGATGCCAAAAAGAGCATTTATATTTCCCTCTATGGTACGGTGTTGCCTCCAGGCAACACAGTCTATTTTAGTTTGTTTTTAATAAAATAAGATACCAATTTATTGATCAAACAAATCTCAGGGCAGAATAACTCAAATACTAATCAATGAAAGTGCAAAAAAGACAAAACATGACCCACAGGGGTCCATTTTGTGTCCTGTTTCAGCACATGTGCATGTGTCACATGGCTCCATATTTTCTCCAATGAAGAGTGCATTTTTCACTTATTTGTATCCATTTACCCACAAGTAAAGATGTATTTTCAAGAACTTTACATTATATATCATCAAATTTTTTAGAGAAAATAACAAAAAACTGTGTGTTGCCTCAAGGCAACATCGTACCATAATGGAATCACAAAAGGCCATACAGGCATAATAGGTTTGAATACAAATGTATTATATTTGTAAGGAAAAGAGTTAGAATTATCTAAATATATTTGCATTTTTGCATGATTTTGTAATGCACTTATAAGAATAGTAATTCACATACTATATCTGCATATATTATGATCTGCACGTTTTCTATAGCACTTCAGAAAGGTATGAAACACAGGTAGCACTGGCAGTTGATGAGGGTGAGGATGAAGTCATAGTGAGAGAGAGTGAGGGTGAGAGAGGATGGAGATGGGGATGAAGATGAATATGATAACTTGATACGATAACATAAAGATATGATGGTTTGGCAGTACTTGTCATCCACTATGGTGCCTGAGAGCAACAGCTGGATATAAAATGTTACTTTTTAATAAATATGAAACTTTTAAAAACTGGATAAATTTGTTTCTAGTGTCTAAAGAAATTGATGTTTTCAATAAATAGATTTATTTTTTCTATGTGAAAACGCCAAATGTTTCAATTTGTCCAATGTGATACAATGTTGCCTTGAGGCAACAAACTTTTAAAAAATGAATGAATTAAAAATGTATGAAAATGTTTATTGATATTGTTAAAGTGTCCAATTTTAAGCAGGAAAAACAACACAAATAATGTTTTCCTCATTGATATCATATAGTGTACCATAGAGGTTAAGAGTGTAGCGCTACTTTATGTGGTTAAAATTGCTGTATATTCACCCCTCTCTTTCATACCTCTTATTTAGTTACTTTTCTCTCTCTCTCTGACACAGACGTCCCTGTAACCTGTAAATCTGGCTGGATATCGCACAAAAGCAGCTGTTTCTTGTTCTCTAGTAATGCACTCAACTGGACTGCCGCACGAGATTACTGCAAAGCACAGGGCGCGTTACTCCTCAAAATACAAGACGACGACAGGGAGTGGGTGTGTAATGTTCATGAATTGCGCGTAACAGCATTTTCATTTCATTTTTTTAAAACTCTGTCTTTCCCCTAGGCATTCTTGAACCATCATACCTTACCCACATCCTACTGGGTCGGTCTAAATGATCAGACCACAGGCCAGTGGAGATGGGCGGATGACACTCCTTACACCATGAACAAAGAGTGAGCTGATTCATGCATTATTCACCATCTCCCCATGAGAGCTTGATTCACAAGAACATTTTTTAGCAAACATACACTAAAATAGCATACATTTAAATCTACATTTGAATAATATACATTCTTGCGGAAGCCCTAAATGGCCATGGATTATTATTATTTTTCTATCTTGTTTTCTTGTGATCACGACTTAATTTTCTCGTGATCTCGAGATAACAAAAGTTCTTTTTACAGTGTTTGATTCTGAAACACACGGCACCTGGATTCTACTGTCGCTATAATAACGGACACAACTTTCACGCGCATCTGATCGACGGATAAATTGTGTGTTCTTATATCTTGTGGATATTTCAGCAAAATGTTTACTTCGCTTAATACTGAAGTCTACAATAAATAAATAAATAAATATAGGCTAATCCATCACTGTTCAATCAATGTACACTAAACATTTTATTTGTGTAATTGACGTTTAAATGATCAACAGAGCATTCAACAGCTCAAGCGCAGGCGGAGTGCCTTCAGAAGAGTGCCAGATTATTCTATAACTATTCTAAAAACTTTTAGAGAGACCATTATCTCAAGATCACGAGAAAATTAAGTCGTGATCACAAGAAAACAAGAAAGCAAAATAATTAGAATCCATGGCCTCTTAGGGCTTCCGTACATTCTAGACCTTATAGATATTCACTGCCATTCACAAATCCTCTCCCGTGGCCTCATGGGATAGTAAAGTGTCATGTAGTAAGTAGGTAAACCCAGATTACATGTTTTGCCTACTCTTTAATGAGTACTGTGGATTCCAACATACTTCTTTAGTCATACTGTTTTTCGCCTATAAAGTAGGGAAGTATGCAATTTCGGATGAAGCCAATAATTTGAAGAATAATACCAGTTAAGTCTCTTGTGGTTCAGCGCTTTACAGTTAATGTGGAAGATGAATGTGTTTTTTTTGTAGAGATGCCCCTGAAATCATTAGCCATTTATTTTGGGAATGTCCTAAGGTACAGAGTTTTTGGAAAGATTTGAAAAATAACAAAAAGAAATTAAGATTAAAGGTGCTATATGTAGAATTTAGAAACCCTTGTTATTAGCGACACCGGTGGCCATTAAAGGGTTAGTTCACGCAAAAATGAAAATTCTGTCATTTATTACTCACGCTCATGCCGTTCCACACCTGTAAGACCTTTGTTAATCTTCGGAACGCAAATTGAGATATTTTTGTTTAAATCCGATGGCTCCGTGAGGCCTGCATAGGGAGCAATGACATTTCCTCTCTCAAGATCCATTAATGTACTAAAAACATATTTAAATCAGTTCATGTGAGTACAGTGGTTCAATATTAATATTATAAAGCGACAAGAATATTTTTGGTGCACCAAAAAAAGCAAAATAACAAATTATTTAGTGAGGGCCGATTTCAAAACACTGCTTCAGGAAGCTTTGGAGCATAATGAATCAGCGTGTCGAATCCGCAGTTCGGAGCGCCAAAGTCACGTGATTTCAGCAGTTTGGCGGTTTGACACGCGATCCGAATCATGATTCGACACACTGATTCATAACGCTCCAAAGCTTCCTGAAGCAGTGTTTTGAAATCGGCCATCACTAAATAAGTTGTTATTTTGGGGGTTTTTTTGGCGCACCAAAAATATTCTCGTCGCTTTATAATATTAATATTGAACCACTGTACTCACATGAACTGATTTAAATATGTTTTTAGTACCTTTATGGATCTTGAGAGAGGAAATGTCATTGCTCCCTATGTAGGCCTCACGGAGCCATTGGATTTAAACAAAAATATCTTCATTTGTGTCCCGAAGATCAACGAAGGTCTTACGGGTGTGGAAAGGCACGAGGGTGAGTAATAAATGACAGAATTTTCATTTTTGGGTGAACTAACCCTTTAAGTGAACTACAGCCAGCAACTTATTGCTCATGCTCACAATCGTAATAAACACACAACAAAAATGACAGCGGTAAGAAAACAGCAGTTAAGAAAGCATCTGATCATAGCGATGTGGTTTGCACCAGCTCTGCGATTCACCGGCATCATGTCGACAGATGAGGTAAACATAGATCTGGGTATGTGATACTATAGTTTGAATTAATCCGTTTTCTTTGCATGACACATTGACATTTCAGTACAGAATGGCTTTCAGCATTATCCAGAACATTGTTTGTATCATGTGTCATTTCTCAAAAAAAAAAAAAAAAAAAAAAAAAAAAGAATAACAAAGTGCAGTAAATGGTAAAACTATTTGAACTACAAACCAGTGTGTTTATGATTATGATAATTAAAATAATGTGATATATCAAATACCAGTTTGCAGTATCAAGCAGCGTAACAAACTGTTTGTACAGGTAAAACCGGATACAGGAAGCCTCACACATTCAAGTCAGAAATGGCCGCGCCACACTTATGTCAATAATAAGGTGGATAATGATTACATAGTTTTCCATTTTCCAATTATTGCCCTTTGTAATCATAAGTAGGAAAGGAAGAAGCTACTACAAGATAATGTACTTCAAGCTATTGCTTGTCAAATAAATGCATCTAGCATTAAACAAACATTTCATCTATTTAAATATTTTTGTTTGTAGTGGTGTTGGGATTACAAACCCGATTCCAAAAAAGTTGGGACACTGTACAAATTGTGAATAAAAAAGGAATGCAATAATTTACAAATCTCATAAACATATTTTATTCACAATAGAATATAGATAACATATCAAATGTTGAAAGTGAGACTTTTTTGAAAAGAGAGATTTTGAAATGTCATGCCAAATATTGGCTCATTTTGGATTTCATGAGAGCTACACATTCCAAAAAAGTTGGGACAGGTAGCAATAAGAGGCCGGAAAAGTTAAATGTACATATAAGGAACAGCTGGAGGACCAATTTGCAACTTATTAGGTCAATTGGCAACATGATTGGGTATAAAAAGAGCCTCTCAGAGTGGCAGTGTCTCTCAGAAGTCAAGATGGGCAGAGGATCACCAATTCCCCCAATGCTGCGGCGAAAAATAGTGGAGCAATATCAGAAAGGAGTTTCTCAGAGAAAAATTGCAAAGAGTTTGAAGTTATCATCATCTACAGTGCGTAATATCATCCAAAGATTCAGAGAATCTGGAACCATCTCTGTGTGTAAGGGTCAAGGCCGGAAAACCATACTGGATGCCCGTGATCTTCGGGCCCTTAGACGGCACTGCATCACATACAGGAATGCTACTGTAATGGAAATCACAACATGGGCTCAGGAATACTTCCAGAAAACATTATCGGTGAACACAATCCACCGTGCCATTCGCCGTTGCCGGCTAAAACTCTATAGGTCAAAAAAGAAGCCATATCTAAACATGATCCCGAAGCGCAGGCGTTTTCTCTGGGCCAAGACTCATTTAAAATGGACTGTGGCAAAGTGGAAAACTGTTCTGTGGTCAGATGAATCAAAATTTGAAGTTGTTTTTGAAAAACTGGGACGCCATGTCATCCGGACTAAAGAGGACAAGGACAACCCAAGTTGTTATCAGCGCTCAGTTCAGAAGCCTGCATCTCTGATGGTATGGGGTTGAATGAGTGCGTGTGGCATGGGCAGCTTACACATCTGGAAAGGCACCATCAATGCTGAAAGGTATATCCAAGTTCTAGAACAACATATGCTCCCATCCAGACGTCGTCTCTTTCAGAGAAGACCTTGCATTTTCCAACATGACAATGCCAGACCACATACTGCATCAATTACATCATCATGGCTGCGTAGAAGAAGGATCCGGGTACTGAAATGGCCAGCCTGCAGTCCAGATCTTTCACCCATAGAAAACATTTGGTGCATCATAAAGAGGAAGATGCGACAAAGAAGACCTAAGACAGTTGAGCAACTAGAAGCCTGTATTAGACAAGAATGGGACAACATTCCTATTCCTAAACTTGAGCAACTTGTCTCCTCAGTCCCCAGACGTTTGCAGACTGTTATAAAAAGAAGAGGGGATGCCACACAATGGTAAACATGGCCTTGTCCCAACTTTTTTGAGATGTGTTGATGCCATGAAATTTAAAATCAACTTATTTTTCCCTTAAAATGATACATTTTCTCAGTTTAAACATTTGATATGTCATCTATGTTGTATTCTGAATAAAATATTGAAATTTGAAACTTCCACATCATTGCATTCCTTTTTTATTCACAATTTGTACAGTGTCCCAACTTTTTTGGAATCGGGTTTGTAAATGCATAGTATAAAATGAACTCTAGATTGGATGGGATGACAGAAAGTTGTTTTATATTCAGATGGAATGGTGTGACATTTGTTGATTTTGCATTATTCACAGACGATGGAATACCGGGCAGCCAGATGACTGGAATCAACACGGTCTGGGAGATAAAGGAGAGAAAGGAGAGGACTGTGCAGCGATTACAAGTACTGGGAAACTAAATGACAGTCACTGCTCCAACAAAGTGGGATTCATTTGCAGAGTACAATTCTGAAACTGAAAATAGCTGTGGTGTAGTGCCATCTGAATGACAAATGAAAAGGATCCAGTCACTGACGTGAAAACATTTAACACTATATATAACACTGATTTGTAGGGGTGTGATGAGATCTCGCGAGATTGTGACAAGATTTCTTGTCGAGGTGAAAAGCTGTCTCTCGATATTGCCATGACGGAGTGTAAAATTAGGATAGAATATGCCACCGCTACGTTTACATTACGCCTCCACTGTCGTTTTGCTTTTTATAGAAATAAAAACCATTTATTTTAGTTGGATAACGGTTGCTTCAATCCCATCCATCTCATACGACATGAGCTGCAGAGTCGTACACAGTGCAGCAGGAATCAGAGTTCACTGATCATGTGATGAGAGTAAGTGATGAGATGACTGACAAGGCCATGGCGGAGGATTCATTGCGCAACAGAGCCAAAGCATCTGACAAATGTCTTATCTTGTAGAAGGTGCACTCAGCACCGTCGCCCCCTATTCACAGAGTATGTGCGAAAGTGAAAGTAAAACGCGAGCGCGCATTCAAACACGATTTCAATACCAAGCATTTTGAAAGTGGCTCCCTGATGCATGAAAATATCTCTCAATATGAGAGCTATCTTAGGCTGGGCTGTGTAGTTGTAACCATCTCGCAGCTCTGTATCATGCTTGAAGAATAAATTTGGTCTCTGTTTGCACTTTGAATATTGAGAGAGTACTTTGATTATGGTTGCACTTATTGTTTGCACTTTATGATGTTTTATTAACAAAGATCGGGAGGAGCACATTCAAATGATCTACCCAATCAGCATAAGAGGAGTCCTATAAATACGTAGCTGACTCACCTATGTTCCTCAACAGTTTTTTCTGCATCCCTCCACCACCCTGTCTCCTCACACTTGCCTGGTTACTATCCTAACCAAAGATACGGGGGAGTACTCTAGGTTTCCGAGCTCAGAGTCCTCCCCCGGACAGCATGCCAAATACACATACTTTTTATTCGATCTACTCAAGCGTGAACTCGTGAAAAAAGACTAAGAGAAAACTGTTATTCATGTTTATTTCTATGATCAATTTGTGAACAGGAGTTCAGTTAGGAGGTCAAAAGTTGTAGAAGCTCATAAATCATGTACAGTTGTAAGGTCTGAAGAGACTCATAAAATCATACAGGAGAGAAGCCAGTGAGTTGAGTTTGTGGCAAAACCTTTTACAGTGCTTGTATATTGTTGTCTTTTACTGCATATGATAATTCATACTACTAAAAAGTAGAACTGAAATGACATTCATTACAAGATGATTAGTTAAAACATTTCAAATGCAGCTACAGACTATTTTTCTAGTAATGTATTTCATCATTGAGGATTTCTTAAAAGTCTCGACTCTTTCTCGTGAACTCAATCTCGTGTCTCGTGAGCTAACTCTCTCATCACACCCCTACTGATTTGACAATAAAATCTTTTTCTGTCTTAATCATCACTTAAGATAAATCAGCATTTTGACTTTTTCTACAAAATGTGAGTTGTGTGGCATTAGAAGAGCATCAGATGTTAGATATTCTTCCAATTTACTTGAATAAATGTTTCTGCTGTTTCTTCATAATTGACCTTTATTAAGCAATAAATGGCTCATTAATAATAAAATCAGTAATCAGTAACAGACTGAATGGTTGCTTATTAAAATGTTGTATTACTTTGCTGCTGTTCCAATGAATTTACATTACTACTATAACTTGCTCATCTGATATTGTCTAATATTGCCTATCACATTAATCTGACATCGTTAGCTTTTAATCTAAATCGTTATCGCTAGCACAGTGCGTGAGCATTTCACTAGCCTGTTAACTTCTCTCGCAAGCTCCTTTTTCTACGAGTCCATGATGCGCTACACTCAGGTGTAGTGCCGAATAGGAGGTAAGCCGGTGTAGTGCCGAATTGTGACCCACCAAATTATGTGACCCTAGTAGGCACTGTAGTGATGGTATGATTAGGATTGGGATTACAAAGCTTTTGGGAAACGCAGCCCTGGACGATGACATCCATTTTCTCCAGAGCTGCTGTATACTAGTAACTAGTAAGTAACTAACCACCCGTTAGATTTAATCACCATTAGGTTTATTGTAGAACTTTTTTTTCAGTTGGTCAGAAAAAAAGTGGCAGACATGTTACTTACTTGTTAAGATGACATTTTCCAGTGAAACTTATTATTTTGGTTATACTTTCAAGGTGTAGTATCTGTAATTCTGAAGTACAGTATCCACACTGAAGTGTTGACTGACAGCCTACTCCTCAAAACATTAGATTCATCCGTGCTGAGGAGCCGTGCCGATGCACAACCCACGTAAAATGATAATTCCACAAATAACTGCAATTACAGGTTTCAAACAGAGATGGCGACAAAGAGACAAAACTTACGGACTGCAGCTTTAATGAATGTTCATTATTAGGGCACAAGCAGAGAAACGAAGGCATGCATGTTTCAGTGAATTAACTACTTAAACAAAATGATGGTAAAGTAACAATTTTAAATTTTTGCCAATGATATAAGTGGTGTAGATTATTTTCACTGAAATGCAGATTTGTTGTTGTTGTCGTTGTAGAAATTAACCAGTTAATAAGTGGTTAATTTCATTCTGATTAAAAAAATGAAAAAAGTGAAGAAACATTCTATTAACGTTACTGGAAGAATATTTGTTCATAACGTTGAGAGAACCTTGCCAGAACGTTCTGAAAACGTTCCCTGTTAGCTGGGTAACCCTCATCAGTCCACACCTCTGCATCACACACACACATGCAGACAGTCACATGTGATTCACTCGGATGAGCCGGAGCGTCTGCGGGGCAGAGCGCGGTGCGGCTGATGAGAGAGGTGACAGGTGAGTGACAGGTGAGTGACAGGTGTCCTGAGGAACAGAGGGGGGAGGGGTGGGGCGCTGCCACAGGTGAGGAGATGCCACGGCCGCACACGCCTGGTGTTTGATGACACTGCTGGGCATGTGTGACACAGGTGAGGACGGAGACGACCGGAATGTTTTCAGGACACACGGAACATCGGTCAGACAGACGCACATATTGTGACAAACAATAAACCCCACTGTTTGTTTCTACACAGAACTGCAGTCACGCCATTTCAGACAAGCCTTCATTAGCAGTGTTTGTGCAAGACAAACTTCACCGTTGCCATTATGAGAGATGGAGACGTGAGTTATTCCTCAGGTAATGTGTGTTGTTGAGGGGCCACAACTACAGCAAAAAACACCCATCAACCACCTTCAATCTTCACTACACTCTTAAAAATAAAGGTTTCGAAAAAGTTTTTTTTGCAACAAAGCCATAGAAGAACCATTTTTGGTTTCCCCAAAAAACTTTCAGTGATCAGTTCTTAAAAGAACCACTTGAAGAACATTTTAATCATCTAAAGAAACTTTTTCACTATAAAGACCCTTTAGTGCAATTAAAAGATTCTATGGATGTTAAAAGGGACCTATTATGCCCCTTTACAATATGTAATAAAAGTCTCTGGTGTCCCCAGAATGTGTCTGTGAAGTTTCAGCTCAAAATACCCCACAGATCAATTATTATAGCTTGTCAAATTTGCCCCTATTTGGGTGTGAGCAAAAAAATACAATTTTTGTGTCCTTTTAAATGCAAATGAGTTGCTGCTTTCCAGAAGAGGGCGGAGCTTTAACAGCTCACGCTTCAGTTGCTCAACAACAACAAAGCTGGAGAATCTCACGCAGCCAAAATGAGGATTGTCAGTAACGGTGTTCAGCCTTACATGGTTCAAACTGGAGTCGACACTGATGGAGAGACTCAGGAAGAAGTGTATATGCAACAAAAAAAGCGGGGTTTATGTAAATTTTAGGGTTAGTGATGTCACCAACCCGGGAAGAAGCTCGTTGTAGTCCCCACCAGCAGTTTGTTGTAGTCCTTAAAAAGCGAATTCTTTAAAAGAAAATCTCCCTTTGCATTGAACTTTGAGTGTCGTAACTTTGCAGATGTTGTTTAAGCTCAAACAGCAACATTACACACTAACTAAAGTTAAAAAAGTGGAATCATAATCAAACATCCCTTTAAAGGTTTTTCATGGAACCATCAATGCCAATAAAGAACCTTCATTTTTCAGAGTGGCCTGATCATGAAATTCAGAGTTTAAAGGGTCATGACATTAGTTTTTTTATTATTATTTTAATATGTTCTTTGAGGTTCACTTATAATGTTAATAATGCACAAAAACAAATGTATATGCATTCTTAGCCTCTGTCTGAAATGCCCCATATTTATGGCTGGTCAGTAAACGGCCACTGTTATGAATGGCTATTTTTAGAGTATTTTTATTTCAAGGACACAAATGTGAGAAGCAGGAGACTTATTCAACATCTCCATTTGATGTCCATTTAACCTCATTTCTGTCTAAAATAAACAGCTGTGATGTGAAAGAGATACTCATTTTTCTTTGCTTTGGGTTTATCTGCTCAGAAGTCACAAATAAAAAGTCATTGTAAGTGTGTTTAAGTGACCTGTCCCTCTGATTCCACGTTTTGCTCGTCTCAGTTCTACACCATTACAGTAAAACAGCAATACAGCTGTAAATATGAAAATTAACAGCCAAAAATGTAAAGCATCCTTATCTCGGTTTTTCTTAATTATTTGTATCATGTCATTCATAAAGTATAGCATCTGTCATCAGTTATTGTGCAAATAAAGACAGGCTTTAAAAAATCCAAGGCATGAGAATGGAAATACGCATAAAGCACACTTCCGGATGACTTTCTCAGACAAAGATTTTGGTTCGACACAGAGAGATAATTTATTGAACAGATGCATGTTTTATTCAGGCTGACAGCGGCATAGTCTGGTTGACATTTCACCGTTGCGTCGTGTCGCATCCGTCACTGCAGAAACCAGCTGTTTATTACTGTCATTCAGCGGTCATAATGACACATTAGCCTCCTTACTCACATCTCGAACACAGCTGCAAATGGAAACCTCCATTCAGTCACAATATGACAACAAGTGTCACTGAATAATCACTCAGAGTGCATTTTCTTTGCATGACAGAAGACACAGAGGTAAAGCAGCTTCAATATTAGGAACGGCTCAGCTGTGAGATGAGGTTGCACTACCCTGCGAATTGAAATGCCAAACATGCTGGCAGGCAGAAAGCCCAAACCGAGTCCATCTACAGCAGGTCACATCAGGGTCGCCGAGTGTCTTCGGTTCCAGACTGATAATCCCTTCTACAATCTGAAACTTGGCACCGTAACGTTCAAGACCTAAGCAAAAATCTGCTGATTGATTGGTCAGTGACACCACAAATAAATGAGCCAGCTCGAAGAAAGTCCATGGATTAAGTCTTGAGGTCCCACTGGAAAGAGGGGAATGGGGTAATTTGTCGGACCACTTCCATCTGTTTGGGTGTTTCCGTGACCCCCTGGTCTCAGCCATCTCAAACACGGCTGGCAGATCACGGGACGCCATCCGTCAGCCTACGGCACGCATGGCATTTACAGAAACCTTCCCAGACTCCACGCATTTAAGCCAGCCAGCAGCCAGAAGTGGACCGAAGGTTATGATCAAGCAAAGTTTTTAATGATGCCAATAGTCCACATGAGGCCAAGGAATAGCAGAGCCGACCTTCCCAATTTAAAGATTCATTGAGGCCCAGAAGCGTGACTGGCTTAAGATTCCCTGTCCGCAATGGAGATTGAGTGATCGGTCCTGCAGAGTATCGCTTGTGCTGAATGTTGTCTGCACAGCAGGTCAGTGAAAACTCCTGGCAGGGGTCTGAGAGCCTCAATCATCTGGACTGGACCGTAGCCAACGTCACACACATCTATCAGGGCTTCTCACCTACTGACCTGCTGTTTACGGCACCTTTGCACTTTGGAGAGCGGCACAGTTTTGAACCTTGAACAGGGTTGGGGAGTAACAAAATACATGTACCTTAGTTACGTATTTAACATACAAAATTTGAGTAACTGTATTTCATTACAGTTACGTTTTAAATGGGTGGTAATCAAATTACAGTTACATCCGAAAAGTATTTTAGATTAACAAAGTGACTACTTTGAATTTTAATGTCATTTATTTAATTAA
Source organism: Ctenopharyngodon idella (assembly GCF_019924925.1). Classification (NCBI taxonomy): domain Eukaryota; kingdom Metazoa; phylum Chordata; class Actinopteri; order Cypriniformes; family Xenocyprididae; genus Ctenopharyngodon; species Ctenopharyngodon idella. The sequence continues at coordinate 2,417,253 of NC_067224.1, forward strand.
ATCATTAATGTAAACTGGGACAGGCAATTAACGTAAAGAGCAATTGGTGATTCTCCGACTCTGACAATCTGCAAAAGCATCATAAGCTACATTTCTGCTCATACGTTTCATACCTCTTGCAGAATATGCAACATTTTAATAATTTTAACAAAATAAGAGGGATCATAAAAATTGCATGTTATTTTTATTAAATACTGTCCTGAATAAGCTATTTCACATAACAGATGTTTACATATACTCCACAAGACAAAATGACTGAATTTATAAAAAAAGCCCCATTCAAAAATGTACATACCCTTAAATCTTACAGTTCTTCTCAACTGCTTACACACAAAATCCTTACTTGTCACTCAATTTCTGAAACCTGACACTCAAACACCAGAACCACACACCAAATCTGCAAAACCATACACTAATTCTCGGCCTTCGACTCAGTTTTCATTTTGCAAAACAGAAAACACACAATTCTCGCTTTTGTCTTGCTTTCGTGTTTACTGTGAATTTTTCAACAACTCTCTGCCAGTTACTTTCAGTCATGTACAGAAAAGGAGCTCATGAAAGAAGAGCTTTAGGTTTTGAATAACTGTGTATATGAGATATCCAGAAATAAATATTATGGCAAAGGTGTTTGCAACGTAAGACAAATGTTTGCTTTTGAGATGTGTTGGAGATATTTTGAATGCAGTGCTTCATTTTGCAAGAGATGTGAGGCATTTTGCATTTTGTGTGTGCAGTTCTTGGATTTGTAAAGTTTTGAAAAAAAGAGGCAAAGTTTTGAAAATGTGTGTAAGCAAAAACTGTAACTGTCCTGTCATTACCTGGATGATCCACGACTGTTTTCATGTTTTGTGATACTTGTTAGTCCCTTGTAATTGTAAAAAAAAAAAAAAAGAATGTAATTGCGACTTTTCATCTCATAATTCTGAATTTTTTCCTCACAAGTGCGAGATTTAAATCATAATTGTGTTTTATAAAGTCAGAATTGTCAGATATAATTTCTCTCAATTCTGACTTTTTTCTCAAAATTGAGTTGATATCTCACAGTTCTGACTTCTTTTCTCAATATTGCGAGTTTATATCTCACAATTCTGACTTTATAACTCGCAATTGCAACTTTATATCACGCAATTCTGAGAAACAAGTCAGAATTGTGAGATAAAAACTCGCACTTACTTTTTTTGTTACATATTAGTATTTCAAAGTATTTAGATTAAGTTACTAAACTTGGGTAATCTAACGAAATATGTTACAAATTACTTTTTAAAGCACGTATTGTGTAATCTGTAGTGAAATACAGTTTAAAAGTAACCTGATCATAAATAAGGATTTTTATTTTAATCACATATTCTTATCATTGGAAGGCTGTAGCCATAGGTGCATGTGTGAGACCTGTCAAAGCGGATCAACAGATCTGACAGATCTAAGGAAACAACCTACAACTGTGACTCACAAGTGAATTTAATTATAGTGATTTTACCGAATCCAGTCCTGCTCCTAACAGGCTGCCTTACTGCAAAGCTTAGTTTCAAGCACAATTAAACACTCCCGAAGAAGCTAATCAAGGGCTTCAGTTTCTATTTTTAGGATATGAACTTCCAGGTAAGCGTGGTGGAGCTAGTTGGAGCCGAACTCTGGAAACTCCCATTTTAACAGCCAAAGTAAATAAGGAAAGTAGGAAGGAAAATTCTGGTTATAGGGCAACACCTCCTTTATTTCATCTCTAATGTGTTGTCGACAGTGTAATAAAGATTTTACACAAACCTGTTTGGCTTTCTGCAATGTGCACATGTCACCAGGAGCAATAAGTCATGTCTGTGCCTGTCTCTTCTATCACCAACATACATGTGATATTTTATTGCCATTCAGTTTTTTGACCAGGGCATTTCAGCTGTGACTGCAGCTCAAGGGAAAGATTGCACTGCTAAATATGGGCCTCTTACTAGTGTTTTATAAGGTTAAACAAATTAAGATATTTTTGATAAAATCCGATGGGTCAGTGAGGCCTGCTTTGGCAGCAAAAACATTCCCTTTTTCAATGCCCAGAAAGCTTCTAAAAACATATTTAAAACAGTTCATGTGACTACAGCAGTTTAATATTATGAAGCGACGAGAATACTTTTTGTGCACCAAAAATAACAAAATAACGACTTTATTCAACAATATCTAGTGATGGGCAATTTCAAAACACTGCTTCATGAAGCTTTACGAATCTTTTGTTTCGAATCAGTGGTTCGGAGCGCGTATCAAACTGCCAAAGTCACGCCCCCCGGTGGTGATATATTGAAATTTCGAAACACTTATGACGCAACGAAACCTCGTTTACTGAAATCACGTGACTTTGGCAGTTTGATACACGCTCTGAACCACTGATTCAAAACAAAAGGTTCGTAAAGCTTCATGAAGCAGTGATTTGAAATCGTCCATCACTAGATATTGTTGAATAAAGTCGTTATTTTGTTTTTTTGGCGCACAAAAAGTATTCTTGTCACTTTATAATATTAATATTAAACCACTGTAGTCACATGAACTGTTTTAAATACACTGAAAGTGTTAATTATCTTGCTGTCAATGCAGACCTCACTGAGCCATCAGATTTTATCAAAAATATCTTAATTTGTGTTCTGAAGATGAACGAAGGTCTTACGGGTGTGGACCAACATGAGGGTGAGTAATTAATGACATAATTTTCATTTTTGGGTGAACTAACCCTTTAATTTGTGCAGAAAGAATCCTAAAAAAACAGTGTGGTGTGAAACTGTTCAACATCTGAACCCATGAAACAATACACGATGATTGAGAACACCACCTCTCTGAGAGCACAAACACAGCGAATTTACAGCCACTGAAACCCAGTAAGCCTGCGCATTCTTCCAAAGGGACATGAAGGATGTAACCGAGAGAGAGAGAGAGAGGATGTGTTGGAGACAGAGCGAAGGAAAGTTTACAGTTGTAATCAGTGTTAGGGGAAATGTACTTTAGGGAGCTGATTGATGAAAATCCCATGCAAAACGGAAAGAGAAAAAGAACTTCGCACTAGCCAGGGTGCAGGAGCTGTCAAATACTTCCTGGTTATTGAAGGCAGTAGAGCATGATGCAAACTTCCTTTCATGTCGTAAAGTCACGGCAATGGCACGTTGACCTTGCAGTAACAATTCTGCTCTTCTGTGCAATGTACAACTGAAACCATTTTCCTCTCAAGAAGCAAAAAGGAGCGCCAGCTTGGGAGGCAGAGACACCAGAAGACCCCGTTTGTTCTTCAGGGCTCTGACAGCATATTGGGTGACAGTCTACAACAGCGGCGTGGACTTGTAAAGCTTACAGCCCCTGACGTGCGTCTGAGTCACCCATGCCTCATGCTGCTGTCTCTACGTGATGAACGTCTTCTCTTGGTTGCTTGCACTGTCCTGATGGCAAGTGTTCATGTACATTAGTGTTCTGGATCTTTACTGCGAGGGTTGACCGTAGAACCACAGCTCTTTTCTACTGACCTCTGTGAGGAACAATACCCCATCCGTGAGGTATAGAAATAGAAACTCGACGAAAGCGTGGCTAGCGATTGGGTTCTGACCGGACGGAGGTTACAGGTCTCTGTTTAATGGCCCGTGGTGTTTGAAGAGGCGGTTCGAGGGAGGAAGGGGGTTCACAGCCCTCAGACAGGATTGAGTTAACGTTCCTGCTCCAACCCCCAGTTCACAGTGACTTGTTGGTGATTTATCTGATGGAAGGAATTCAGTGAAGGGCTGGGATCTCTACTGTAACCTTTTACCCCCACCAGATGTTCGCTCTGAAAACACGATAATGTTCATCCCTAAATCCCCATGCAAACATATCAAGTGGCTGCTATGTGTTTGTGGCAAGACTTAGTGAAATGACAGAACGGCGATGGGAAAGGATTTTAAACAGCACCAGCGCGGTCAGATGCTCCATATGCTCCAGACGGGTGCTGTGGTGACATCAGAGCGGCAGAGACATAATGCACATAAAAAATTATTTTAAACAAAAGTCATAAATCCAAGAATTGAGGTCTAATTCTGAGTGTTGTATACAATTGAAATCAAATCAAATTTTTAGTGGAAACAGATAGGCCTGCTTATTTATTGCAGTGTAAATACTGTCTGACTCGGAGCGTCACTGACAAAGTATTTTAAAAAGGAAACATGCAAATCTTATCGTTTTCTTCAAGTTGTATCTTTCAAATACAGTGGTATTTTTAACAATTGTTTGAAGATGCCTTCACAAGACATCAACACTTCTGTGCAGCTGCAGTTGTACAGTAAGCTATTATCATTGGACCTATTCAAACTGGACAATGGACCGTTCGACCACCGAATCCAGCAATGTCTGTCAGTGATCATCGTTCTCGCTCTAAATATATTTTGTCATAGGGTCAATGATGTGACGGGTCATTTTTTTGTCCAAAAGCCTTAATAATAATAATAGTAAACAAAGATATGACATCCAAAGTATGTAAGGTAGTACAACTAGATATCTTTTATTGAATCCAAAAGGTTTTAATTATATTTTGCTACATATAAAGGTATTTTAAAGATTATGAAGTGTCAAAAGGTCATTCGGTTTAACCGTCCAAAGGCCAATACAGCCATTTCATGTAATAAATGTATATATTTTTTTATTCTGGCATGATTTTATAACATCATATATCAACATATTACAAAACGGTATTAAAATTATGTGTAGAAGTCGTTGCTTTGTTATGAGAAAGAATGACTGGAAAAATGAATTTCATTGATGTCATTCGGAGTAACCAATATATAGGGACCATTTTGGTTCAAGTCATGTGGTCAGTATCATGTGACAGGATGTGACATCATTCAGGACCACATGGTTGTGAAACAAAGTAACAAACTCTCTCTTAACTATTTGAAAAATTCATGTTGTCACTTACTCATACGCATGTCCCGAAACATCAGGTCATTCGGTACAACCGCTATAAAACATGGAAAATGTTGTAATATTTTAAAAAACTTGTACTAAATATAAAATGTTTGATTGTCCTTTTGTTAGCTAGCTAGCAAGCTAACTAGCTAGCTAGCTAGATATCAGCCTGTTAGCATTGTTTGAAAATATCATCATTTGGTAAAACCGAAATTTTGGTTAAACCGAATGACTTTTTGCCAACAAATTTTGTCCATCTTGTAAAAAATTACAAAAGCAGTGTTAATTGATTATTAAAACCACATAATCTCATTGTTAACACTTAATAAAACTTGAAAATGAATATCTCCATTATGTTTTATTACACTTTTAAAAACCCTATTCGTCAGTGACCCCATAACATGAGATCTACAGTTTAGTTTAAAGAGGAATTATTGTGCGCCTATAGCATTTTTGTGTGTACGCATAAATGAGGCTCCAGGTCTTTAATAATGTTCTCAAAACATTAGCACAAAAACGTTATTATATAGTTTTCTGAAACATTTTTTAAATGTTTGAAGAATGATAAAATTTAATGTTCCCTCAACATTCGCATAAGTATATTTTTTGCTAGCCGCAAAGTCATTTATGTCATGTCATGGTTTCAAGGCCAAGTTACAAGTGACAAAGTTCAATACTTAGGCTCAGGGGTTTTGTAAAGTAAAAGTGATGCTCGACTTAGCAAACACCACTAATGATAAACACTTACACCACTAAACCACAGAATCAAACAGCTTGGCCTCATTCTGACATTGTTTCCCAGACAGAGTTTCAGTGGGCTGGTTAATAAGTGAATGAGAGTGACAGGGCCAGACAGAGACAGAGAGACTTTGACAGTCCCAGCCAATATTTGTCACTTCAGAGTGCATGAATTCTTGATTTGATGTGCCTTAATTGATTCATCTCTGCTTAGTACTGACTGTCTGTCGTCCAGGACAGCGCTGAACATTGAGCTCATGTCTCTGGATGCTGTAGGAAGGGCGGTGACCTCTCTGACCTCTGCTATGACCCCGGCTACACGCCGCGGCAGACGGTCACGTGCTCTGGTATCAACCAGTAAACACATTTAATATGACGCTACAGGTGAATCCAGAGGACACAATCTTTAGTAAGGGGTTCCTGCAATTTAGGAATATTTGGAAAAATTATCTTGTGATTTTCGAATGCTTTAAATAACACAATGGTGGTCTAAATATACTCCTGTTTTAAGTCTTCATGTTTTTCAGTTGCAATGAGTAATAAAACATATTCATCTGTCTGTCTTTTCAAAGGCTGTGAAGCTTTGGCTCGCTCAGCCTCTTCTCTGTTTCTATGGTTTTCTTACCAAGGTTGGCACGGGTCTTTGTGAATGTTGTTGCATACTGTCATTGTTGAACAGAATGAAGGTAAAATTTGTCATTTACCTTGGGGTGTTCTGAAAGGCCCCCCTCTCCTCTAGAGACTCCACCAAATTGATTTAGACCTCCGTTTCACAATGAATCGTTGTAACTGAACAGCTCAGTGGATTGACCCTTGAAACAAGTAGAATTTGAAGGACAGTTCCCTTGTCTCTAGCCGAGTCTTTATGAAATATAAAAAATAAAGGGTTAATCATTAATTCTCAAAAATATACAGTATATCTCCTGTCCTCTATCAACTTCAACCAGGCCCACCGTCGTCCAGTGTGAGCCATAAAAAAAACACCAGAGATTGTGACAATGACACAATGTTCTTATGTATTAAAACACTTTCAAAGAACAGTTAAGTAGTATGAATGTGGGTCTCGTCTCCATGAGCGCTCACGCACAACCGGTAGATGTGACAGAACCTTGGAAAACCAAACAATTTTTTTGAAAAAATTATATGGCCACTCTCGCTATTTGAAGTACGCTTTATTACCTCTCTCTGCCTTTCAAGTGTGTCTCACTTCAGGCATGCGATACCTTTAATCTTGCTCTTGTTTTATGATTAATTGCGAATAACAGAGAAAGAGTGAGACAAGCGTCTTCTAGAAGGACGTCAACTGAAAATTTAGGTTCTTGCTTGATAGCTTTTAAAGTGGGTGCTACGGAGATCTTGTGATTATGTTAAGTCCTTCTTGAAGGGAAAAAAGGTGAGGACGAAAGCTTCCTAAAAGCTCCGGAAACAGTAATCGTCGTGGAGCAAGTTGCCAGTTGGAATTTTATTAAGCACACGCTCGACCGCCCGCTTCCCCTCTCGTCCATTATGTGTGCGCTAATGTCACATTGATTATGCTGGTCGTAAACTGCCTTTGTTTGGCCTCGCCTCCCTGTCAGTCAAAGCGTCTGCTGGGACGGGCGCGAGTCTCGCTAAAAGCTGCCTTTTCCGTGTTTGTGGCCGTTTGAAGCAGCTCTGAGCATGACGCCGCTCCCCTAAGAGACTCCATTTTGGTGTATTAATTGCTTTTTAATGTTTTCCTCATGTTTCAAATGTGACTGTGTACAAACAAATCAACAATAATGGAGGTTTAAGTATTTTCCTGATTGGGTCAAGAGCAGGAGTAAAAAGGGTAGCACTGAATAAACCATAACTGGGATTTTGACAAGACTGAACATTGCCATTTGTACCACCAGAAGCCTTGTCCCATGTGGACTATCCCCAGTCACACAGGAGAACTGAAGCTTGCTGAACCTTTTGGGAACATTTTGAATGCATCTGACAAGTTAAGGAAGTCATTTTTAACATCTCTCTTTACTTTGACCAACTTTGGGAGAAATGAGAATTTTATGGGACTGTGATGAATTTTTCATTCACTGAGTCTTTTATCTGATGGAAGATCCCATTGTGTTATATTCAACCAAAGTGCAAATGAAGGAGGCTATAATTACGAGAAATCTTGAAAGAAAACATTACACTTTATATTTGATGTAAACAACAATAAACTAAAATGAAATATAATTAATTTTGAAGTTGTATTAAGTGTTAGCAATGAGATTATATGGTTTTTATAATCAATTAACACTGCTTTTGTCATTTTTTACAAGACAGACAAAATTTGTCAACAAAAAAGTCATTCGGTTTAACCAAAATTTCGGTTTTACCAAATGGCACTTTTGGTTATACCGAATGACAATATTTTAAAACAATGCTAACAGGCTGATATCTAGCTAGCTAAAGGACAATTCAACATTTTATATTTAGTACAAGTTTTTAAAATATTACAATATTTTCCATGTTTTGTAGCGGTTGTACCGAATGACCTGATGCAAGTGAAAACATGAATTTTTCAAATAGTTAAGATAGAGTTTGTTACTTTGCTTCATGACCATGTGGTCCTTTGCAGGTGTCTGAATGATGTCACATCCTGTCACATGATACTGACCGCATGACTTGATCCAAAATGGTCCCTTTATATTGGTTACTCTGAATGACATCAATGAAATTCATTTTTCCGGACATTCTTTCTCACAACAAAAGCAAAGACTTCTACACATAATTTTAATACCGTTTTGCACTATGTTGATATATGATGTTATAAAATCATGCCAGAATAAAAAATATGTACATTTATTACATTTAAGATATTTTAATCACAAATGAAATGGCTGTATTGGCCTTTGGACGGTTAAACCGAATGACCTTTTGACACTTCAAAATCTTTAAAATACCTTTATATGTAGCAAAATATAATAAAAACATTTTGGATTCAATAAAAGAGATCTAGGTGTACTACCTTACATACTTTGGATGTCATATCTTTTATTATTATTATTAATATTATTAAGGCCTTTGGACCAAAAATGACCCATCACGTCATTGACCCATATATATTCAATGGCAAAATAAAAGAAAGCCTTTACCAATAAAGTAATTCATTTGAAAGATGGGACGTCATTTCCTGCTTAATTAGTGTTGAAATTTCTCATTCATTCAGAGTCAGTGGCCTGTTTTCTCCATAAACTGTCTCTGATAACATGCAGTTTTGGTCTCTCATTTGATTATCTTTCGCAGGCTAATAATCTAACGGCACAGGAAATATGGAAACAGAAAACGGTAAACAAGCAAAACCTGAAATCCAAATGCGCCTGCTTGAATTCACTGCCTAAAGAGAATCAGTATTCGGGCTTGAGTTACACATCCAGCATCTGCCATCCGGACATCAGGCACCATATTCATCATTTGGCAACATGGAGCCCAGCGTCTGTACAAACACCCAGAGGAAATGAAGTCTCTTGGCCAGACAAGAATAAAATTAGCTTGATGACTAAGTTCCTCCCCCGTTCCATCGGGAATAAGACCCTTCATTTGTTTTCATTACCTCCCTTTGCCTCGGACAACCAGAGTGTCATTCAATTCATTCTGCCACCGTGAAGACCACGAACCATCTACAGAACTTTGTAGTTTTATCATCATTCAATGCTTCAGTTAATCTCTTGACTCTTTTAAGACTTTTGCCATCATTGTGACATATAAATCACACAAAAAAATGAGAATTTTTCCCACCATCAGATGCAAGTAAAGACTGAAGTGTTTTAACTTAACAAACATGGTCTCAAGGCAGCGAGGCGAGACGTAACGTGTACACGGGCCAACAATTAAAAAAAATCAGTGCAATCAGGTACTGCAGTGGACCAGAGATAGACTGATGTTCTAAACAAACTACTCTCTAAAAAATGCTGGCTTAAAAACAACCCAAGTTGGGTTGAAAATGGACAAACCCAGAAATTGCGTTGTTTTAACGCAAATTGTGATGGCTAGACGACTGGGTCAGAGCATCTCCAAAACTGCAGCTCTTGTGGGGTGTTCCCGGTCTGCAGTGGTCAGTATCTATCAAAAGTGCTCCAAGGAAGGAACAGTGGTGAACCGGCGACAGGGTCATGGGCGGCCAATGCTCATTGATGCACGTGGGGAGCGAAGGCTGGCCCGTGTGGTCCGATCCAACAGACGAGCTACTGTAGCTCAGATTGCTCAAGAAGTTAATGCTGGTTCTGATAGAAAGGTGTCAGAATACACAATGCATCACAGTTTGTTGTGTATGGGGCTGCATAGCTGCAGACCAGTCAGGGTGCCCATGCTGACCCCTGTCCACCGCCGAAAGAGCCAACAGTGGGCACGTGAGCATCAGAACTGGACCACGGAGCAATGGAAGGTGGCCTGGTCTGATGAATCACATTTTCTTTTACATCACGTGGATGGCCGGGTGCGTGTGCGTCACTTACCTGGGGAACACATGACACCAGGATGCACTATGGGAAGAAGGCAAGCCGGCGGAGGCAGTGTGATGCTTTGGGCAATGTTCTGCTGGGAAACCTTGGGTCCTGCCATCCATTACTTTGACACGTACCACCTACCTAAGCATTGTAGCAGACCATGTACACCCTTTCATGGAAACGGTATTCCCTGGTGGCTGTGGCCTCTTTCAGCAGGATAATGCTCCTGCCACAAAGCAAAAATGGTTCAGGAATGGTTTGAGGAGCACAACAATGAGTTTGGGTGTTGACTTGACCTCCAAATTCCCCAGATCTCAATCCAATCGAGCATCTGTGGGATGTGCTGAACAAACCTTTTTTTTTTTTTTTTATACAAATGTTTTAACCTTGTAATGTTTAATAAGTCTGTTATAACTGGATCTTCCAGTGAAGAGTCTGTCTTCTCTCTGGTGATGTATGCAGGATTCTCCAGTCATTTAGAGTGCTTAAGCCCCACCCTCATCTGCACACACTTTTTGAGAGCCACGCCCACCTCTCAACAACTGATGAATAGAACCAAATCCTGCCCTACATTTAATTATTTTTGGATAAAAATACACAATACAGAAAAGAAGATCTGACGCTACTTCTGCTTCATCAAGATTTAAACCATATTCAGGTTCCTATATGTGTTATGGGGATCACATTCCAGCATCACAAATGACTTTCTTCTGTTTCTTCTGGACAAAAAGAATGACAGAAATAAACCACAGAAGAAAGAAAGTCATTTGGTTTTGGACCAACATGAGTGTGAGTAAATGATGACGATATTTTGGGGTGAACTTTACCTTTAAAGTATAGATTTAAAATATAAATGCGTGTCATTAAACATTACAGTCTCAGCTGTTAACACAATAAACAGCGATTGACAGTAGAATGACTAGACTCCTTCTATTGGAATGCTTAGGTGATGATGGCACACACACACACACAGAGAGAGAGACGTTTACCCCAGGTGCCTGTTAGAGGTAAGTGAAGACATCTTGTGCTTCTTTAAAGCCTGCAGCATTAACACTCTCGCCCCTGGAGTAAACCTGCCTGCTGACCCGTGGCCCGCTCAGAGCTCGACACGAGTCCAACCCCCACAGGGAGCGTCCGGACCACGGCCTTTAACCGGAGGTGTGAGAAGAGACATCGGCTCTCAGCATCCATTGTTCTGCCTCTTCTCTCCTTTTATTGTGGGATAACTTGTGCTTTGCATGATTCTTGTCTGATGGAGATCACAGAGCATCAACATCAGGAAAAGAAAGGATGCAGTGGCTATGCGTTCACTCACCCGTTCCACACACACTATACACTCAATTGACCCAAGAGCTACACACTTCACCCGCTCCAGCGTATCACCATAGTTACAGTGCAGCGGCCACAGGGTTAAATTACATTAGCGCTCAAAGATAAGAGGATGCGATTGGCTCTCTGTGCCATCTCTGTAGCGCATGATAATCACGTCCGGCCCCATGGAGGAAGATGCGGCGGACAGCCTGAATGGGGGTCACGATGAGGAAGTCACATAAAGAGATGAAAAGCTCAATTTCTTTGGCCAGAGGCGCCCAGGGGAGGTGTAAGCCAGAGGAAGTCTTCGAGCCAAGAAAAGGTTACTGGCGGCGAGCATAGCAGTGGTCTGGATTTACAGCTGCCAGGGGTAAAGACTCGCACTGCTTATTTCCACAGCCAGTTAAAACAAATTACACTCATGCTTCAACCGTCGGCCCCCACGTTTTCCTTCGACCTTCTTAGCTCTCATTCTAGTACAATGTTATTCTTCCGTAAACGATCTAAATTACTCCAAAATAAATAGCATTACACCAGGGATAAGCTTCACTTGAGAAAGCCCAGCCCTCCCATTGCACGTGGATCTTTTGTGCACAGGTCTCAAATTAGTTGCAGAAATTTCGATATTATCATTATTATAATTCTGGAACAAAAAGTCTGTGGTTAATTTCAACATAAGTGCTCAAATGGGAAAAGTAATTATGTGCTCAACATGCATTAGGTGACCTTATTATAAATTATAAATACAGACAAATATTATAACAACTATCAATTTTACTGTATAACAGGATGGTAAAACAGCTTATAACTTTGACACAACTGTGACCAATCTTCATGTATTGTATATCTAAAGCATAGTTACACTCAGGGCCTAAAATTAACACTTGCCAAGCGCCAGATGCGAGTAAAAATGTGTTGGTGTTGGTTAGTATATGAAAGGGAGAAAAGGGAGGTCATTTTGTTACTTGCACACTATGTGGAAAGTTTTGTGTGTGCACACATCCGAAATGCGCACCCAGAAAGCCACGTCTCGGACAACGTGCTAATACTAAACTGAGCTACCTTTGATGTCTTCTTGCACTTGAGCGGACACATTCACATAAAATTATGTCAAAAAATAGTGAGTATCCTAGTAAACACAGTCGGTTATGTCTTAAGTGAATGCATGTGTATCAGTAGGCCTATATAGCATATTGCGTGCATTCGCTCTTAAAGTGACACCAGCCTACTATTCCTGCTGCTGTCTGTGTTTTTAATGTCAATCAAACAACAAAGGACAAAGAAAAAACACAGCGCGGTGTTGATGGAGGGAGGAGCCGAGGTGTAGGCGTGGCCGACGACTTCCGCAGGACGAACAACGGAGACAAAATCGATGGCAGGGGATCCCAGGGCAACGATAGAGAGCCGATGGAACCGAGCAACACTGCTGGCTCTGGAGACCTAGGCAGAGCTGCGGCGATGAGTGTCCCATCGATGAGTGTCCACAGGGCCAAAGTGGAGCCGGGGGGAAGGAGGAGCCCGCTGGAGCCGTAGGGGTGGAGAGACAGAGCACAGCAGATGGCTAGCAGGTCCACGGCGCAGGAAAGGTGACGACTGACCAAGGTGAAGCCGGCTGGACGAGGGAACCTGGTGGAGCCGTAAGGCCGAGGGTCTCCGGTGGAGCTCTAAGGCCGAGGGTCTCTGGTGCAGCCGAAGGTGTGAGGAGCCAAGTTGGAGCTGACAGGTCGACGGACCGTGGTGGAACGAGGGGATCAGAGGCCGGAGGCAGAGCCACAGGATCCTCTCGCTCAGACGAGGCTGGTGAGTGAGGCTTATCTATGCTGCAAGGCGTCACGGGAGAAGATGAAGGGTTGAATTTTCACTGATATCTAAAATTTTGGTGTCAAAAACAGTTTCATAGCCGGTAAAAAATATTTATGGCCAGTACATTTTCTTAAGTCATTGGCCATTGGCAGGTGTGGCAAAAAGTTAGTTTTAGACCCTGTTTACACTGTACAGAGATACACTCTTAGAGGAAAAGGTTCTATGTGGAAGCTTTAAGGGTTCGTCAGGTGCTTCATATGTGGAATCTTTTAGGGTTTCTCATGACTTTATGGATTTAGTTTTAATTAATTAATTAATTTTGTTTTCATTCATTTTTTTATTTTGATTAAATTGTATGTATAAAAACAGCTTGTAAAAATTCTTTATCACTAGGAATAATAACCTGTTAAACATGAAAGTCCTTATATAGAACCTTTTTTGGTGTAAATGGTTGTTTAAAATTGGGTCAAGTTTCTATAAGAGTTTACAAGAAATGGAAGAATACATTGCATCGTTTCCTACTGTGTTGATTGGGACCTTGGTAACTTGAGAGACTGGTTGAGTTTGTCTCCACAGGGACCAGTGGTCTGTTTTTTTCATGTTAACAATCAGAAGCAGATGTGGTGGGGAATTATAGACCTGCGAGTGTCATCACTCATACTGCACTCAAAGACGGCATCATACCTGCCAGATGCATGCGTTAAGAAACCAGAAATGATGTCGGACTTTTTTTTACATGCCAATGTACATCAGAGTTCATAAAAGATGAAGAGAGTGGCATGATGGAGTTCAGCACAGCTCCAAATGACAAATGATGTGCGAGTGGAGCCACTGTCTACACGGGGGTTATTGGGGAGTGCGAGTGGACACCAGACCCCAGTGAGTTAACTTGCCTGGCCTGCCAAGAGCTCCGACACAAAGCTTCCCAGATCCAGCCGAGCCTCTAGGGAGGAGGTGGCCTGGCACCCATGTCATTGTGCTCTGGCCTTCAACCACTGGTGCCAGGAAGGGTGTTGCATTCGGCCACACACTTGAAAACACAGGCTTTGTCCAGCAGCCAAAGTTTATTACTAGTGACAGGTTTCACACTGGGGCAGCAACAAATCTCACCGCTTGTGACAAACAACCAGACAGATTTGTGTTGTTGGTTTTTTACCGTTTGCTGACAAACAGAGCAGTAAGGGAGGTCACACTGTGACATTTTTACCCTTAGGTTTGGCTTGCGATGTGTGAGCCGCTGTGAAGTATGTGGATGCTTTGTATTTCTGGTGGAAAAAAGGCCTTAATGCCATGCTTGAGCACAAATTGACCAAAATGAAAAGGCTATTTTGTCAGTAGCAAACACTTATTGGTACATCAGGTAAGAGCAGTAGTACTTTCTTCAAATTGCAAAGTCTTTCTTTGGTTTATAACCAATGGCTTCTGATTTTTTCCAAATGCAAGGAGGTTGGATGTCAGTCCTGCAAAGCTGCTGGAAGATTTAAAGGTTTTTTTTGCTGGCAGAGAGATTTTGGAGGATCAGTGCGCCAAGAAACAGCAAGTTCAAAGACCTCAAGCAGATGAGGGACTTGTTCATCAAATGAAAAAATATGATTTTTTTGTGAAATGCTTGTGCGATTTAACCAGTTCAAGTAAAGCAAAAGGAGATGGTGACCAATTTTGACTTCAAATGAAATAATCACCTAACTCAAACATGAAAACGCACCTGAATATTCTCATTTCAGTCTGAAGTTCCTTCTGAGAATGAAAGAAGAGCATCACCCAAACAGATAAGACTAGAGACAACGTTCCGCTGTGGTATACAGGTCCATTGCAGACCCTTTAGATTAATATTCAATCGCATTTTAAAGCGAAAAAAATGTGTACATTTTCTTTGATTTTGGGTGGGGGATGGGGAATTAATATCTGTGTCATTTTCAAAATCAAATCAAAATTCAACAATGAAAAATGGCAGTAAATATATGTGCTAATACAAGGACATTTGAGCTGCTCTTTGGCCGGTACCGTCACCCTTTAGCCATTTGGGGAAGCTGGACATATGCCTCTGCCACTCCTTTCAAATCCGCAGGAAACAAGAGCCATCTAAGATCTTGCATTTATGCGTAATTTGTTCTCAATGCCGCTCCCCTTCACCTTTATTCCAATCTATATTTCACATCTGGTCCCTCCCAAGCAATTAACCTTGGTGGAAATCAGCAAGCCTACCTTTTTTTTCTCTCTGCTTTTTTGCTCCTGTATGTTACTTTTCAGCAATTGAACTGGGGGTAATGACTCTGAAAGGAAAAAGAATGTTCTTTCAATAGATAATTAGGGAGATTGGTTTACCAGGCCCACTCAAGACCCATTCAGACGCAGGGACTGTGCTGGCCTGTTGTCTGCAGGGTTGAAGGGGTCCCCGGAGACACATTCCCTACTGTTTCATTTCTCAAAGCAGGTGCCTGGCAGGTAGTCACTGGAAGTGCAGGACCTAGAAATAAGAGGTCAGTATCACAGGTCAGAGGTCAGGAATCCAAGGTCTTTAGGTCAATAGCCACTGCAGTGAACAGATGACATAAAAGAGTCTTCTAACATCTTTGTGTGGTAATGGATTTTATTGCAGGAAAGTCATTCCAGAGGGGTTATGCGGCCATTTGTATGTTTACTTACAGGTGGGGTCTTCATACGCAGAGTCAAATCCTGACCGTTTCCCAAAAGCATCGTTAGCCAACTATGTTCTGTTGTTACCAACATAGTTTAACGATTCAGTATTTCCCGAAACCATAGTTCCAGTGAACACTTGCATGGTTGGAACGACAGCTCTCGTCCTGTGGTTAGAAGCATAGTTTATATTTAACGTGACACATGGACTTAAGCTAACATGCAGTACAGTCTATATATTCCATACTGTATTTATGTTTTTAGTGTTTCAAGAGAATACAAGCACTATTTTGAGGGGTGCATATGTGCTCTTGTACTGAACGTAAGAGATAGTCCTTGGTCCATGTACGTTATTTACAGCAGCGGCACGGAGAAATTATGTTGTGGAAAAAAAGGTGCTTATTGGCCAATCCTCATGTACGTGGATGTGTGATGTTACTATGGTTTTGGGAAACAGTTGTGACTAGCTAGTTAGTTTCTCCAGCGATTCATCACTCAACAGTGGCTAGGCAGCGAGTTATGTTGTTGTACAGAGAACACAGTGGTTAACAATCTGCATCGTTTGGCAAATTTTGATATTATTTTTGGTGTCGCCACTTCACCCCTTAAATGATAAATCTCATACACGGCCATAAAACAGATTCTGCCTGCACTGAAAGGTCAGACAATATGTAAATATCTCTTTCCTGACTGTCTAATGGCGCTTTTCCACTGCATGGTACGGCTCGGTAAGGCTCGCTTAAATAGTACCACCTTGGTGGAGGTTCCAAGCATGCCGTTCAAAGCGCCATAACTGTGTCTTCTTCATATCTTTATTTCTTTAATTTTCTTATTATGTGTCTTGTGGGTGTATTTATATTTGTGCACTGGAAGCTTCATTACCAAGAAAAATTCTAGCTAACAGAAATATGTTTTAAGAACGTTTCACTAACGTTCCTATTAAGTTATGTGAACGTTGTAGCTCAAAATTTTGAAAATGTCCAGTTATTTAAATGCTTTAAAAACTTTTTTGTTGGTTATGCGAATGTTAGGAGGAACATTCCATTTTATCATTCTTCAAACATTATGCAAACGTTACTTTTGATGTTCTCTGAACATTCTGAAACAATAGTAACATTTAAAAAACCTTAAACTAAAATGTTTCAGAAAAAAAAAGGGTTCCATGAAGGATGTTTTTATGATAACATTTTGAGAACATTATTAAAAACCAGATAACTTTGAACAAACGTTTTAATAATGTTACTGGAAGAATTCTTGTTCAGAACCTTGCCAGAATATGCTGTAGTCCGTAAGTTTTGCCTCTTTGTCGCCATCTCTGTTTGAACTGAACTGCAATTGCAGTTATTTGTGGAATTATCATCTTTACGTGGGTTGTGCATCGGCACGGCTCCTCAGCACGGATGAATCTAATGTTTTCTGTCAGTCACCACACCGGTGTGGATTCTGTACATCAGAATCACAGATTGTAGTCTTGGAAGTATGACCAAAATGAGAATTTTCACTGGAAAATGTCTGAACATGTAAGTAACAAATCTGCCACTTTTGTTCGAATCAACTGAGGAAAAAATCATTACAATAAATCGCGCTGCCAATGGTGATTAAATCTAACGATTGCTTAGCTCGGATCACGTCAAACCGTACAAAAAAATTATTATTATTGTTATACTTTGTTCTCAAATTGTTAATGTTAACAACATGAGCATTGCGTGACTATGTGTATTTAGTATGTATTAGCGTTACCTGTAGATTTCAATTTCTGTAGCCACTCCGCAGTCCGAAGTCTTTTGACTATGGCTGAATCTCCAGTTATCACTCATGATTGTCATTTGGACCTTTCTGGATTACAATCCGCCATCAAAATGATAAGTTTAATTATTGCAGCTGCTGTGAGTAAAGGCTATAAATGATCTGCCATATAACCTACTAGCTGGGACTCGTTCTTTATGTAAACAGACGTGATGTAATGACACAAAGACGAATGGCGGCATGCTCAAATTTCCCGTGGAAACCCAGCAGTACCACCCGAATTAGAAAACATTACAAGCTTATCGTTGTGAATCGGGCTAAGGTAAGGAGATAGTTTTGAACACTGGCTGGTTATGTTCTTGCTCAAAAATTGATTTTTAACAAAAAAACAAAAAAAAAAGTTACAGACTGCAGCTTTAAATGATTACATGAAAGCACACTTGGCAATAAAGCTCTTTATGATTCTGAAAACATCTGCTTTATTTATGAGCCAGTGAATAAATACAGGGGAGGAAAGATTTCACCTTGGCGACCACAGCGAGGCGACGGTGGTTTGGCAGAGGGTCAGTGTGCAGAACACGACAGATGAGGAGGATGCTCCAAATATACCAACACGTCTTTCAGCATCGCCGCGATTCCCCAGGGAGCGAAACATCAGCTCGCCTTACACCGGACCCTGATGAAGCAGAACCTGCACTGTCACTGGATCCCTTCACAACATGTGTTGGGAGCTACAGGTCTATGTCAAACCTGGTCATTACTGTAAGCTAGTACATATCTGGTTATGCTTCAACTGCATAGCTGACAGAAGATGACTTGCCATAATTTCCACCAGAAAACGAGCTAGACAATCTGTGAGAAAAGTCCGATATATACTAGATGTGGCTTTTCGCAGCCCACTGGGACCTTATCGACAAAGCTCTGGTTATAAATTTCTTTAACATATCGGACGAGGAAGCATATGCTACTTATAGGAATACCGCTGAATATTGCCCAGAGAGGTCAAAGGGCTGTGAAGGTCAAAGGTTTCATCCTCCCCTCATCATAAAGTGCATTATCATCTTCTCTATGGCCGTACCATCCAGATGGCGGAGCAAGATCAAGACAGCTGTGTTAAGCATCTTGGGAAACAAAATTGCCATATAGCATATTTGATTCATCTTTAAGACATCATATTTCAAAAAGGGAATACTTTTAAGCTGAGCCTTTCTAGTATAATAGGAGAGATCGTGTTACAAAACTGATATTAGATCACTGCTGAATGTGGAGGATTTAAAGGACATCATTGAATTTGTTTAATAAACGAATAAAGCTATTATTAAAGGAGGGAATAGTGATAGCAGTTGTATAAGCATTTAACTGATTTAACTAGTATTGGCACACACTATCGCTATCAAACCCAGTGATCTGAAGTCAATCCAAATTTGTGTTAAAGAGATCCTGGAGGGTCTGTGTGAAGGAAGTGATCTTGAGCTCATTATTCATGATGACAGAATCGAGAGAATGTGCCGCACTGTTTGTTTCCATTGGCAGCAGAAAGAGTCGAGAAGAATCTGACCTAGAGTGACGTGCTAAAGATCAGACTTTCACTAATTGTGCTTGATTAACATTCTATGGTACAGTGCTGTCTTCTGACCACACATCATTTTCTGTAAATTTTTATCTATTGTAAAAAAAAGGATCT
Source organism: Ctenopharyngodon idella (assembly GCF_019924925.1). Classification (NCBI taxonomy): domain Eukaryota; kingdom Metazoa; phylum Chordata; class Actinopteri; order Cypriniformes; family Xenocyprididae; genus Ctenopharyngodon; species Ctenopharyngodon idella. The sequence goes on from NC_067224.1 coordinate 2,436,519, forward strand.
TTTACCAACTAATAATAATAACAAAATCACAGGGTTTTGAGAAAATATGTTCTAAGAATGTTTCACCAACAAGCTATGAAAATGTTATTTCTGAAGGTTCTATGAACTTTCAAAATGGCCAGTTTAAAAATAAATAAATGTTTTAAAAACATTTTTTCTTGGTTATGTGAATGTTAAGGGAACATTCCATTTTATCATTCTTCAGACATTATGGGAATACTACTTTTGAATGTTCTCTGAACGTTCCGAAACAAGTACCAACATTTAAAAAAAAACAAAAAAAAAAACATTTGATACCTGATTGCCTAATTCTAACCCCACACCTAATCCTAAACCTAAACTGTAAAAAAAAAAAAAAAAAAATCCCAGTAAAATTTACAGTAAATAAATGCCAGCTGTGGTTTTCAGAAATTTACTGTAAAAAATATGGTAGCAACATTTTAGGTTTTAGAGATTTAATTTAAATTTACAGTAAAAAAAAACATACTTCATTGACTGATATAATGTTAATTTACCAACTTGTTGAAGTACTATTATCTGTTTTGTACCTTTGTAATACACTGACAACCATTAAACAGTGGTGATGAGAGTCACATGATGAATCAAAGCTCATCATAAGCAGCTTTTCCAAAAGCTGAGAAGGGCAATACTAATATATAGAAGGTGCACACAGTGTCATTGTAACCCACATGAAATTTTAAAAATGCACTGAACATTTAACAACATTAGATGTGACATAAAACCTCAATGTACAAAACTGATTAGGAAAAAAAAAAAAAACTAAGAAGAAACAGAGTTATTTCAAAGAAAATACGTCAAAATGTGAAGTGTCATGCAGGGAATTGTGGCAATGTCAATTTACGTTTTTTCAGTGTAAATTATACAATGACTTTTTATTTTTCACTTCCAAAAACTGTAAATTTAATGGTATTTTACTGTAAAATTACATTAAATTAGATCGGTTAGATCTGTTACAGTTATTCACCATATATAATACGGAAACTTTCTGTAAACCAATTAACTGTTTTTCGCAGTAGCATTTTCACAGTTTTTTACTGTTAAAAATCATGATAATTTTTTATAGTGTACCAATATTAGGGGGGTAATAATTTGGCGGGGTTCAGAATGCAGCACAATACTGGTATACCGGTTCAAAACGTGTTCCTGAGGAAGGGAGGGCGCGGCGGACTTCCATACGTGTTGGTAAGTGCGGGTATATGCGAAGAAAACTGGCGGTATGCTAAAGGTAAAAATAGAGAAGGTACTGCGCACTGGCCCACTTTAAACACTGCTTTGAACAAACATTCTCTTAATGTTACTGGAAGAATGTTTGTTCATATCTTTGATAGAATCTTGACAGAATGTTCCCTGTTAGCTGGAATGACATGTGATTTCCACAGGGAACACATACTCTCCTTAAGTGAGTGGCTGTGATTTAAGGGCCGTTTACGATAACAATAACTATAACTATAAAGCTTTAATAATCGATCTAATTCTGTTAGAATAGTGAAGTCCACAGCACAACTCTAATGGTAAGAGTTGCTGTATGTTGTGTTCAGCGTCTTCAGTTCACAGTAAACGCTGCTCCACTCGAGCTTCATCTTTGCATGCGCATATGAGTATGTTATTTTCAGTGTTGGGGAATTGTTACTTTTAAAAGTAATGCATTACAATAAAATTGCATTACTTTTGCGTTACTTTTTCTAACCTGGGGTGGGCTTGTTTGTTTGTTTTTAAATAACAAAAAAAAAAAAAAGCTCTATTTTTGGCAAAAATTAAGGCCCTTTCACACCAAAAGTGAAATGAATACGCCTCAGACTGAAGGAAATGCATATTTACGCCTGTACAGTAGAGGGCGCAGCTCAAACAAACCTTTCAGCTGTGCTGCAGTTCTGGATTAAAGAAGAATAGGATACAGGAGAAGGACGTTCAACGCTCTTATTTCTAAATCTAAGTCATTTTTGCTTATTAGTATGGTTGAATTAGATCATTGAAGGTCAGCAGCAAAGACATTGGTTAATAAAGTGAGATTAAATACATAAAGTATATTTGTGTAATTTAATATAGTTAATTATTACAGGTTTGCATAAAATTATGAGATTGCATTTCACTGTTTTTATTTATTTTGAGAAATAATGAATGTTTTCGTGCAAGTGAGATGAGTAAATGCATGTTCGCATACAATAACCATCATGTTCACACAGCGAACACAACACCTCTGACCTTTATTTCTCTCAACGTGGAGACAGGAGAGCTGTCAGTCAATAAATGGGAAAAAGTAACTTGCGTTACTTATTTGAAAAAGTAACTTGGGTATTTTGTTGTAAATTGAAAAAGTAATGCTTTACTTTAATAGTTACTTGTAAAAGTAATCTGATTACGTAACTCAAGTTACTTGTAATGCGTTACCCCAAACACTGGTTATTTTCACATTCGCATAATTTCCAACATTTTTGTGGACAGTGTTTAACCAGATTTGTAGTGTAAACATGTTGTCAAATAGACACAGAGACTTAAAGTCACCATGAAATCAAAATTGACAATTCTTATTTTTTAATGGAATATTGCAGTGTTTATTCTAAATGATTTATTGGTGCACATCATTATTGTTTTAAATTCATGTTCCTCGTAATCTTGAATCAGAATAACTTCCCCTCTCTCTCTCAGTGATGTCTCTTTTCTGATGATAGAGCGGGGGCAACCTGTCACTCACATGAGATCCACCAATAGCAAACCACAACCATCATATTCATTTCATTCAAAACATTAATTTTTATTGTACACTACAATTGTATTATTACAATAGTAATATATTTATTTTTATATAATTAGAGGGAGAATATAAAAAATGATATTTTATTATTATTATTAAATATATTCCAGTTGATTAGGTTCCTAAAAACAGCAGTGTGAATGTGATGTGGACTAGAACACTATCACAGTTAACAAGAGGTTTGAGTCCACTTTAAAGTCCAGCTGCAAAGTCAATGCAAAGATTATTTTTGTTTGTTTTCACTCAGTTTGATCACTGAACAAGGCCATAGACTGAACCCAAGTGTGAACACCCTTTAAAAGCATGTCATGTTGCCATCAACAAACATTGAAATATTGACTTCATATCTCATTCTTGACTTCCCAAACATTCCCTGATCATTCTGAGAGTTCCTGAAAGCACAGGAGAGAAGATGACTTCGGCTCATGGATCAGTCAGATCACTGCTTCGGCGGTGGATCATGTTTAGGTTTATGTTTGTGTGAGTGAAGCATGGATGTAAACACGCTTTATCTGACAAACCAGTTCCACCCTGCAGTGTCACAAAAACATGGTAATTTCATGCAACCGCTCCGTTATTTTGGCCTGAAAAGTCCTCGGTGACAATACTGATTTCACAAGCATCTTGTCCACTGTACTAAATTTCATTACGCTCCTCCAGATTTGTGCCACTGTCTCCTTGCACTGGCTAGACGTCTAATTAACATGCTAAACACTGAGAACGAGGAACAGGCCCTCATTGAGTCAATAGCCAACAGGAGGAATGTGTCCACATCTCTGGCCTGTTCTCCATGATAACATCAGTCTCCGAGCAGACACCGCCACGGGCCACAAGACAGACGTTTATGGACGTCTATCTGCACAACTGATCAACACGAAAGCCTCTGAGACCAGCCGACCTGTTTATCCCCCATAGCAGGAGACGCAAGGCCTGCATTTCAACCTGTGTAAATCAAGCCCTATCAGTGGCAGGGAACATTACCTCAGGTGCTTTGAGAAAGGCCTCCATCAGGTGCAGCGATTGAGATCTCGCAGGACAGTCTGAAAGGCTCTTAACTCTCACTTTCACTCAGAAATCATGATTCAGCGACGAGTTCACATTTTCTACATTTCAGATCACAGACTCCTGCGGTGTGCCTATAGCCAACATTTATTTATACACATTACTATCTGAAATTCAGTTACTAACAGTGTTCATATTGCTAACTAAAGCTAAAATTTGAATTTTGAATTTAGAACTGAAATAAATTAAAATATATGTATTAGGCGAAAAAATCTTAAAAAACTGATAGTTTAAACTTAAAAAGTTTAAGGTGAAGTACTAAAATGACTAAAGCTAAATTTATCATAAACATACAGTACTTACGAAGAAAGTGTAACACATCTCACAGTTCAAAACGCTTAGGCTATGTCCTACACCTTCCGTATTCAACTTACGAAAAAAGCGTAACTTATATGACGCCAGTTACGCTTTTTTCGTAAGTTGAATACAGAAGGCGGTCTGGCGGAAGCTAGTTATTTTACTTTATAATGTGATAAATATGGATATTTTTCTTACACAAATGCATCGCTTCACTTCAGAAGGCCTTTATTAACCCCCTGGAGCCGGCGCGGAGTACGTTTATGATAGATGGATGCACTTTTTTGAGTTTCAAACAGGTGGTTTCTGTTCACTGGCATTATAACGTATAGGAGCATCAGGATGATTATTAATATAACTCAGATTGTATTCGTCTGAAAGAAGAAAGTCGTATACACCTAGGATGGCTTGAGGGTGAGTAAATCATGGGGTAATTTTCATTTTTAAAGTGAATTAATCCTTTAAGGAATGTTCATGGAGTGTCTGATGCCAATCAAGAGCCTTTATTTTAAAGAGTGTGCTGTAGCTCCATTATAAACGCACTGAATGCAGATGTATCAGGTCCAAATGTTCAAACAGATGAATGTTTTGAGTTGATTCACCAAATATCTTACTTACAGTTGACCCTGCATATCTCATTCCCTCATGGACAGACCAGGACAAGTGAAACACCCTCCGACCAACAGTAGCCTTTGGAGTACAAACGCACCCTCGACAACAGAGATATTGTAAGGGCCACTTCAATTTGTCAGATCCGTCATCTCTCACACATGCACTCTCTCTTCTATGATGGACCTTCATTGTAAAACCCTCCAGGATGGTCCACTCTCACAAAAAACGAGATGTGTTCTCCAGGGAGTGAGGCTAATGAAATCAGGCGAGCAGGCGGCGCTGGGCCGAACGAATGAACGAATGAACGAACGCGCGCTCTCAGGGAATGAGGCCCTTTTGGCAGCCTGTGGCGCTTTTAGCTGGAGCAGCAGATTTCTTTGAGGCAGAGGCACCTTTCTGGAGGAGCCCGTGCATTAACAATACTGTCGCAGAAGCACATTACTGCTGCTGTCCACCACCAGGATTGTTCTCCCTTGTTAATATTTTGCCCTAACAGTGCTTTTGATTTTATTTCCATTTTTCTGCTCCTTGTCCAGAATCAGATTAGGATCGATTGCCGCACGAGAGTACGTGGGGAGCCGAACAGAACCGCGCCGCTCCTCCATTGAGAGTATTCAGCCGACTAAATAGAATTGTTTGCCCTTAGATGTCAAATTTCCTCAGAGACGAGAATGTCAATAGCAATTAGATTGTCTGCAGGCGCAGGCGCGGCTCAAAGACCCCGCTGCGCTTCATGAGAGTGGTGGGCTGCAGAAAAAGCCATCTTGGTCCCAATTCAGTTTTACGACGGCCTCTGAGAAGGCATTACACTAACTCCATTAGCTGGGCTGCAGGGACGCGGGACGGACCGTGTTCTTTTACTCAGCGGCTTGGCATCCGATGAAAGGTCAGAGCCTGCTGAAGTGGGCAGAAAGTGAATTAATGAACAAATGTATTTAGGAAGTGAACGGTCTGAGTGTGGTCTGTCTCCCGTCGCTTCCAGAGGCTAACGTGATAACATGACAAACACGGTTAGCAGCTGCGGGCCGGGCGTCACAAAGCCCTTCACATGCTTTCGAAATACTTGTAATCAAAAGATTTTCTTTGGAATGAGAATTAAAGCTGTTTAATGTATCCTTGCCAATGGTTACTGGTGATTTGTCTGGTAACCCTGCAAAGGGTTACTTTAGTTAACTAAAACCAAAACCATAAAAAAGATATGTTTTGAAATAAAATAAACATTAAGTTAAGTCAAGTCACCTTTAATTCTGTAGCACTTTTTACAAGATTGTTTCAAAACTGCTTTACAGGGATGCAGGAATATAACGATTCAATGATGCAAAAAGAGTTCAGTTGTTATCATAAAGTTAAAATGCATTACAATATTTGCAGATTTCTTGTTTTAATGCATTATACTTTGGTTACACTTTATTTTAAGATGTAATGATACATTGAAGTACTGAGTAATGTTAAGTAACTACATCAACCCAATCTCACAGCAATTCATACGTATTTTATTAGGTGACTAATTCGTACGAATTCGTACAAGTTCACTCAGACGAATTCATACGATTTTGGCTAAATCGACGTATTTTATGAGTTGCCCAATTCGTATGAATTCATATGAATGATCTACCCCTAAACCTACCCGTCACTTGGGTTTAGACAAATTGTAAGAATTCATACAAGTGAGGTCGTACAAATTAGCCACCTCATAAAATGCGTACGAATTGGTCGCGAGATAGTGTTGGTACTTACTATAGGTGGTATTTGTTACCTATACTTTCTAAAGGTGTAACAATTCACAAGATCATGCAATTTTTTATAAGGTGCCTAAATAATGCATTATATATAAAGGCTTTAAAAGGGAACTTTAATGCCAATTTCACAAGATGTAATATAAGTCTCTGGTGTCTCCAGAATGTGTCTGTGAAGTTTCAGCTCAAAATACCCCACAGATCATTTATTATAGCTTGTCAAATTTGCCCCTATTTGGGTGTGAGCAAAAATACGTTTTTGTGCGTGTCCCTTTAAATGCAAATGAGCTGCTGCTCCCGATCCCCTTTCCAGAAGAGGGCAGAGCTTTAACAGCTCGCGCTTCGGTCGATCAACAACAACAAAGCTGGAGAATCTCACGCAGCCAAAATGAGGATTGTCAGTAACGGTGTTCAGCCTTACATTGTTCAAACCGGAGTCGACACTGATGGAGAGACTCAGGAAGAAGTTACAACTTTTAGAATGAAACTGGATGTTTCTGAATGGTTAGTGGATAAATTTATGTAGTTGCTGTGGAGTTGATTCAACTCATCCACTAGCATGTGCCGTCATGTTAATCTTTTGTGCAAATCCAGCATTGAATTGAGCCTCGTTTGTGAAGCAGTCCGGCGTAAAATGACGGCATGTCAACAACACTCTACTACAACAACTCTTCCTCTTCTCTAAAGCAGCCCAACATGGCCTCGCCCACTTTGTTGTGTGTTCCCGGGGGCGGGGTTTATGTAAATTTTGAGGTTTGTGATGTCACTAACTCAGGAAGAAGCTTGTTGTAGTCCTTAAAAAGTGATTTCTGTAAAAGAAAATATCTCCCTTTGCATTGAACTTTGAGCGTTGTAGCTTTGCAGATGTTGTTTATGCTCAAACAGCAACATTACACACTAACTAAAGATTAAAAAGTGAAATCATAATCAAGGACCCCTTTAAGTAAAGTGTTACCAAACTTACACTTATTTGATTTCAGCTAGTTGCCAAAGCAACTCATTTTCATTTAGTTTAACTTGATGTGCTAAAATAACTAAAACGGAAAACTGAAATAATAATGAATAAAAACTATAGAACAATAATGAAAATTTAAAAAAAAAAAGTCTTCGAGGTGTTAAAGCCTCCTGGAAATCTATTATAAATGCCATCTTTTTATTTCTTTCAGGTATTTTGCAATCTAATTAATTTCACTGACAGGAAGAAAAGACTTTGAAGCCACACCTATGAAGGACTGATTGAACTGCATCAAAGTCCTGGTGAGCCTCCAAGAACAACAGCTTTCAAAGAATGACGTTATTAGATTGAGGATGACAACTGTGAATATTTAAAGTGGTTTTACTCACCGTGGAGGAACGTGGAGAGACACGTACCAGCTCAGTATTTTGTCCTGATCATTTAAGAGCTCAAATCACAACAAATCCAATCATTATAAAAAGCCTCCGCTTGAACTGCACTGCCATAGACTGCCACATGCTCTTTGCTTAAGACTTGACAAATTGATCATTTGCTCAATAATCTTTAGAGTCAGAAAAGCAGAACTAGCTGGTAACAGAGTGCACATCACTTCCATTGGGCTTTAGTATATTGTAAAGATGCCATGCCCCGCTGATTTACTGTAGACAGGCACATTTTTTCTTTGTTGTTGACACATTTATCTGGTTAGCTCTCAGTCTGCTGAATCAGAAGATCACGTGACTCTTAGAGGTATTGCTTTCGGCTGTTACGGGCGGCTTCAATTGCTAAAGAAACCTTTATAAATGGTTGTTTTTTTAAGAACAGAATGAAGGTTAATTAACACAAAAATCACATTGCTGCTAATATCTGGAATTTACATCACTGTGGTTTATTGACAAACATGGTACACACATATCAAACATTTAGCAAGCAATTAAGAAAAAAAATTAAAACTAAAATTTGGTGGTTGGTATAGTTTGTTAATGTTAATGTGTCTCACCAAGGCTGCATTTATTTAATCAAAAATACAGTAAAAACAGTAAAAATGTGAAATATTATTACAGTTTAAAACAGCAGTTCTCTATGTGAATATATTGTAAAATGTAATTAATTCCTGTGATGTTAAAGCTGAATTTTCAGCATCATTACTCCAGTCTTCAGTGTCACATGATCCTTCAGAAATCATTCTAATATGATGATTTGCTGCTCAACGAACAATTCTGATTATTATCAATGTTGAAAACAGTTCATATTTCTGTAGAAACCATCATACATTTTATTTTTCAGGATTCTTTGATGAAAAGAAAGCTCAAAAGAGCCTTTATATAGTTTACATAAAAGCACAGTATTGAACTACTAAGATTTTTTTGATGGGAAAGTCAAAAAGCACAGTCAAAATCACACATTTAGTGCTCATCTCTATGGCTAATTGGTTTATTATTTGAATATTACTGCAAATCATTTCCAATCTGTTGCATCAGCACTTTTCCAAATGAAATCAGTCGTTCTGGCCTATAGGTGACCCTTGTAATAGAGGGAATCTTTCGTAAATTATTCTAAGCTAAGTAAACCATTTCTTTGAAGCCACTTCACTTGTCCATCCTAAAACATGGAACATCAAGTGCTGCAGCCTAAAAACACGCACTGGAAAAACACCGAACACCAGATGTTTGCTTCTGTCCAGAGACGTCGAGTCTGTGTCTGTGCATTAATGAAGCTGGACATTCATATTTGAATCTGATAGAGACCATATGTTGCACGATAAGATATGACATCTAACATTGACTGAGTCACATCTGGACGTAATATCATGATGGTGTTGCCACCTCCAACAGATGAGCGATTTAAGAGCAGTTACTGCCGAAGAGAAAACGCTGAAGGGAAGAAGTGATCGGGAAGTTCAAGGTTCACCAGACCACATTGCTTACTATTGAAACTATACATTAAAATCACTGAGCTGAAGGATTATAGGCCAATTATGCAATCATTTGCCAAATGCAATGTAAGTGTTTGTGACTGATACTTTTCCATGCACATTAATAATGCAAGTTCTTTGGCATTAACTCAAAAGAAAAAAAACATTTTAAGAGATATACAGTGAGTCTTCTTGATGTATTCATTCTCTAATTGTCCTCATCAAATGGACCGAGACGCTGTCCTCACAAACAACCAGAGTAATTCTAGCTTTAATCAAGCAGAGGAAATGGTGAAGCTATCTGCTGTTTTACCAGCAGATGAATAGTTTGTTCGTTCGTACACTTAATGCACAGCACTGCATCTTCAAACAGCCAAACACCTGCAATTGACCTTTTAAGAATATGGATGTGCGCTAACAGCTTTCTTTCTTGCTTTTTTTAGGATAAGAGCTTCTGTTGAAAGCAATGCATGAATACATGTTTTTACAACAGATGATTCATATTACAGTAACAAATACTAATGAAGTCTTCATGTCTTCACTAGAAGAAAAGGTTCAGTAATATATATATATATATATATATATATATATATAACTCTATAGGGTTCTTGACTCAATTTTAAAGAAGCCTTTATGCCAAAAAGGTACTATATAAAGAGAAGTGTCTTCGATGATTGCATGATACGTTCATGTTTAATGGATTATTGCAATTTTTTCTACTGATAAAGTATGTAAATGAGCTGTTTAATTCATAAAATGTAATTAAAATTTATTTTTTCTGTAATTGGAAATTAAAACAAAATGTATTAATTAAAACTAAATCATAAAGTGGTCCCATGATGGAGCCCCTAAAAGGGTCTATATAAGAAGCGCCTTAAAAATTCCGTATAGGTCTTTTTCTTCAAGGAATGTAGCTTTTTAAGTTCTAATGAAATTGTTTACATGCAATGTGGGTGAAAGTTGCTATTTTAAAATCAAAACTGTTCAAAGTTCAGTTCAGTTCAATTAAATGACTGTCATTATTCTGAAGATCAGCAGTTTCAAGTCATTGCTGTTTTGCCTTAAAGGGTTAGTTTACCCAAAAATGAAAATTCTGTCATTAATTACTCACCCTCATGTCGTTCTACACCTGTAAGACCTTCGTTCATCTTCAGAACACAAATTAAGATATTTTTGATAAAATCCGATGGCTCAGTGAGGCCTGCATAGCCAGCAAGATAATTAACGCTTTCAATGCCCAGAAAGCTACTAAAGACATATTTAAAACAGTTCATGTGACTACAGTGGTTCAACCTTAATGTTATGAAGTGATGAGAATACTTTTTGTGCACCAAAAAAAAAAATAAAAAAAAAAATAACGACTTTATTCAACAATATCTAGTGATGGGTGATTTCAAAACACTGCTTCTTGAAGCTTCAAAGCTTTACGAATCTTTTGTTTCGAATCAGTGGTTTGGAGCTTGTATCAAACTGCCAAAGTCACGCCCCCCGTGGTGAACCACTGAAATTTCAAAACACTTATGAGGTAACGAAGCCTCGTTTACTGAAATCATGTGACTTTGGCAGTTTGATACACGCTCCGAACCACTGATTCGAAACAAAAGGTTCGTAAAGCTTTGAAGCTTCATGAAGCAGTGACTACCACTGTAGACAAATGAACTGTTTTAAATACGTCTTTAGTAATTTTCTGGGCATCTGAAAGTGTTAATTATCTTGTTGTCAATGGAGTCCTCACTGAGCCATCGGATTTTATCAAAAATATCTTAATTTGTGTTCCGAAGATGAACGACGGTAGTACAAGGGTGAGTACACAAGGGTGAGTAATTAATGACAGAATTTTCATTGTTGGGTGAACTAACCCTTTAACCTCAGTGTGTTTGAATCACCTCTCAGAATAAAGCCGCGTAAAGAGAGAGAGAGAGAGAGAAGCAAGGCCTTAATCATATTCGTTTCTGCACATGCATCTCAGAAGAAGCGAATCTGATTGGATCCAACTGCATGCAGACGCAGGAGGGCGGAGGGGAAGCTGGAATTAAATGGAAATGTAAAGACTTTAAATGGAATGCTTCAGTTTAAACGAGCCATGAACTTATGAACCTCATCTCCACCTGACAAAATCTGTTCCCCCGCCTGACATATTACATAAAGAGCTTGTTGCAAAGCACACAAGAATGCAAGCTACAGATCGGGGCTGTCTGTCTCTGGTCTTCACAAGTTGTTGTGTCTCAGTGCGACCGTAGAACGGGAATATTTCAGATCAGTTACACAGGAATGTTAGTGGATTTTGAATATTGATTTCAGCAGTATAATTCCTTACTGTGTCAGATCAACTCCCTGAAAACAGTGTTCTCCAGTGTCCTTTATAAACTCTGAACAGCTTAGGCAAATGCACAGCGAATTAGTCTTTTTGAATTCACAGTACTAAATGTCCGAAACATTTGTGTAAGAGTAATGATGCATGGGCGTATTTTACATGCCACTCTTAGAAGAAATTAGAATCTTAAAGGGTTCCGTCAGGCGCTTCATATATAGAAAATTTTATGATCATGGGATCATTTTATTAATTTATTTTGTTTTAATTAATTTTTTATTAAATATTATGAATTAAACAGTTAATAAACATACATTATCACAATAAAAAAATGAAATAACCACCCTCTGGTGCTCTTCGGTAATTTCTGACAGAAAAATTGTCATGTTTCTTTTTTTTTTTTTTTTTTAGAATTTTTTTACTTCAGTTTTTGGCACTTGCTATGTGAACACACACACACACACACACACACACACACACACACACACACACACACACACACACAAACAATCATGGACATGATTGGAAAAGATTAAATGGTCATATAAAAATTAATTATACTTGTTCACGATCAAAAATGACTGCATTGGAAATGCACTGGAAAATAATTTCATCTAGTGGAAGCGTTTAGTACTGCACCCAAACAAAATCACACTGAAAGCTCATTTTTTGAGATATCAACCTCAAAATTGGAACACAACTCGTTTAGATTTATGGCTTTGATTTTCTTGCAGTTTTAGAGTTTTTGGGAAATATATATTTCATATAAAAATTTAAAATATTATTTTTGTTCATTTTCATAACAATAAACATAACTTTTTTTTAAGTTCACTTTTTTTTTTTTTTTTTTACTTTTCACTTCAGCAATATTCTGCCAAGTGTCTCAAGATTTATGACAGTTTAAGTTAATTTAATTTTCATGTCTATGCTCAAAAAGTGGTTAACATGTAATAAATGGATTATACTGCATAAATATAATTTAGAACCACAAAATACCCTAAAATACAAAATAAAAAACATGATCAAACTAAAATATAGTACATTAATTTCATTGAAATAATAATAATAATAATAAAAAAGGCCACTACGCGAGGAGCACCAGAAGGTTAAATGTGAACGTATTATGCAATCATTTACGGAACCTTTTTTGAACAAAGCGTTCTTTAAAATTGTGTCAAGAACCCTAGAGTTCTGTATAGAACCCAATTTAACTTTTCTTGGAATGAAGAATGGGAATATTTCAAATCATTTTCACAGGAATGTCAGACAGTAGATTTTGAATATTCTAGGTGGGTTCAGCGGTATAATTCCTTGCTGTGTCAAAACAGTCAGATCAGCTCCCTAAACAGTGTTCTCCAGTGTCCATGATCAACTATTAACAGCTTAGGCAAATGCACAGCCAACTACAGTCTTATTAAATTCACAGTGCTAATCTCCAAACATTTGTGTAACATTTTACTTCAATTCGGTTCAGCTGAGTTTGGCAGGCTTTGGTCTGTTGCTGCATTCCGTCCAGCAGGAGCAGCAGCGCCGAGGTGTGCGTGCTGGAGCTGCTCCTCCCTGAGAAATACCCTGCTCAGCCCTTCTCTCAGGAGGCTGGAGCTACCGAGACTGTACTTCGCCAGCGGGGTTAAGCCATCTGCTCTGTCTGTGCACTGGCCATTGAGACACAATACAATTCTCTAGCTGAAGTCGGAGGGTTTGAAATGCTCCAATCCACAGTGTGAAAAATGCATGTGTGAATTTGCAAAGTCTCCAATCTTATACGATACTCATGCAGTGCAACTTGTTTTATGGAAAGCAAGAGGCCTTGGTGTCTCTTGTTTTATTGGTCTGTTTCCTGCTGCACTGGAGGGTGCAGTGGCTCATTGATCTTTCATCAGGTCATAGAGCGAACTGGAGGCGAGGAGCAGTCGGCTTTTTTATGGCAGCTCGCTGGAGCCTGCCTATGATTGTTCCCAGTTTCCTCAGATTGTTTTGCTTTCGGTAAAAGCACAGCGCCTCTCGCACTTCCAAGGTAAAGCAGAGGACTACTGACATTTCACGGAGCACGTAACAGCTTTGCACTGTCGGTAGGTAGACAATGGCATATGGATGATTTGTGCATGAGTGTGTGTGTGTGAATGGGTGGGCGTGCCCGAATTGGTTTCTAAAAAGACTGTGATAAGTGTCAAACCATTTAAGGCTTCTAATACAGCTGCGTAGATGCCATGAGAATTTGGATGTGTTCTTTGACATTGATGGATGGTGTCCGTTCAGTTAAAGAGAAGTTGTGCTTCCCTATTGTTCCGAGTGAAATGGCTTCTGGAACAAGAACAAATGTAGGGCGGGGCTTGATTTTTCCTGTGGGGAATTGATTGGATGGTTGTGGTTTGCTATTGGTGGATCTCATGTGAGTGACAGGTTGCCCCGCTCTTATCATCAGAGAAGAGAAGAGGGAAGTTTTTCTGATTCAAGTTTACGAGGAACATGAATTTAAAACAATGATGATGTGCAAGGATAAATCATTTTGGATAAACACTGTAATATTCCATAAAAATGGAATATCATGGTGACTTTAAAGTGTGATTGGCACACATATGAAATATCAAATAGGAATTATATATAGCCTATATATGTTTGTGAGACTGCTGCAATGCAAGGTAATCTGGACACATTGACACCAAATATTGCAGTGTGACTGGTTACTGCTTACCAGTCTCAGGGGTAGATAGCTAAAGACGGGAAAGAAGCCTCACTCTAGACCTTCAGATCAATTTTCACTGAACCCTGAATATTTCATGCAGCAAGTCTTACAGTAGAAACCCAGATGGGCTATTGAAATGGAAAAGCTACATGTCCATAACTCACACCCCTCCTTTCACCCAAAGGGACAAGTTTCAAGAATGATGTCTGGATCATGTTTCTGGTCACACCAGCCATGTGGTTTATGTAACCTCGTGGCTCTGCACAGCAGCGGTAAACTCAGATATGTGATTGCTACGCTATTATATGGTTATGATGATGCAAAGAGTTATTATAACAATGTTAAAGAGTGTATGGAGGATGGATGTGATGGAGAGCGCGGGAAGTTTGATTGTACATCCATAGCCAGATTTCAGCCTCTCAGTGTCACTGATCCATATATTCATATATCGACCCCAATTCACAGCAGAAATAGACATTTTTACGATTTATATGTAGTGATGTATATTATTGTATTAATTACATTCAGTTGTATTAATTAATTTAAGTGATGTTTTTCTAAATGTAAAGTGGGCAGCGTCATTTACGGAGATTAACAACTGAAATTAAACAATGAAAACATAAAATAAATTAAAAACGGACCGGAACTTCGGATGAGAATTAATTCATTTAGTAGTAATTTTTTACTAGATTTCTTGAGGATTTCACCAAATTTTGAATGAATCGGGATTTAATTTATTGATGCGAATATAATCGCAAAGTTCGATTAAAATCTGAAGTTAGTGTTGGCCTGAATTAATCTACCTTATTTTCCATGTAGTTACTGCCAGAACCTGTTTCAATGTAGGCAGAGACAATAAAGCAAAAATGAATTTCATTTGACCAACGCGTTCATAAAACATGTTTAATGCCTGAAAGTAACCTGTTGATATTCCTGTTTGAGAAGTGGCTAGGTTAAAGGTTAAAACATTTCAATTTCGGCTGCACATCTTAGTAGAAAAATTGTCTTTAAAGATGCATATTAATAATTAGAGGTTGGACTACTAGGTTATTGTACATGTTAATTCCCCTTATATGTTGCCTAAATGTTTATAAAGCCTAAAACTGAAAGGTCCAAGTGCATAATTAGCCTATCAGCAATTAAAGAATGAATCTAAATGGGATGTAAATACATCAAACAATGTTCTTCTTTTTTGTGCAATTTATTAAACCATAGCTTCAATATCTTTGCGTTTTACTAATTTTTCGCACTGTATTTTATAAATATGCAGAAATATTTAAAGTGTAATGTTTGTGTTATGTAATGCACAGTCCGTTTTAATCACGTTTTAATCGTGTTAATTGTTTCCGCTTCACCAACGTCAATCTAGATGAATTTCACATTAAACACATCACGTGTATCCACATGTAAACTATATGAACACAATTAAAGTTTGGATTTAAAACCCAATTTTTATTGATTAAATAAAAAAAAGCAACTGTCCTCTAACACACGACAGACAACCCTAAAATGAGAATATGAACACTGGGTATTAGTAAACATTGAAATAAACATCATAATACATTAATAATCTTTTCTCATATTCCGTGCAAATTGTCATCGTTCTTATCTAGCATCATTCTCAGATTGAATGAAAACATTTTGCTCTAAAAAACCTAAAACCTCAGACTGGGAATAAATTAAATAAGACTGCACCATAATCGACATTATCAAAGATCGTATGCATGCTCTGTCAGATCAGTATCTTTTATTGCACTTATTGTTGTCTGCAGTCATAGATGTTCCCTTCGACTCCAGCAGGTCATAATGAAACACGGGCACTAGTAGCCTGCTGGTTACTCCAAGAGGAACGTAGGGAAGTCTGTCATAATACGCCTTCGCTCGCCAACTTAAAAGGCTTGTTGAGAAATGACTCCCTCTAACCGGGAGTGTCTTGGGTCCAGTGACCCGCATCGGACTGCAGTCTAATAATCTTATGACATAAAACACTTTCCTGCGAGAGCAGAGAGCGTCAGCCTAGAAACGCGCCGGACCGGCAAGTATATGGAACAATGTTGGCGCTTTATAATATCGCTTTACTTTAGTTGTTTGGTTTGCGTTGGCAGAGGTTCGCTTCATCGTGCATGTGAGAGCGGCGTTTTGCTGATCATTTTATCATGTTTAATCCGGATTTAGGGTGAAGTAGCTCACGGGTTCCAGACAACCTGGCTCCAGTAGTCTAATCTATGGGCTGAGGGGCAACGAGACAGGTGTAAATCTCTTTGACAATCTTTGCTTTTTGATTGCAGGAGTCATATCTGCAGGGTAGGGAATGGATCTGAAATGCATCATTAAAAATGTGTTGCTTGTTTGCTGATGCAATATCTAGGCTGCTGTGGAGCCGTTTTAATAAAACTAGAAGTTGAAGGTGAAATATAGGCTACTCTATTGGATTAGTTGGCATCAATAAATGTGTTCATTAATTAAAAGAATGTGTGTTCATTCATTGTATCATTTATGAATTATTAGATCAGAGTGTTAATTTTTGAAGGTGGACAACAACATACAACGTTTAGCTAACGTCATCACAGCAACATTTGAAATCAACTTGCGTTTTTTGGGAAGCAGTTTTAACACCAACTGGTGTTTTACGACTATACAGCAAACAATTCCCAACATCCTTAATGTTTTTCAGAAGGTATACTGGATTACACATTCACGCTGTTAACTGCTTCTCATTCAGCTTTATGGACTCTAAACAGAATGCCGCAGACACTTTCCTCATTTACTAAATTCTTTGCACTGTTAGTTTCGTGCAAAAGCGAGCGTGTGTGTGTGTGTGTGTGTGTGTGTGAGAGAGAGAGAGAGAGAGAGAGAGAGAGAGAGAGAGAGAGAGAGAGAGAGAGAGAGAGAGGGTGCCACGTTTGATTAAGGCTTGCTCCCTAAAGATGGCGAGAAAAATGAGATAATGAGGTCCTGTGATTGCGTTTTTCCCATGGACTGGAGCTGTCGCCAGTTCACAGAAGCACACTGTACACAGGCACAGCGATACTCACTTCTCATTTAACACACACAAAAGCTGATCCCCCAACAACAAACCGGGGACTGGGGACAAACCATATAATGTTCACCTTTATCCAGTCGCGACTAATTAACTGGAATATCCCACCTTCTTCGTTAATACAGTGAGCAATTAATTTTCTATGTATGTCAAAGGTTCATAGGCCACAGTCGGTCGTCAAGGACATTTGTGAAGCTCTGCAGCCTCTTTGTGGGCCATGGATCTTATTAGTACATGACCCCGGTGCTGAGAGGTCACGGGCTCTTCTGCCTTGGTCTGAAAAGCAAAACGTTTCCTAATCGGATTTTAATTGGTTTGCTGAATGGTGCATTGGGTGTTTGAATATGGGCGTGCATGCTGAAATCAGAGAAAGTATGAATTTGTTTGTTTTGATTGGAGAGTCAAACACAATTACGATGTGTCATAAACGCACATACAGGTGGATGCTGAAAGGTCCATAAATTAATTTGAGCTGGGTATCTAAACACAACTTTAGCCGCACTTAAATTGTAGTTTATTTATTCATTTATTTAGCCTATGCAAGTTTTCCCCAAATTATTGTTATCTTGGACGTAATACTGTCGTAAACTCAGGTCTTTCTCCTTGCTTCCACAGTTTCTTACAGACAAAGGCACGATTTTAATGAGTAAGTGCACAGACAGTAGGCCTACACGAAAATAAAACGTATTGGTTAAAAAATAGACACTTCGCACAGTGTGCATGCAAAGTAAATAGGCCTGGATTTAGACACTACAAGGCAAGAAATTCCAACAAAGAGATTATATTATAATGGTGATTTCATAAGAAAAATAAACAAATATCTTTTTTTCCCAACAAGAACTTTGTATGGGAGTGTGTTTATTATCGCTTCCCAATCTCTTCGTTTTCTTTTTCTTAATGCAGCATAGCATGGCAGTCACATGGACAGAAAGCTTAAACCTTGAGATCTATGAATAATGAAAGTGTCTCATATGCCTCAGAAGTTAGGATACTAATCTAAAGATCTCAACTGTGAAGACTAAATCACTAGATCTCTTAAAATGATCCATGTCCCTTTGCACTTAGTGATTTTACAAACTGGCTAATTCGTACGATTTTATACGATGTGATTAGTACGTACTATTATAGTAGCCTATATTTAAAAAAAAAAAAAAAAAAAAAACAAGCATGAAGCTACACTCTTCAGTGAGCAGATAGGCTATTACGCAAATCCAGATCGTACGAATTTGTCACCAATTTTCAAAAACGTAAAACAGTCACGAATTTTATTAAAGCCATTTCAACCTAAATTTTTCTGGAGAATCAAATTGAACTTTGTGTGGCTTGGATACCACGATGAACAAACTCTGTAGTGTCCTACACAGTGTATGTGTGTGTGTGTGTTTTGCATATAGTTGTTAAAGGAATTAAAACACTCTGTATCCCCCTTAAGTGTGTGGGTGAAAAATGAGAAGTCTTCATAGCACCGGCGCTCGACTGTTTATATTATACGTTTAGACGAGTGAAGCTATTTCTTTAGTTCGCTTCCATCTTATTTGCCGCTTTCTGCTCCAATCAGGTTCCCTAGACTCTGAAACACTCCCCCTCTTCATGCAAAACATCTGTGGGAACTTTAATAGATGAAAGCTCAAAACCGCAATCGACTTCCTTTTGTTTTCAAGAAGTCACTTTACGTCAGCCGGTTACTGAAAACAGATAAACCTTCAAAAGAGTGAGCGTTTGATTAAAAAACTTGCTTTCTTAACACGCCTTACAGCATAGATTAAGAGATTGCTTTGCCATATGTGTTGCCATACAAGTGCACGTTGAAATTAAACTTTCTTTAATGACGTGACATACATTTTAATGACATGTAAAATCTGTCTGCACGCTTCCCAAACAAGAGCCACGTATCCATTAATGTGAAAGAGATTCTGCATCTATGCTATAAACATCAAGGGACTATTTTGGAAAAGAATAAAAGGCTTCAAATATTGAAACAGGTAGATTATTTAAATGGTGTGGAAATGGATGGATTTCATGTGCAACTCTATCAACTTCAACACTATCAGATTTATTGATGCTTTAATTGATAGAAAGATAGTTATATAAACTGTGTGACAACTAACTAATCTAACTGAGACAATATACAACATACACTTCACAGGACAGTGATCATGAAGGATATGGTTATTACAGCCTCAAAAAGTTTCATTACTGGAGCAAATATTTCCACTGAATAAAACAGGATTAGATGCTGCTGCTCTTAAATGAGTTAATCAGTGTAATAACTGCAATGACCCTGCAATAGTTCCCATGAATCAGGGACAGAATCCCAGAAAAGAGCATTTATTTAGTATTCTCTGGAATTTCATATTTAGTTTGTCCATAATTTAATCTTCTTGACCCAGTTGCAGTCAAACATAGTGGGAAAATTATTTAAATTCCAGCATATATGCAGGGACTATGCAGACACTGAGCAACATGTATAGTTTTTCTTAAAATGAACCTAGATGTGAAGAATTTTGCATGAAGAGCAGCTACAGTTACCTACTCACTAAAATATGATAAGTTGAATGCAGATGAAAAAAATGTGTATGTGCTCCAAAGGAAAAGACTAAAAACATCCTCACCACAACATTTAGGTAGCATTTATCAAATAAAATCTGGTAATGCTGGAAAGAAATTCAAACTAGACAGCCCTGCAGCGAATTGACAAGAATTTCCCTGCAGTAAATACCAAATCTCTGAAGTTCCAGAGCACACAGAGGCCTGACATAAACCTTCAGATCCCTTTGCTTATCATCCAATCTGACTAAACCTTCAGTGAGAGTGGGTAAGTTCTGGAAAATGCATGGGAAGTTGATATGAAATGCTTTTGGGAAGTTGATATGTCTCACATAGTGACATGCTATAGTCCACAAACATAATTTGCTAATTCTTTTAAGAGGTTTTTGAGAGGCTAAATGGGGTATTATTATTCAAAAATAACCTCAAGACCATTTAAACGAATTGGTGAAAATGGTGCAAAACTTGAAATTGTGGTACTGATTTGTCAAATGTGGCAAAACTTCAAGTGGTGCCAAAATTCACAACCTCAGTGCTATAAAGCGCCTCATGAAATGATGTGCCTGTGACATCTGTGTATCACCAGTGTGTATGGAGGAAAGTCTCTGACTTGAATGACTTCAAAGTCAGCAAGATCATGACAGATTATTTTCCTGAATAAAAAGTATGTTGCACTGCATCACAATCCAATTCTAAACAAAGCCTTCTGTGTGCCAATGGATTAAAAAACTCTGTCAGTGGGGAAAACTGCTGAATACCTCAGAAGAATGCAAAGGATTTGCCTTCCTGGTATGTACATTCCGCCAAGATTTAGGAAACCGTATTATGGAGATACTGCATCAAGAATGATCACGGAGGCTTTCCCACATTTTGCCTTGTACCTCTCTTTGACCTCAGTTGCATTTGTTCACAGATCAATCAATGCTCAAATATCTGCACAAATTGAGCAAACGTTCATAAAAAAATACTGGAAAAAAATACTTTTTTTCTTGTGATCCGTGAGAACTAACCTGTAAATCTTTATAAATACAGACCAATCTGTAGAAGCTGCTTTTAAATTAACTTGGTAGCCACTGAAGGAACAAAGATACCACTGTAAAACTCATTCCTTTTAACTGCCACATTTAAAAGGAATTGAATTAGAGATGATTATTTAAAAATGAATTAACACCAAGGCAAAAACAAAGAAATCAGCAGATCAAGATGCTGATGCACCGTGAGTTCAGTGGGGAAAGCAGCGATGAAGTCGTGTATATAGATCATTTTGTCATGTTTTGGAAACATTATTAATTCTAGAGATTAATAAATTAATATTTTTTTATAGGATTCATTTACACAAACACGTATACGTGTCACACAGACCGCGCTCACGTGTAGCGAAAATAGTATTTCAAAATCCCAGTCATGCCGATTACAATCAATAAGAAGTCATCAGACTACATAGTGTTATTTTCATGAACTGCATAAGCAATCCTGCAGGGTAAAATACGTTTTGTAAAATGTACAGTATAGCAAAAATGCATAGCGACCAAAGGACTAAATATCTCACATTGCATTTATATGCTTTCATTTCATTATCTTTGCCTATAGCTAAATTAGTATTGCGTCATTGCTTATTAAAACTGCGCAGAAGAAATATGCCTCCTTTTGAGATGGTCTAACATGACCAGTGACAGTATTTGGCCACTTGATGAAGGGTGATAAATCTCACAGGCTGGTTCTCTGCTCTGCTGACCAGATAATTGAGTCACTTTTTATGCACTGTTTAACTGTCCACGACCCTCTGTTGTTTACGTGTGAATTAATCCAGTGTTTTGTGTCCGGCGCCAGTGTTGGGCTACTGCACACACTGACAAACAGGACAGATGCATTCACTTATCAACATGCGACCTGTCTGAGGCATTTCGAAATAGACAATTGAGCAAGACACTGATAATTGAGTGAAAACAACAGCTTGTTGTCAAACAGATTTTTTACCTAATCATGTCCCCCCCTCCAAAGATGCATTTATATTTTTAATATTAAGCCGAGTTTAGTCGAGGGATTTTGTCAGTGATTTTTTTTTTTTTTTTTTTTTTAATACACCTTTCGGTTGTTCGATATGTTATTGGTGTCTTGAGCAATATAGTGAGACTCAAATCAGGGGAATATTTGTGTAGTCGTATTCAAGCGTCACGAGCAAATTCTTAAAATTGAGAGAGAGATGTGTGTGTGTGTGTGTGTGTGTGTGGGGGTAAGGCGATATATTTTATTAGATATTATAAAATAAACTAGGCTACATGAAATTAAATCTCGCTGACGTTGCGGCACAGTGTGATCGAATACGTGTTGTTTTGG
This sequence comes from Ctenopharyngodon idella, assembly GCF_019924925.1. NCBI lineage: Eukaryota > Metazoa > Chordata > Actinopteri > Cypriniformes > Xenocyprididae > Ctenopharyngodon > Ctenopharyngodon idella. The sequence goes on from NC_067224.1 coordinate 2,458,790, forward strand.
TCACAATATGACAGTAGCCCTAAAACTGTCTTAAAATTATAATAAAAATGAAAGCATAATTTAACATTTCGGACACGATTATTTGTGACACGGCACTTTGCTATTTCCTACATAGCAACGCTTATGAACTGCAATATCTCCAGTTAATAATGTGCATCTCTTCACTAATGTTAATTATTCTGACGCGCTTGTCTTTTCCCCGTTGCGTTTCTCAGGTAAAACGCTCGTCCGGAGCAGTACATGACCTTCTGTGCGCGAAAAGAGGCCAACAGTGACGCTGTGCGCACGAGACTTGGAAGTTCACCTTCTCTGGGTCCCACAGACCGACAGATGCGTGTCCTAATGATGTTGACATATTCACACAACAGCGAGCGAGGCAGCGCTGTTTCGCGGCAGCAACAGAGTTCTCAAACACCTTTTTATAAGTCTGAAGTCTTTCCCCTCCACCCGACCTGTTAAAACCACGCCTACAGAGCAACACAATTGGTCCGAAAGCGTCAAAGAGCCAATCAACAGAGAGCTGCTGCTCGAAACATGCAACACATCCACACAGCTGAAGCCTATGGAGTTCAGAAGCACTGGGAATATCTCTGTGCTGGACCCCGTTCTCCGCATATCGCGCTCTGCTGAAATGTGTGTGCGTGAGAGGACGTGTGTGTGCGAGCGTGTGAAGGTGTATACCTCCAACAAGTAAAGACAGAGGAATTATTCCGAGGCAACGAAATATTTCAACACATCTCTTTGGCAGGACTCGGGACGATCTCATTATTACAGGAATGTCTGTTTTAGAGAAAGCCCAAGGAAACCGACATACGCCGCAAGCAGACATACAGTGACTCGGTCGTCTTTAATTTCATCCTTTAATTTTTTTTTTTTCTTCTCGATTTCATAGCGCGCTGACAAAAGACAAGCGGCAGCCGCGAAGATTAATGGATAGCTGTTTCTCACTTTCTCTTTTACACACTTTGTTGGAATCCAGCTAGTGCAACAATTAAGAGACTCACGCACTGAGGTGTTGCAGGGACGCTGGACTTGGTGAAGCACTTCTCCAGCGCAGATTTTTAGCTGATTGCACATCCAGACGCTCGTTTTAAGGAACACCGCATCTGCTATCTGGACTTGAATGAGCTTCCCGATGAGAGATCCAGTTATTCAAGGATCCAGTATGGCATATCACCCGTTTTTACCTCACCGGGGTCCGGAATTTGCCATGAGTGCAATGCTGGGTCACCAGCCGCCCTTTTTCCCGGCCCTGGCACTGCCACCCAACGGCTCCCTGTCCCTGCCCGGGGCGCTGGGCAAACCGATAATGGAGCAGCTGATGGGCGCAGCAGAGACCGGCCTTCACTTCTCCTCACTGGGACACCAAGCCGCCACCGCGCATCTCCGGCCTCTGAAGACACTCGAGCCCGAGGAAGAGGTTGAAGACGACCCGAAAGTGCACCTAGAAGCCAAAGAACTCTGGGAGCTTTTTCACAAGCGCGGCACAGAAATGGTTATCACAAAATCGGGAAGGTAAACTGGAATTATTCAGTAAACGACCTCCAATTAAGTCAAACAGACACCGAGATTATAGTAGTTATCAAACATGAATACTGATTGTTTTATTGATCTGAGTGACTCACGGGTTTCTTTTGAGGAGCAATTATGGGACACATGATAGCTGAATATTGCTTTTTTATTGTTTATTTAATTTGGGAGATGTTGATGCAAATGTTTCTGAACAAAAAATACAACCCAACTTGAACTAGGCCTATAAATGTCTCAATCTAATATTCATCGAATGCGAACATCTGGAATAGCAAATTTTGCTCCATAAAAGCTGATTTCGAACAGTGAAATTCACAGCTTGCATTATTATAAAAAATATAGCCTATGCAATGGTGTCGAATTAGCACGGTTTGATTGTAACTTAGTTTTGCCGTTATTCTTCACGTTAAGGCTAATGGCTGGGCCTAACCCTTCATTTACACACACAACAAAATCATCTCAGATGTTTGAAATTATTGTTTCTCTGGAAAGCAAAATTTTGCTCCACAACCTTATTCTTGTTGTAGCTACTGAGATATAGAAATATAACTCTGCTAATCTGTCTTTTCTGTATAGGCGAATGTTCCCTCCGTTTAAAGTCAGATGCACGGGCTTGGACAAAAAGGCCAAATATATTCTGTTGATGGATATTGTTGCGGCTGACGACTGCAGGTATAAATTTCACAACTCTCGCTGGATGGTGGCGGGAAAGGCTGACCCCGAAATGCCAAAACGGATGTACATTCACCCCGACAGTCCGGCCACTGGAGAGCAATGGATGTCTAAAGTCGTCAATTTTCACAAACTTAAACTGACGAATAACATCTCCGACAAGCATGGATTTGTAAGTACCAATTAGCTACGTCTATCAACTTTTTCAGTTATTATTATTATTATTATTATTGTGGTTGTTGTTCAAATACATATGTTCAGTGCTTGCATGTATTTTTATGTATTTATCGCGATATGTCTAACTAATTTCATTTCAACTATGTGCACATAAATACAATCCGAGCATGGGGAAAAAAAACGTTGATAAAGAAAAAAATCGCAGGCTTCGACTTGTTAGTGGACAAGAAGTATGCAGAAAGTGTGCCCCATAGCCTAAATACGATTTCTTTACCCTTTATGAAAATGTTTGGAAGTCAAGAATATTTGATGAAACTTCGGCCTTATTTATATTTCAGACGATACTAAACTCCATGCACAAATACCAGCCGAGATTTCACATCGTGAGAGCCAACGACATACTGAAACTCCCATACAGCACGTTCAGAACCTACGTGTTCCCCGAGACTGATTTCATTGCTGTCACTGCCTACCAGAACGACAAGGTTGGTCATTACGAACTTTCTGTGTTGAATCTGATTGAACTGTTAACCTAAATACTTTGCACTAAATTTGTAACTACATAAAGCGCGTCCTTACAGGAGGAGTAATGTTTGGTGCGTTCAGTACTTTTGTCATATACGTTCTTGTAGTTGTTATGCAGTGCATTTATTCTCTATTATTATTAGATTTATCACTGAGGCCTACATCATACTGCAAAGCCTTCACACATGGACAAAAATACAGAAAACACATACACTGTCGTTCTTTCACTTTCTCCTCTTTCACATGCACGTTATCTTACATTTAATTAAATGATTCAAAATTTAAGCAGTTATTTAAACGTTTGTTCATGGGAACATGCTTGTGTGTGTGTGTGTGTGTGTGTGTGTGTGGTCCTGGTAAACCCTACATTGTGGGGACAAAATGTCCTCACAAGGATGGCAATATCCAAAATCCTTGTCCTTGGGAGGACATTTTTTGGTCCCTATGAGGAAAACAGCTTATAAATCATATTAAGTGATTTAAAAAAAAATAATAAATAAATAAATTAAGTGATGTTTTTTAAAAATGTAAAAATGCTGAAAGTTTTTTTTAAGATGGGTGTAGTGTAGGGGGATAGAATATGTTTGTACAGCATAAAAAATTACAGTGTCTATGGGAAATCCTCAAAACATGCAAACCCAGTGTGTGTGTGTGTGTGTGTGTGTGTGTGTGTGTGTGTAAGAATGAGAAGGAAGGACTGGCCATAGTGGGAAGTACTGAAGAAGAGAAAAAGAGACTCTGTGTGTGTATATTTTTTAGAAAATGGCTGAAATATTAACACTCCAGGAACAAACTGTTACAACACTAAATGCTTATGGGGTGACAAGGAGAGGAGGTTGAATTCATGTTGTGAGGTTGTAGATATAAAAAGGTTTCCAATATTTATGAGCTGGAAATGTCTCCATTGTTTCCTGAAAATCCCAGTGTTGCCTCTGTAAAAATAACTTACTTTTTTTTTTAGACAAGTCACTGCAGGCATAATATTGGTATATTAATACAAAACAAGCATATAGGCCAGCCAATTAAACAATAAATGTGAAAGGTGATCGTAATGAGTCAGAGTCCTAAAGTGCCCTTTGAATATGTTTTAATATGCTGTATACGTGCAAAAAAGAGTATTCAATAGGTTAATGAAACTGAAAAACATGCAAGTTATCTTTTTTCATGTACCGATTACCTTTCATTACATTTCAGATAACACAACTGAAAATTGATCACAATCCTTTTGCAAAAGGATTTCGTGACACTGGAAACGGGAGACGCGAAAAAAGGTACAACTGCACTAGTTGCTTATTTATAGCATTCCATAACATTGTGAAATTCAGAACACTATTAGTTATTATAGAGGCATGCATTTTGCATGAATGCATTTAATTCGTTTAAAAGAGAGACTCATTAAAAACTCGCGAACATATTTAATGAAATGATTCGTTTGTTTGCACTGAAATTTTTTTTCTCAATGTTCTGTCTTCGAAAACACAGAAAACAGCTGGCTCTGCAATCGATGCGTTCATATGAGGAGCAGCAGAAAAAAGAAAACGGGACGTCAGACGATTCCTCGGGCGAACAAGCGTCCATCAAATGTTTGCGCCAGGCTTCGTCTCCTGCGGTCTCAACTGTTGGACAGAACTTTAAAGGTTAGATAAGCCAACGCTATCGTTTTCTTTCTGATCAAATCAACATTTTTTTTTTTTTAGAATATCCTAAGATATATGACTGCAATGACAATCGAATCAGTTCTCAGGCTAATGATACAAAGACTGCTCTTGCTTTTGTCAGGGAAAAAAAAAAACGATTTAGAATCTCCAGACTAATCACTTGTTGAGTGTAATTAAAATGTGCTGAATTTCCCTCGTATTTTACCATGTAAGACACCAAATTAGTATTATTTAATGTGCATTTTGTGTTGCCACTGACTGATGAATTGTCACGATTTTTCTTCTCGCAGATTTTTGTGACAGTGATGAAGATAGTGATGATGAAGACAAAGATGGGAACGTGAAAGAGGGCCCAGACTCGAGCAAAATTTCCACCACGACTGAGGATTCAAAGGATCACGATGCGAGTTTAGGCAAAAATCTGTTTGGTGAAAGTGACTCTGCCGGTCGGAGAACTGAGAAAACACGTGCGGACTCACGGCAGAGTCCCATCACGCTCATCTCTAGCACCACTCGGTCCGGCGAGGAGCTCAAGAGTCCAGGCCGGGAACAGGCCAAAACAGACGACTGCCGGACAGTGAGCAAAGAGAATTACATGCCATTGACTGTCCAAACAGACGGGGCTGCGCACTTAAATCAAAACCACTTGCACAATTTCGGATTTCCGCCGGGTTTGGCCGGGCAGCAGTTTTTCAATCACTTGGGTGGTGCCCATCCGTTCCTCTTACACCCTAGTCAGTTCAATATGGGAGGCGCTTTCTCCAACATGGCCGCAGGGATGGGCCCCATACTGGCAGCAGTTTCCTCCGGAGGGGTCAGTTCGATGGACACGAGCAGCATGCCATCACCCTCGCAAAGCCTCACGGGAGCACCGCTGCCCTTCCATCTGCAGCAGCACGTCCTGGCGTCGCAGGTAAGACCATTAATGATGATTAGCAAGTGGCATGGATGCTTTAGTCCTATAGCCCTAACCCGTTGCAGGATGTGCATGAAGCATTTTAGGGATTTTGTGGTTGCATTTAGGACTTCTGGGGGTGGGAAAAAAACGAGGCGTGGCATATCTTGCAGTGTTTAATGGTCTTTGTTGCACAGTCCATAAATTGTCAGCAAATATAGAACAACTGACAACTGTTGCTGGGATTTGCAGTAAAGCTGTTCTTGACGGATGTGTGCAGACAGTAACACGTAACAATTAATTTATAAAAAAGATAGCATATAGGCCTATATATATATATATATATATATATATATATATATATATATATATATATATATGCTGAAAAACAAATTAACATTCAAATAGTAACAGTAACTAGTTTTGTGGGTTAATCAGGTATAGATCTTTAAGGTAACAATTGCAGGTTGCCACTTTTTCTAAAAAAAAAAATATATATATATATATATATATATATATATAGGCGTATGTGTGTGTCAAGAGAAAATGACTGAATATAAATATAGGTCCAAGAAAACCAAAAAGCTTCTTCTAATCAGAGTTGTTGAACTGTACATTTTTAATTACACATTTTTTTTACCTCTGGTGTTGATAAAAACGGCATTTTTTAATATCCAATTTTCGTCGCCATTGACGTTCATGTGTTGATTCTTAGTCAGTTTGCATCAGACATATTGCACTGTGTATGATGAGCACAAACTGTTTCAGATGTTATATTTTATTAATCTATCTGTCTATCTCTCTCTATCTCTCTATCTATCTGTAGGGTCTGGCTATGTCTCCTTTTGGAGGTCTTTTCCCGTATCCTTACACATATATGGCCGCCGCGGCTGCTGCTTCATCTGCCGCCTCTTCATCGGTCCATCGTCATCCTTTTCTAAACGCGGTGCGGCCCCGGTTGAGGTACAGCCCTTACTCTTTAGCGAGCGTCCCCGATAGCACTTTGCTTACGACGGCTCTCCCACCCATGGCGAGCAGTGCCATGGATCTGAAGGCAGACGGGATGAACACGAGTCCCGCTTCAGCTCCTCTAGACTCTGAGGTCACCAGCCGCTCGTCCGGTTCAGTATCACTATCACCAAAAACCTGCGCCGACAAAGATTCAAGCACCGAGTTACAGAGCATCCAGCGCCTGGTCAGTGGACTCGAATCCAAACAGGACAGAGCACGCAGTGTGTCTCCATAGACCGGGCATGATGAAGACATTGACAGACCTACAGGTTGCGTACGACGATTAACCCGTTTACAATACGGACCTGCATCGGAGAAATAAGTTTAGACTCAAAATGCACTTTGGTAAAACAAGAATAAACACCTAATATGTATGTTGTTCTTTTGTTAAATTAAAACAGTAACTTTGATTTTTTTTTTCTCCAACAACTTAAATACCAGAGAAGTATTGAACAACGAACAGTTTGGCAAGGATATCAGAGACTGAATAAATGAATAAAGCTGCTGCTCCTCTTTATGTTGTACGTCAGGTTGAGAGTGATTTAATTTAATATGCACTCTGATAGGTTCTTGCTTTATTTTAATTTGATATTACTTTATCAGATGTGTTTGAAAACATTCATGATTTAAATTTGCCGGAGGCATAAGACCAGACCTAATCAAGACTGCTGTTTTTTTTAAGTTAACTGTTTTATTCTGCATTATTTGAAGCCCAAATTCATCAATAACGAAATCTACATACTTTTTTTTTTTTTTTTTAAGAATATTTTGCAGTGTGACGGAGATTTCGCAGTAAACCCTTAGTATATATATATGTACTTTTTTTTATTTATTTCTTTTTCGTGAATTGAGGAAGGCAGTCTAGTCAAACATTTATGTTGTTTTATTGTCCAAAGTTGTCAATCAGTCCACAGACCACTGATTAATTGTCTAGATTAACAGACGCGGTACTAAATTGCTTATAAAATCCAGCTTCGTGATAAAAGGGATCATATGGATCAAAAATGGTTATAATAAATACAAATGTAAATAACGATATATATATAACATATTTATGTAATTATTTCATATGAATATTGCTTGTATATAACTGAGGTTCTTCGTTTGTTTGTTTGTTTGTTTGAGGGAGCTTAACTTAATTTATTGTTGATATATGTGTAAAATAGTTTGTGAGCATTTTCCTTGTTGATTACGTTCTCATTTGCGATTTCACTCGTAACAACACAGCGCTAGTTTCTCTAGCGGAAAAAATAAATGTGCCATCATCGTTTTGATTAACTGTTGTGTGTTTAAGTGCTTTGGTTCAAACAAATTAAAGGCGATAACACAATGCATCAATGGCTTGAAAGTGATGACACTTTTCTTTCACAACAACTAAAAATGCTTTAGTCAAAGTGTGTGTTTAAATTGACTTTTTGTGATCTATGAGCCTAAACTGCCCCTCCAAAAAAGTGCAGAAAAAGCCTAAGGAAATAAAGGTTTTCCATTGTGTTCCCATTGTGTTCGGACTCCAACTTGCTTAGTTTTTAACGAAATAAACGTACTAATCAAAATGAAGTGATTCTACTTATAGCTATTCATTCACGTGTTGTAGCTACAGATGTAGGGAAGATAGGCTTAATGAAGGATGATACCGAGAAAGTGATAATATCTCAACATGTCGTAGAATGAACTCTTCCCTGTACATTAAGCTTTATAAGGCCCGTCGTGCATGTTTATTAGATCGATGTGAACCTGAAAGAATGTAAAATAACTTGACTGCTCACTCTCTGGAGCCTCGAGTCAGAGTTTATCGCTTATATCTTTATTTGTATAAAGTATGGTTAATAAGTAACGGCATTGGCGCTGAAGAACAGTGGTAAACACCACGTAAACTATCGCAATTGCTCCTTCTATTGCTCACCTGGCGCCTTCGTTATCAGAGTCGTGTTTATTACACGGCGGCGACGGAGCGTCTGAGTTCTGCTGTGATAAAGTCAAGCGTGTCGCCACCCAGCGGTCACAGGGCAAAGTACATGTCAAAGAGCAAAGTGTCAGTTACATACATGTTCTCGCAAGTGTTAACTTGAAAAAGCAGGCTATTTAACGTGTCATTATTTAAAAGTCTATATGCAGGAGTCCGTTTACAGCAAACAATGCTGATAACATTCCGAGCGACGTGAAAAACTAATATATCCATTAAGAAACATACTGGATTCTGACCTAAATATGTATCGCTGTGCGGTTAAACTTCTCATTAGGTAAAGAGGTCAGACTGGGTTTCATTGTTTGCCTGTTTGACTAATATATTCTATTAAAACAATACAACAATACTCTAAAGCTTTCGATGTGAAGACAACTCTCCATGTTCTAACCTATGTCAAAACATTAAAATAAAGAAAGGATTATTTAAAATATTTGAATGTTAGATTTCAGACATGGCCAATCTTTCATAAATGGTTGGTGTAATTGAAATGGAATCTGCAGAAATTTGCAAAAAGATAATGCACACACACACACACACACACACACACACAAAGATCTGTTGTCATTTTCTAATCTCCATGCCGTTCCAAACCAGAATGCATTACTTTCTTCTTTGCAACACAAAAGAAAATGTCTCAGTTTTTTCTGTCCATATATATAATGAAACTCAGACGGGTCGAATGTTGTTTTGAGACCAGAGTTCTTCAAAATAACTTCTCTTGTGTTCCGAAGAACAAATAAAGTCACGTTTGGAACGACACGAGCGCGAGTAAATGACAGAATTCACACCCATGTCAAAAGATAATGAGATGCATAATATAGGCTACAAACAATTAAATCATAATTCTGAACGTCATAATAAAGTAAAAATACTAAAATAAAAATCTAATGAGGATACAATAAGACTACGGGACCATTTAAAATTCTAATTCAATATTTCCAGCAGGATATGCGCTGATGGGAATATTAGATCATTCTCAAATGACTCTTATTTGATTGGATCCCAATTATAATAGTTTCCACCAAATTATTTAACAAAGGATGAAAACTGCCAGCCTAATGCGTGATTGAACCTGTGACTCTCTACATTTGATATGATTTGATTGCAAAATCATTCGTGCTTGTGGGCGAATGTTCAACGTTGTAATCCAGAGCCAGTATAATTTGTTATAATAGTGGTAAGATCTATATAGTTTGAAAATAAGTATAAAGAACATTTAGGTATGAGGATGCATCTTTGTGTTCGAGCTGCAGGAGTTGATCAACGTGATCAAAGCGCCACCTGCTGGTGATCCGAAGCTCTGAGAATCACCGCTTTCACTTTCATCCTGAGAGAACGATGGATTAAATCAAAAAAAAATATTTATTTTTCAAATGTTTGTGTGACAGAACTCTACAGGCATCTACTAATATTTTGAAAATACTCTCTTTCTGTAGGTTCTGTAGCGTTTTTGTTGTTTTCTTAATTTACTGACCTTCTTCATTAATTTCATAGCGTGTTCAAAATGATATTTTATTTGTGAACTAAATACCTTTCTTTTAAATTCACATCTTTAACGTCCTTAATAGTTAAAGTACTAAACAACTATAAGCTCATTTAAGTTTATTACTATAGGCCTATACACTCTAAAAAATGCTGGGTTGAAAATGGACAAACCCAGCGATTGGGTTGCTTTAACCCAGCGGTTGGGTTAAATGTTTGCCCAACGTGCTGGCCAGTTTTATTTAACCCAAATATTGTTTAAAAATTACTATATGGCTGGCTTAAAATGAACCCAAAATAGGTTGGAAATTAAAAATCAGATTACTAGAGGCAACAATAATAATCAAAAGGTGAACATTTATTAATAAGCAGTTTAATAAATGTTTATTGTTTAATTGTTATTCATTAATCTTATTAATAAATGCTCATTTATTAAACATACCAATAAATGTTAATTTCCAACATACTTTGGGTTCCTTTTAAGCAAGCAATACAGTATTTTTTTAAACAATAGTTTAAAAAATAGCAGAACAATGCATAAACAATAGCAGAAAACCATAGCAGAATAATGCATCACCTTGCCATATTGTGTGCATTTTTTTGCTATAGCTGTTAAATTGAATAAAAATTGTCATCATTTGCTGCCAATTGACTTCCATTGTATAGCCAAAAACAGACATTTCTCAAAATATCTTCTTTTATGTTCCACAGAAGAAAGAAAGTCGTACATGTTTGGAACGACAATGAATCAATGATTATTTTGGGGTGAATTACAACTTCAGTGTCAAGGTTTCCACCACACCCAGATATGGGAAAAGTTCATGCCTGCCGCACAAACACACACTTTGCACTCAATAGCCAACAGTTTGCCATATAGATGACTCACAAAGATACTCGCTCCAGTGACTCATCGCATGTTGCTCATCACAAGGAAAACGCGTGTGATATTTACACCTCCACCCGTGCTTACGGCCAAACGCGCTTCTGCAGCAGCAGTTTCAGTCTGCTCTTTCATGTGTCATTCAGACGAACACACAGATCTGGCACGTGATCAAAAGACACAGTGAAAGAAGACTGAAGTTGCATCTCTTCTCATCAATGCTGATTTGTATTGCAACATGTTAAGCAAGGTTTTTTATGTAAGGAAATGAAATTCTCACACCAGAGTTTCCTGAACTCTCCACTATAGCGCAAACAGTTGCTGAACATGCAGAAATGGTACAATTTTCAAAATATTTAAGAGACATAATTTGGTTGAATTTTATGCATGTCTGTAAATTTTCAGTAAGAATACATCTTGTTCATATCAATGAGAAAAACTCTTAAATTTCAGCCTTTGCACATGACGGATGTATGAAATGCTCCCTTACAGAAACGATTGACTAATCATGCCTTTGTAATTCCCACTCATTGAGTCCAAACATCTTTAAATATCTCCAATATATCCTATAGTGCAGTTCATGCAGCACACAATATGTTTCACACAAAGCTTTACCACAAGTTACAGACACTACCTAATCATGTTGACTTTCATTTATTATTAAGACAAGACACTCCAGGTGAATACGAGGAAAACTGATAGATACCATCATACTTCTCCAGTTGATTGATTACGTTAACAATTGCAAACACGTTTTGTATTACAGGTTTTCTGATATGTAAATATGCAAATGAGGCACTAATTAAATATGCACTAATTTGCATTTCCAGCACAGACATCTGAATAAAGCAGGTTCATAATTCTTTTTTTGATTTTGTCGACATATTAAAGGTTTTTATAGAGAGGATTCTGGATTTCTCTTTTATCACTAAATGTCCAGGAGTAAAACAAAACTTCAGAATATAGATATGAATAAAACTGTTGTAAGTGTATTTGGTGTAAGATTTCTGACTCAAACTCACCGCCTATAAAGAGATGGATTGAGACTGAAATCTACAGACGCAAAAAGATATAGTGTAATAAAATAAACACATAACAGTGTATTTTGGAAGTTTTTTTCTCATGTCAAGGCTTTAATCTGTATTTTAATAAAACACAGATAAAAATGATGAACTATATAATACATTATGGCAACATTTGCTTCATTCATTACTGTAGGTGAAGGTGTTGCGGCTTCAGGAAACAAGAGACTGTAGAGGTTTATTATTCATCCAAACTATTTACATGACTTCTGCGGTCTAGACAAGAGACATAATAAACTGGCTAAACCAATTATCAAACAGGAATTTATTCTGGATGTTTCATTGGACTGATGTTGCATCCTGATTGGTCGAGTCCCTCATGATCACATGACCTGTGTGTAGATGTATCCAAGTGCTGTAGTGCTATAACTATTCGTGTTAAATGTAAGTAAATCTGTTTGTATGTGTTCGTACGTATTTTACAAGGTGGCTAATTCGTACGATTTATCAAAACCCCAGTATATTAACAGAGTGTAATTTTTGGTGAATTGCATCAGTTTGACCTGCAAAAGTCATAAATATTTATTTATGATATAATATGAATGTTAACTTAGTAGTAGTAGCTTATATGGAACCCACAACAATTACAAAAATGTATCATCCTCATATTTTAATTCAACAAAGTGAGATTTCAATGATATTTTGACCACTGAGGTAATTTCCAGAATCTGCTGGTCACCTTAATCTTCCAAAGACATCTGACCTTCTTTCTGTGGCTGAATGAACCTGATTTCTACAGTCATCAAATAAACCGCTTCGATCAGTAACTTCTGGTCAACTAGCGCCACCTTCTGTTCACATGAAGTGTTTCTCTTTACGCACTTTTTTCCTCACTGGTTCACTGCCTTGATGAACTGAATATGAATGATAATCTCACTGGGACACTGTGAACGTCCAGATTCAAGTTGTTTATCATGACCTTTGAAACATTTTGATCTAAAAGCTTCTTGCTGAAATGCTTGAAATTAGATAAGTTCTGTAACAATGATATCCATTGTTGCGAATTTCTTTACAAAACAAAAAGTAAAAGTATTAGATGTAGATTTGGTTGGGAAACAATAGGGAAACATGGGTCTGATTGGTCACTGTATTTTCCGCAGGCGTTTTTTCTCATTGAAACCAGAAATGACTGATGACGCGGGTGTGATGCTGTGTCACGCCGCACGAGGGCGACATTTACCAGTTCATTTACAGCTCAGGTTTGTTTCCTCAGGAGTTTTCATCTAAAGTGGCTCTTAATGACTAATGCTAAAAAAAACGTGTAATTTTTACAAAAAAAAAAAAAAAAAAACTTAACTATTTAACTGTAAGTTGCCTTACCATACATAATGAAAAATATGCATTATATTTAATTTGACTGTAAATTACTGTCAAATGGTTTTTGACAGTAAACACTTTAAATTACCACATAATTTACGGTTATAAACAGTAACAGGACATTCCAAGAAGTCCTTGTGTGACACGTCACACATGATTACATTAATTTAAATTTGTTTCTTCTCATTTTTGTCTATAGGCCTATCTCATGTATTGAATCTGCAAACATATCTGCTTTACATGCAGTTTGCAATTGTAAAACTTTTTTCAAAACACTAAACACAGTTCTCTACATTAGACACATCACTCAAAACTAACAGCTTGTGTTTCATTTTGAAAACACTGCCACTGAAATACCACACGTTTACTGATTATCTACAGCCAATGATCAAGTGTGAAAACACTTATACATAAATTGATCACTTAGAAATCAAAAAGAAAGAAACACAATTTTCACCCTTGCATTTCTCTTTATTTTGTAAATATATACTGAGTATGCACACAAGTTATTTCTATTTCTACAGCGCTTTATACAATACAGACTGTTTCAAAGCGGCTTCACAATAGCAACAAATTCAAATTCTGCTGTAAAGCAGCTCTGAAAAGCCAATAGTGTCATTATACAGCTGAAGTCAGTTCAGTATTGATTCAGTTCAGTTCGATAACTGTAAAGTTAATCTACAACATACAGTATATACAGTTGCAAGAAAAAGTATGTGAACCACTTGCAGAATTTGTGAAAATGTGAAAAATTTTAACAAAATAAGAGAGATCATACAAAATGCATGTTATTTTTCATTCAGTACTGTCGTGAGTAAGATATTTTACATAAAAGATGTTTACATATAATCCATAAGACAAAAAAAATAGCTGAATTTATTAAAATGACCCCATTCAAAAGTTTGTGAACCATTGATTCTTAACACTGTGTTTGGTTACCTGGATGATCCATGACTGTTTTTTTTGTTTTGTGATGGTTGTTCATGAGTCTCTTGTTTGTTCTGAGCAGTTAAACTGAGCTCTGTCCTTCAGAAAAATCCTCCAGGTCCTGCAGATTCTTCAGATTTCCAGCAACTTTTGCATATTTAAACCCTTTACAGCAGTGACTGTATGATTTTGAGATCCATCTTTTCACACTGAGGACAACTGAGGGACTCAAACACAACTATTAAAAAAGGTTCAAACATTCAGTGATGCTCCAGAAGGAAACACGATGCATTAAGAAACACGATGCATTAAAAGTCAGGGGTGAAAACTTTTGAACAGGATGAAGATGTACAAATTTTTCTTATTTCGTTTAAATATCAGTTTTTTTTCCATTTAGTACTGCCCTTCAGAAGCAACAGAAGATACTTACATGCTTCCCGGAAGACAAATTAAGTACAATATTTCTTGATCTTCAAATTCAAAAAGTTTTCACCCCCCATCTATTAATGCATCATCCTTCTGGAGCATCAGTGAATGTTTGAACCTTTTTTAATAGTTGTGTTTGAGTCCCTCAGTTGTCCTCAGTGTGAAAAGATGGATCTCAAAATCACTCAGTCACTGCTGTAAAGGGTTCAAATATGCAAAAAATCTTCGAAATCTGAATAATCTGCAGGACCTGGAGGATTTTTCTGAAGGACAGAGCTCAGTTTAACTGCTCAGAACAAACAAGAGACTCATGAACAACCATCACAAAACAAAAAACAGTCGTAGATCATCCAGGTAACCACACACAGTATTAAGAATCAATGGTTCACAAACTTATGAATGGGGTCATTTTAATAAATTCAGATTTTTTCAAATTTTCAAAAATTTTTTGTCTTGTTGATTATATGTAAACATCGTTTATGTAAAATATCTCACTCAGGACAGTACTAAATAAAACAATAACATGCATTTTTGTATGATCTCTCTTATTTTGTTAAAATTATTCACATTTTCACAGATTCTGCACGTGGTTCACATACTTTTTCTTGCCACTGTACAGTGTATTTGTGCACATACATGTACGTGTGACAAACTACTGTGTACTCCGCTGCACTCTGAACAAGCAAAAGACAAGATAAAAACATTTTACAACTGTCACATCCGTGTGTAGTTTGGTGTGTTTATGGCTAATCATTTGATGTTTATGTGTAGAGTTACTATGCAAAAACACCATATTTGGAAGAGTTAAAATAGTTTTGAATGACGTGTTTGAGATGTGTGACGTTTTGCATCTTGTGTGTTCAGTGGTTTTGTGTGTAGAGTTTTAAGAAATGAGTCATAGTTTCAGAAATTGTAAGCAAAAAAAAGTAATATTTGCCTTAGACTTACAAAATAAATATTCATGGGAATTATGGGACATCACTATTAAGTACTGAGTTTTCGCTCACTAAATGCTTACCTGTCAGATGACCCTTTCATTTCAACAGTTGAGGTTTATTCAGTGAATTAGAAAATTAATCTATTAACATGCAGAAACATGCTAGCAACATGCTAAAGCATGCTAGCAACATGTAAAAACATGATAACAATGTGTTAAATCATGCTAAAACATGCTAGCAGTGTGCTAAATTAAGCTAAAACATGATAACAATGTGATCAATTATGCTAGCAACGTGCTAAAACATGCTGAGGTAAATTGTTAAAACATGGTAAAAATGTGCTAAATTATGTTAAAGCATACTAACAACATGCTAAAACATGCTAACAATGTGTTAAATAATGGAAAAACATGCTAGCAATGTGTTAAATCGTGATAGCAACATACTAAAACATGCTAATAATGTGCTTAAACATGCTAAAGCATGATAGCAATGTGTTAAATCATGTTAAACATGCTAGCAATGTGCTAAATAATGCTAAAAACTTGCTGCTAGCAACGTGCTAAAACATGCTACCAGTGAGGTAAATCATGTTAAAACATGGTAAAAATGTGTTAAATTATGTTAAAGCATACTAGCAATGTGTTAAATTTTTGCTAGCAACATGATAGCAGCATGCTAAATTATATTAACAACATGTTAAAACATGCTAACAATGTGCTAAATAATGCTAAAACATGCTAGCTATGTGTTAAATTGTGATAGTAACATGTTAAAACATGTTAGCAATGTGTTAAATCATGCTCAAACATTATAGCAATGTGATAAATCATGTTAAAACATGTTAGCAATGTGTTTTATTATGCTAACAACATGCAAAAACATGCTAACAATGTGTTAAATCATGCTAGCAATGTGTTAAATCATGCTAGCAAAATGCTAAAACATGCTAGCAATGTTCTAAATAATGCTAAAACATGCTAGCAATGTTCTAAATTATGCTAGCAACATGCAAAAACATGCTAACAATGTGTTAAATTATGATAGCAAAATATTTAAATTATGTTAATACATGGTAGCAATATGGTAAATCATGTTAAAACATGCTAACAATGTTCTAAATTTTGATAGCAACATACTAAAACATGTTAGAAATATTTAAATTATGTTAAAACATGCTAGCAATGTGGTAAATCATGTTGAAACATGCTTACTGTATTAAATTATGATAACAACATGTTAAAAATGTGCTAAAACATGCTAACAACATGTTAGCAACATTTTAAATTATATTAACATGTTAAAACATGCTAACAATGCGTTAAATCAGGCTAAAACATGCTAGCAATGTGCTAAATAATGCTCAAACATGCTAGCAATGTGCTAAATCATGCTAAAACATAGTAGCAATGTTCAAAATAATGCTAGCAACTTGCAAAATATGTTAACAATGTGTTAAATTATGCTAGAAACATGTTAAAACATACTAGCAATGTGGTAAATCATGTTAAAACATGCTATAAATATTTAAATTATGTTAAAAAATGTTAACAATTTTGGTAAATCATGTTAGAACATGCTAACAATGTTTTAAATTATGCTAACAACATGCTAAAACATGCTAGCAATGTGTTAAATAATGCTAAAACATGTTAGCAATGTTCTAAATCATGCTAGCAACATGCTGAAACATGCTATCAATGTGTTAAATTATGCTAGCAATATGCTAAAACATGCTAGCAATGTTTTCAATCATGCTAAAACATGCAAGCAATGTGTTAAATTATACTAATATATGCTGGATCATGCTAGCAATGTGCCAAATCATGCTAAAACATGGTAGCAATGTTCTAAATCATGCTAGTAACACTCAGAAACATGCTAACAATGTGTTAGATTATTATTATTATGGATCTCACTCATTAAACCCTTTATAGAAAAGATCATCTTTTATGTTAGAGCAGAAGGTGGTGAACAAGTAGTCCCAAATTTTCAACAGAGCAGCAAAAATCGCCAACCCTATTTATTACGTGAACTTCAGATTAAGTACCCAAACAAACAAACAAACAAACACAAGGATTGTTCAGATACAGCTGTACCTGAAATCACCCCCTATACCCTTATTCCTCATTCACTGTTCCCTACATTACTCCACTAATATAGTCCACTGAATGAGTGAGATCCATCTTCTGGTGAGATGGGGGAATCATAGAGGTGCATTGTGGGATTGAACGAGTGCACTCGATAATGTCCACTATGTTTTCGGACACCACTACATAGTGCACTACATAGACACAGCCTGTCTTACCAACCCTATCTGGACAGCTGAAAACTCATCTCTTCCATCAGCACTAACTGTGTCCTGCTGAGGAAAAAAGGTAACACTATTTAAAGCCTTTATGTATAATGCATGATGTACAATATAACTCTTTATATTGTTACGACCCCAGGTCTAGAGTTCAGGGGTGAAACATAAAGGAAAATAATCAAGCAGATTACTTTTAAAATAACTTTTCGGGTTCTTGTTTTTATTGTGAGGTTGAAGGAAAACAAGTTTTGCCAGCAGTCCAAACAATTAATAAGAATGCAAAAGTAACTTTAGGGCTAGGCCTGGCCAAAATAATAAACAAAAAGTAAATTACCTTAACCCAGAAACTAAATATCCTATGCAGAACAAAATAAAACAAAAGAAAATACAAGAACTTCCCTAACTCTTTAACTAAGCATAAATAGGAGACAATTTATCAAAAATAAATGGCACCTAGCCCCTACAGTGTTCATGACTCAAAGGCAACTTCTTATCAGATTACATAAGTGGCCACCACACCACTAAAAGAAAGAAAAGAACAATAAGGGAAAGAAAAAAAGAACATGATCAGTAGCTTGCTCAATGTTTACAGGACTCACAATCAAAGATAAGAGAACACAATTTCAACAGCATTCAACAAACACATGCTTTGCTCTATCTCTCTCTCGCCCTCTGGGGATGTCGCGCTTCCGTTTCTCTTTTCAAAGATGCCCGCGCTCTCCATGGCCAACAACTGCGCATGCTGACGGCACATCCAATTAGGGTGGAACAGCAGGACAAAGAGAGACAGCAGAACCAATGGAAGGAGAGAAGCACACACATATACACCGATCAGGCATAACATTATGACCACCTTCCTAATATTGTGTTGGTCCCCCTTTTGCTGCCAAAACAGCCCTGACCCGTCGAGGCATGGACTCCACTAGACCCCTGAAGGTGTGCTGTGGTATCTGCACCAAGATGTTAGCAGCAGATCCTTTCAGTCCTGTAAGTTGTGAGGTGGAGCCTCCATGGATCGGACTTGTTTGTTCAGCACATCCCACAGATGCTCGATTGGATTGAGATCTGGGGAATTTGGAGGTCAAGTCAACATCTCAAACTCATTGTTGTGCTCCTCAAACCATTCCTGAACCATTTTTGCTTTGTGGCAGGAGCATTATCCTGCTGAAAGAGACCACAGCCACCAATGAATACGGTTTCCATGAAAGGGTGTACATGGTCTGCAACAATGCTTAGATAGGTGGTACGTGTCAAAGTAACATCCACATGGATGGCAGGACCCAAGGTTTCCCAGCAGAACATTGCCCAAAGCATCACACTGCCTCCGCCGGCTTGCCTTCTTCCACGTGATGTAAAAGAAAATGTGATTCATTAGACCAGGCCACCTTCTTCCATTGCTCCGTGGTCCAGTTCTGATGCTCACGTGTCCACTGTTGGCTCTTTCAGCGGTGGACAGGGGTCAGCATGGGCACCCTGACTGGTCTGCAGCTATGCAGCTCCATACGCAACAAACTGCGATGCACTGTGTATTCTGACACCTTTCTATCAGAACCAGCATTAACTTCTTGAGCAATCTGAGCTACAGTAGTTCGTCTGTTGGATCGGACCACACGGGCCAGCCTTCGCTCCCCACGTGCATCAGTGAGCCTCGGCCGCCCATGACCCTGTCGTCGGTTCACCACTGTTCCTTCCTTGGACCACTTTTGATAGATACTGACCACTGCAGACCGGGAACATCCCACAAGAGCTGCAGTTTTGGAGATGTTCTGACCCAGTCGTCTAGCCATCACAAATAGGTTCTTGTTAAACTCGCTCAAATCCTTACGCTTGCCCATTTTTCCTGCTTCTAACACATCAACTTTGAGGACAAAATGTTCACTTGCTGCCTAATATATCCACCCACTAACAGGTGCCGCGATGAAGAAATACAGTTGCAAGAAAAAGTATGTGAACCGCTTGCAGAATCTGTGAAAATGTGAAAAATTTTAACAAAATAAATGAGATAATACAAAATGCATGTTCATTTTTATTTATTACTGACCTGAGTAAGATATTTTACATAAAAGATGTTTACATATAATCCAGAAGACAAAAAAAAAAAAATAGCTGAATTTATTAAAATGACCCAGTTCATAAGTTTGTGAACCCTTGATTCTTAATACTGTGTGTGGTTACCTGGATGATCTACGACTGTTTTTTTGTTTTGTGATGTTTGTTCATGAGTCTCTTGTTTGTTCTGAGCAGTTAAACTGAGCTCTGTTCTTCAGAAAAAATCTCCAGGTCCTGCAGATTCTTCAGTTTTCGAGGATTTTTTGCATATTTGAACCCTTTCCAGCAGTGACTGAATGATTTTGAGATCCATCTTTTCACACTGAGGACAACTGAGGGACTCAAACACAACTATTAAAAAAGGTTCAAACATTCACTGATGCTCCAGAAGGAAACACGACGCATTAAGAGTCAGGGGGTGAAAACTTTTTGAATTTGAAGATCAAGGTAAATTGTACTTAATTTGTCTCCGGGAAACATGTAGGTATCTTCTGTTGCTTCTGAAGGGCAGTACTAAATGAAGAAAATTGATATTTAAACAAAATAAGAAAAATTTGGACATCTTCATCCTGTTCAAAAGTTTTCACCCCCTGACTCTTAATGCGTCGTGTTTCCTTCTGGAGCATCAGTGAATGTTTGAACCTTTTTTAATAGTTGTGTTTGAGTCCCTCAGTTGTCCTCAGTGTGAAAAGATGGATCTCAAAATCATACAGTCACTGCTGGAAAGGGTTTAAATATGCAAAAGTTGCTGGAAATCTGAAGAATCTGCAGGACCTGGAGGATTTTTCTGAAGAACAGAGCTCAGTTTAACTGCTCAGAACAAACAAGAGACTCATGAACAACCATCACAAAACAAAAAAACAGTCGTAGATCATCCAGGTAACCACACACAGTATTAAGAATCAATGGTTCACAAACTTTTGAATGGGGTAATTTTAATAAATTCAGCTATTTTTTTGTCTTATGGATTATATGTAAACATCTTTAATGTAAAATATCTTACTCAGGACAGTACTAAATGAAAAATAACATGCATTTTGTATGATCTCTCTTATTTTGTTAAAATTATTCACATTTTCACAAATTCTGCAAGTGGTTTTTCTTGCAACTGTAATCAGTGTTATTCACTTCACCTGTCAGTGCTCATAATATTATGCCTGATCGGTGTATATATGCACCGGAATACAGCCTCAAGTGTAACAATATCTTTTCTTAAATAATTGTAACCAAAGTTAAAATGCGTTATAATATTTGCAGATTCCTTGTTACATCTGGTTGTTTGTCATGTGTTTAATGTTTACTTTGTAAATGTGTAACAATGAATAGATAAGTATTATAACGTATTATAACTGTGGTGACAATTATTCATAAGACCATACAATGCATTATACGCTGCATTAATTAATGCATTAAAATACTTTTATAAAGAGTATATTGATATTGTGTGAAAGTTTGTTTTATGTCTTTATTTTACCTTGTGAACCTTTTATAGTTGCTTTTGAGCATTTTTTATTGTTATTTTTGTGAAATGATATGTTGTTGTTTTTATTTTTATGTTCATTCATTGTGTTTCCACGTTCAGTCTAAAAACAATCCACTAATATGAAAAGCCGCAATACCGAGCAATAGCCAACAGAGGGCAGTATATTACAACGAGCTCGAGTGTCTGGCAGCAGTCAAGGAAACGCGATTGTTAAGCAAATGTAAATAAATGAATAAATAACTGTCTTTATACTATAAGGCTTGGCATGCAAAGATGAAACATTTCTAAATATATTTTCACCTTCTTTCAGAAACATTCTACATAACTGTGATACACTGTGGGGAAACTATATCGAACAAAAACTCTGATATGATTAGCCTATTCAGCAAACAACTCATTCACAACAATGACAATTTAGAGGTGAATGCTTCACCATGTGGCATTTCTCTACCTTTTATAGCAAAGTAACCAATAAAACACAACTTTCTGAAAATGTGCCACTCTTAGAATAACGGGTTCTATAAGGAGTCTTAAAGGGTTCCGTCAGAACCCTGCAAGGTTCTATACCTTACAGGGGTTCCATCGTGGGATCATTTTATGCATTTAGTTTTAATTAATACTTTTTTTTTTTAATTTAAATTTATGAATTTAAAAAAATACTTAATCACTGGAAAAATGAAATAATCTGTTAAATATGAACGTATCATACAATCATTTTATAGGAACTTTTTTGTTATAAAGCGTTCTAGAACCCGATTGGACCTTTTTACTAAGAGACTCCATATAGCAAAAGAACTTTAATTGTGATTTTTTTTTTTTTTTTTTTTTTTTAGGAAAATTGCTATTTTTCCTCCACAGCTGATCATAGAACTTCTGATCATATCAAACATGATATTTTAAAAACGCACGCACTGTTTTAATGACCGTGACCTCCGAACACACGCGCGCAGCGGGAGGGATCGCACCCATTGGTCGGAGGCTCTTCTGGAAGTGGATGGAAAAAAAGCCAAGGGGACCAGAAAGGCGGAATGCGGGTCCAGTGTGTGATGTGATTGTTAGCAGAAATGTGTCAGCTCCAGCCCAGCGCCCGGGGCCCCAGCGGGCTGTGGAGCTGTGAGAGAGGTGAGAGGTGTTGCGGGACCGGCGCTGCTCCGATATCTTATCGCCCTATAGAGAAGCAGCATCAGCCGCAGGAGGGCGGGCCGAGCCGCGGGCTGACATGTGTGGCCGTGTCAGACTCAGAGTCCGCGGATGTGTAACTTCTGCTGCTAAACATCAAGCTAAAACTGCTTATAAAAAAAGGGGGCAGTGTATAAATACACGAGTAAAAAGGACAGTTTGTAAGGGGATGTAGATGTAGCCTGTACCGTTCCTGAAGATTAGCCTACTGTATCCATTCAGTCCAGACAATCTGTTATAGGCTACTAATAAGTATGTTTTAATTTCATTTTGTACAAATTTCCACTTTACTAGAGGGTAATACGATATGATATTAAATGATATTACATTTAGGCCGAAAATATTTTTATGGCGTTTATAACTGTTTCTCCACTTATTCAAGATAATGAACGAACCCAATTAAATCACTTTTCTAGAAAACCTGTCAAACACACACACACACACACACACACACACACACACACTTGTATATATGGTTTACGGGGACTCTCCATAGACGTAATGGTTTTTATACTGTACAAACTGTATATTCTATTCCCCTACACTACCCCTACCCCTAAACCTACCCATCACAGGAAACTGTCTGCATTTTTTTAATTTTAGTATGTTTTTTAAGCCATTTGGTTTATGTTTACGTTGTAATACCCATGTTATTATACACATTTGTGTCCTCATAAACCATGTATACAAAAACACACACACATGCACACAGTTGCGTCAGTCTAGACACTCACAGCACTGAAGGAACATTCAGGTTTGGATTTAATTCCTCTTAATCAGATCCTCGTTTCATATATTTCTCTTCTGGTAATAGAGAACCAGCGAGGCTTTGTTAAAGTAGACTGAATTAATTACTGTAGATTTAAGATTTAATGTATTTGTATAAAAGTAAAACACACTGAAGTTTGGAAACACAAACGTCCCACACGGAAACTTTTTCTTGTCTTGAGCAAAATAAATAGCGCTAAAACAAACTGCATAAAGTAGATATAAGAGCGAATCAAAATTTAGGGAAAACTTCATGGGCTTTACTACTTGTTCCTTTTTAATCATTATTGTTAAATGTATCTAAATATAAAAAAATACAATCTCACAGAGGATGATGATGATATATACACGTTACCTTATTAATATGCGCGCGCAGAATTTATGTGTAAAATTTAGCCTACTAAATTTTCTAAATTTCTGAATTTACGGTGAGTGAAACTCTGGTCTTTTGAGGATGAGATGGCCAAACCGACCATTTTTTTTCCTATGCATTTAGGCTGCATTGTTCAATTAAATTCAGTTAAATAAGTTTATTGCACAAATATTTGCACAATTTTCGTGATTAAAATAAAGCGAAGACTCGACCTAGCTCAAATGCCATCCAATTAAACACATACGAGGAATCACGTGCTCAAGAAATAATAAATAAATAAAGTAGACCGTGCACTTTTAACTAGATAACATTGGGCCTCAGGGTAATTCAATAGGCATAAGCTCGTCAATAATAATACTAATAAAAACAATAATAATGTACATTGTTTGTTAATTCACAAGCTTTTGTTTCTAACTTTTTAAAACTTTTTTAACTACATGTGCAATTTTCCGAAAGTTCAACATCCTACTGTTAGCCTACAATCTTCTCTAAAAGCAACACAAAAAGTCATCATATGTTGTAGCTTTACTAGAGCCAAAGGTAGAATAATGGCAACGTAAAACGAACTGCTCTGCAGAAATAAGTCAACAAGATACATTTTTAAAAAGTTTTTGTAATGTTTAAAAAGAACCACGTGGCTTCAACTTAAGAGAAAAGTTGTTTTATGCCACATAAGTCTATATAGCTACATTCTCACATTGGTAAATTATTTTGTGCAATGCAAGTTGGCAAATGACTTGTGGAATAATCTTGCCCTTCCCACACGGAGGGATTCAAACAGAATTACATTTAAATCTCAAAATCAACTGGAAAAGTCCTGAGCGATTAAATTTTTGTTTTGAAAAAGAAATTAAGGATTATGTCATGAACTGTAAAAGCGGGCGGGAAACTTTTAAACCACTAAATAATTATTTTGAATCTTCTATCTACTATGTTTAGGAAATTATTGGCAAATTTAAAAATATATATTTTAAATGTTCTTACCTCTAGTGTTTCATAACTAATAGGTCAATGTCTTGTTAATGTAACTTATTAACTTATAAAGAGAATGTTAATATTTTGTTTCTTGCGAACTAGACTGATTCACACACATTTAGCCTATTTATGCACTCTGTACTGAAACGTTTGCAAGAACAAGATGTTTTGCAGAGAATTCTAGAGATTTTGGATAATAATCTCTGATGCAGGTGCATGATATTTTTATTGTCATATTGTCTTCCTGTAAGCACTGGAATATATATAAGCATATATAAATATATATTCAGTTTCTTAAGCATTTTCAATAAATTGCATTCTTTCATTTTTGTGGAATAATAATAATAATACCACAAATTAGAGTGGCGATGCAATGTTTTTGAAACACGCACCAGCTCATCACATCAGAGGGTTGTTATTACAGCACTATTACTCATTAATATAGACCATGAATTAAATGTCTGCATTTAAATGGTCTGTTGGATTTCCATGTATTGTAAGAGAGCTGATGCTCACGACGGATCGTGAATCGCAATTGGGCCCGAGGCGGTAGAAATCGGGTCATATTATTGTTCATTCATGGAACTGTGATTTCAACACACCGGTTCGCACGCTGTTGTCTTTGAAGCCCTGGGTTATCAGCTGCTATATTTAGTTCCTGAGTTCAGGGAAGTTTCTTGACTAGATTTAGCGCTTTACTATCCTGTGCTATAACGAGTGACTTGAGGAGCCTTTATCTATGGTGACCTGCGGGGTCCGAGTTTTTCTTTTATTACAAGTGATCTGTAGCCTATGTGGATTTGGTTTGAAACCAAAATATCGATTATCACTTTAGTCATGTATCAGTTTAATTTGTGGACAAACTTGAATTCAAACTCCACTTACGTCAAAAACAATCTAATCTGATTTCTAACTGTATCGCTTTTAGCCTTCAGCGATGAAATTCAATCTATTTTGAGGAAATAATCCAATACCAAACCCGACAACATAAAAGTCTGTCTAGGAAACCGACAAGTGTAAAATATGTAGTAATTTACACACACAGCTGCCAGCGACACTGGTTTCTAAATCTACGGCTTCATGCAGGCCACGGAAGATCCGTCTCGTAGACGTT
The DNA here is from genome assembly GCF_019924925.1 of Ctenopharyngodon idella. Lineage (NCBI taxonomy): Eukaryota > Metazoa > Chordata > Actinopteri > Cypriniformes > Xenocyprididae > Ctenopharyngodon > Ctenopharyngodon idella. Next base: position 2,484,525 of record NC_067224.1, read on the forward strand.
AACACTATTGAATCATAACGCAACAAACACGCGCTCACAAACACACGATTGTATCTTGCACACATTATGTGGCGCAAACTTCCTATTTCAAACGTCCTATAAAATGAAATCCGCGTTCTAATCATTTTTGCATGTCCTGTGTCTGTTTTACTCTCAGGATTAGTAGGTTTAATCTCCAAAAGCTTTCAAACATGTATCACAATGTATTTTGTCCATTTTAAATTATGCATTCCTGTAGCTCAAACACTAGAGCATGCGCGAGCAAAGGTCATGGGTTCGATTCCCAGGGAAAGCAAGAACTGATGTGCCGTGAATGCAATGCAAGTCGCTTTGGATGGAATCATCTGCCAAATGCACAAATGTGAATTTTATTTTTAATTTAAGAAATTTTTCAGGCCTGCTTAATAAAACAAATTTGACCTGACAAGATGCAAAATACCCTACACACATTTCTAGTTAGCCTATTTGGTAGCCTAAGATGAAATGCAAACTTATTTTATATATGTGCGTATAAAATGTCTCCTCAGAGAAGGATACAGATTAAGGGTGGGCGGGTGGGGGTAATGTGGGGGGCAGTTATACTGTGGGTGGACCGATATTGTCACGGCATTGCAGACGAACCCACACTACCTACGTGGTTCGTCCCAGCGCTTCCGTTTTCCAGCGTAACGCACGGGGTTTGACCATTAGAGAAACAGAGGAAGAGAGACAGAGAGAGGGGACGGATAGAGAAAGAGAGCGAGGGAGGAGGTGATTGTGCTTCTTTTCTCGAGGAATACTAGACAGAGCCTCCGAATGCGTGCGAACTGCCATTAGTGCAAGTCCATCACTACCACCAGAAGAACGATTCTCGTTTTTAATCGATCTGGATGAAGATTTTTGCCTCACTGAGGACGTAGAGGAAATCCATGGGTTCACCGAGCAGAATCCCGTGAGCTTCACGCTTGGAATATATTTGACATTCAAAGGGAAGTTCGCTATCAAACCGCGAGTATTTGGAACTGCTACGAGCTTATTGTACCGTTTCAGGGATTCGCAAAACTGCATCGGAATTTAAGGTATTGTCCAATTGTCAGTTTCTTCGAGTCTGATTCATTGAGTTGTTGCACTTAGGCCATCGCTACAGCTTAAACCATCGGCATACAGATGTGTAAATCATCCGTGATGCATAGAATGCTCTATTGTGGTTCATTATAATTACAGAATATTATTTATCAAACACTTTTCCCATCTCTCAAAAGAAAGTTGCAATGATTATAGCTCCTAACCCATTCATAGAATTCATAGACGCTTCAAGGAAGACAATGAGAACTGAACTGCATTGTTTAAAAAGCTATATGTTTATGAATTATGTATCTAATACGTAGGCTGTATTAATGTGTAGGTGTATATAATGTGTGTGTTTGTGTTCAAAGAAAGTTGCGATTACCTGGATGATTTATGTGAACAGACTTTTCAATATTATGAACACTGCACTTGTTTTTGTAGGACCATATGGGAGAGTTTTTAATGAAGACTGTTTTGGAAGTTTATTTCGTTAGCATAAATGCAAAACTCACAAGCACAATGATAATTTCATTGTAATCAATGGCAAGGACTTATTAAAGTGGTGCAAAATGGGCTGAAGGGAACCGAACAACTGAAACGCTTGTTTAACGCTTTCTTTTCTGTCATTTAGGCCTCGCGGTGGAAGTAGTTCACAGGCCCTTCTGACATGGCGGACAGCGAAGACACCTTTCGACTCCAAAACTCTCCCAGTGACACTGATTCAAAAGATGTACAAAACGACGGTAAATCAGACAAGCAGAATGGAGCCGCTAGCAAATCCCCGTCATCACAGACAACCTACATTCAACAGGTAACAGCTACTGTCTTCAACCACTTCATTGCGTGTGTGTGTGTGTGTGTGTGTGTGTGTGTGCGTGCGTGTCTACTTAACCATATTTTGGCTACCCAGAAGTGAGCTTCATCTGTCAAAACATTCTATTTGTAAAACAGTACAAAGTTTTTTTTAAAGTGTAAAATTGCAGAAAGTTTTCTGTTAGGGTTAGTGTGTGGGTCAGGGTTTAGTATTTATAACTAGCTGTTTATAAAAACAATATAAGTGTATGGAATGAGCCTATTTAGATCGCTTAATAGTTGTTAATTGTTGAACAGCCGCTGACATAAGAAAATTAAAGCTGTGCAGTAATTTAATAACTTTTTGTTCAGATGGTCGAGGAGGCATAATGTAACACGAGTGCTTTCGAAGAGGATTCAAATGTAGATCGACGGAATGAGATGCATAAAATCATCAAAACAAAATATTGCAACTAAAAGTAATGCAGATCATGAAGGTGTGTGTACATGTGGGAATATTTGGCAGTAGATAGTTCACATAGGCTATTTCTGAAAATGTTCTCTTTGCTACTACACCATTCGAAAATAATAACAAATTGTCGTTCTAAAAGAACTTCAGGTAATGTTAGCTTACTCAGATTTTAAAATTCTGGTTTAGTACAAAATCAAAACTTAAGCTTGGAGTTTATTGTCATTTATTCTGGTTTAGTTACTTTTATTGATCTAGATACTTAAAGCTGAACAACTTTTTTCTCCTCCTTTCTGCACACGCATTTTGATGCCATTTTGAGTAGCGGCAGCGTCGTTATTAATGCTTGAAAAGATGCAGTGCATTTGTTCATTCTCCACGTCTGCATCTGTCTTTTTAAAAGGGAATGGAAGGGATAAAAGTTTACTTACACGAGCGAGAGTTGTGGACAAAGTTTCATGAAGTGGGAACTGAAATGATCATCACCAAAGCAGGGAGGTAAGACACAAATCTTTTCTATGCAGTTTTCAGATAACCTACATAAACAAAGAAAAAATGCACGCAATGCAATTTTTATTATCATTGGATGATTGTATATAATTATATTATATGAGCCTATTCCTTCGTCTGTTTTCCCCACTGCAATGGACATGAAATAGTTTATTGAATTAGAATTAATTATACATTTTCCATTTTAATTTTTATCGACACAGACTGGTTTGCTTGGCTCTATATATGATAACATAAAATTCAGATTTCTACACTACAATAACGATTAATTTAGCTTTTTATTATTTAAATTTTAAATTCAATTTAAATTATTTTTGTTAAGAATGTGTTTTGAAAGTTTGCAGTGTCAGACTAATCCCGCGTACTTCAATAAACAATGGTTTGACTCCATCATTTAAGATGAGTTTTTATCCTAGTTATGAGCTGGAAACAATCATCGTCTGTATTCTTGATGCAGATTTTTCCAATAATGTTAAAGTTATGCACTGAACTTGGATCTTTCTGTAAAACTAAAAGAGCACTTGAAAATGCTATCATCGCGTATGGCCTCTGAAATATAAAATTAGAGGAGCTTTTTTAAGGTTACAATGGGTATTAACTGTTTGTAAATTATAAATGTTTATAATCGTTAACAACAAAGGCTGCTGTTATTTCTCTCTAATAGCTAAGAAGTGTTTTAAAAACATATTGAACATGTAGGCTAACTGTGATTCAGCGCCTCTTTCATTGACAAAACATTTGGCTTCTTTAATCACAGTAAAGGTTTCTCAGGAATCACATGCGAGTTTAAAGCATGAAATCAGTGTGCATGAACTCCTGAGTGCTGTTGCTTAACATTATGGTCAGTGTGAGAAGATAAAAAGGCAAGGTAAAGTTCGAGAAATACCGAGCTAATCGAGGGAGATTAAGATGATGTTTCATGTCATAAATCTCCGTATGCATGCAGCAAATTGTCTTGCAGTTCTTCTCATTTATTATTCATAACAATTACATCGCGGCAGATTTCAAAATGTGCAGTTTATGATTTTCTCTCTGCACAGAGCTGGACAAAGGTGGCTTTTGTTCTAATAGAATTTTCTCGACAGTTTAGTGGGGGGAAAAAAATCCCTCTCTACCTCATATATCAAACACTTGACAAAATCGACACAAACTGCTCTGTTCTTTTGTGCATTTTAATACATGTGTTTCTTAAAGTGAATCCGTGCATCACGTGTGAAGTTGTGCCACTGAAAGCACATATATGCACATTTTCATAGTTTTAGTTCACCCCAATATCTCATTATTTTAGTTTCTTGTCCTAAAATGTTCCTTTTATATTCTGTAATTTAAGCGTTGACTTAAAGCCTATATCGGCATGTGTACGACGAAATTAATCTGAATCAGATTTACCATACTAAAGGTAGTAAAGGGTGTCCAACACGATCGTAAAAGCCTATATTTGAAATAATCTGAAAGTTGTGGCGTGTCAAAATGTATCTCCAGAACGCACTTCTCGTCTATACGTCTAAAATTATGGATTTTGTTGTTGTTTTGTTTCTTCCATTAACAAATATACTTTAAATTAGTATTATTATTATCATTTAATAAAAGCTTCAACACAGCCTTTACGCAATCCGTGCTGTAATATTGTCCCGTTTTCATCCACAGGCGGATGTTCCCAAGCTTCAAAGTGAAGGTCACCGGGTTGAACCCAAAAACCAAATACATTCTCCTGATGGATGTTGTGCCAGCCGATGACCACCGCTATAAATTCGCCGATAACAAATGGTTCGTGAGTCATCAATTCTTTTATTCAGGTTATTATTTAGATGTCTTACGTTTAAAGTTCTCAATATTGCTTCCCAGCACCTTCTAGTACTAAAGACAAGCTTCTCAAATGTTCTTGGCAAGACCTATCAAACTGTCACATATTCCTTTTAATGAAATAATTAAATAAGATTCATTTGTGGTCTTTATGCATGCTTAACTAAGACTAAGAAAAGAAGATGATTCAGATATTCCTAAATATTGGTTACACAGACTTGTTCATTTTAGTTTAAAACAATTGATAGTTTATATTTACACTTTAAAATGTAAAGGATGAGGAAAAACAGCCTTTATATAATATTCGATTCCATCTGCTTCCTACAGCAAAACAGAAAACACAGTATTATGCTACTTGTTTTATGCTCCTTTTTCAGGGTCAGTGGTTTTAAATTGTTGAGGTTATTGAGGGAGGATGTCCACAGGCCAACATCCCCGATAATTACCCGTTCAGTGCATGTTCTGGAACTAACGACCCTCTTGATCAACCATCATCTTAGCCATTAACCAAATAAACCGGTCTTTGAAAGACATTATGTACAATGCACAAGGCAGTGATGCATGATAAATGGAGGCTGAATCACATTTTGACAAGTTTCAATTTCAATAAAGGAAACACATGTTCAGGGAACAAAACATCTTTTAGTTTTAATGAAATCATCCTTGTACTAATTAATGCATGGGACAAATGAAGAGAATCTCAAACCTGAGAACCATATCAATAATCACAAGTAACTAATATAAAATATTGCAAGTATAAAAATTTGGAGGGAAGTTACAATGATGCAGTTGAGTGTGTTTTGCACTATGGCTCAGGTCTGTGACGGGGAAAGCAGAACCTGCCATGCCGGGAAGGTTGTACGTCCATCCGGATTCTCCGGCCACTGGCGCACACTGGATGCGGCAACTGGTGTCTTTCCAGAAGCTTAAACTGACAAACAACCACCTCGATCCCTTTGGACATGTGAGTGAATATTTGTCTGATGTTTTTGCTTTGAAACTAACCCCAACCCTTGAACACAGAAATATATTTGACAAAATCATGTTGGATTGCACACCCTAAAAAGCTACTTGTTTTGTCGGCATAAATCGATGTGTATAGGTTGGTTCAGTGATTTTTGACTTGAATATAAACAGTAACCATTTTTTTCAGACACAGAACTCATGACAAGCATTCCTCATTTTTTCCCTCAGGCCAAGCAGAGAAAGAGGATTTGAGTTTTTAGGTAGCATTTTGCGGGTGAATTGCATCGGAACTCTAGCTCAGGAAATACAGCCCTGAATAGGTGCTACTGACAAACGCCAGAACAGTGTAATAACCAAAACACATCTTAAATCCAGTAATGATAATTGTGACAACAAATGCACCAGCAGACAGCCTCAGATGTGGACACACTTAGTTCAGATTACAAATTTACGCTCTGTAAACTGTTTTTCATTCTCCAGGTACCAGCAATCTTGATATGTGAAGCGTCCACTTTCGGCTTAAGCTAGTGTAGAGGAGTTTTTCAGCCTACAGTGGTATTCTTAATTCAAGAGCATGTTGTTCAACATTTCTCAGATTTAGCCCAGATCACCTTAAGAGTGTGCATTGAGTTTATTCCTGCAAACAGATGGTGTTTAGACGCCTCATATGTGTATTTGTGACTGTGAGCGCTTTGCTGTTTAGTTCTGATCACAAGGTTGAAGTCGATCAAGCTTGTTTTGCTGCCAAACCTCAGCTGGTAGAATGAAATCGGAGCCCGGCTGGAATGTGAGCCGAGTTGTAAATTTCTGTCCAGAATGCATTTTTGATTGGTTGCAGCGGTTCTTGGCGTGCCCCCTTTTGTGCCGAAAGAGTACCCTGGGATTTATAAATGAAGTCCGGCTTCTCGACCAAAATAACAATCTATCGGTTTGTTGTTCCAGGTGGTTGAAATAATTTCAGACCTATTTATAATTACTAGTCTCAAAAGCAAGGCTGAACATGCAACGCTATAAGCTGGAACCTGTTAGGAAATACATAAAACCAGCCAATATTTCCCAACTCTGTCTTAATTAGACTCCAATGATGAGATAAAGATGTCTGAAAGAAACTCACAATAATTCCCATGTGGGTCACTTACCAAGTATGAACACAGTAAAAGCAATAGTTAACTTGAGCACAGTCTGAATGTTCCAAGTTCAAGGCGTTTTTAGATCGACGCAAACTGGCTTTGATCATTTTAGTACCATTCATCAATAGGCATACACACATTCTCTGCCTCTCGCAGCCATCCAGAAATATCTGAGTCAAAATGGCGGAGTTTGGATAACTGTGCTTCAAACTGTTTATATCTAATGGCAGAGTGTGATGAGTGATGGACAGAGGTATACAAAGGCTGTTAATCTGCAGGGTTTCAGAGTCCCTGTGATGTCGGGAACATGAAAGAGTGGGGCAACATTCATGGCCCTCAGTGATCGCTCACTATCATTAAAAACTATCATACAGCGCGGGGGCAAATGGAGAAATGGAGCAACAGGGCATCCAGAACAGTGGGTGGTCCCACAGAAAACTTTTCTGATGTCCATGCAGATTTCCACATTTTCTGTTTGGTTGCAGTATCCAAGTAGGCCTACAGTGTGCTTCAGAATTTTATTTTGACATCACATGCATTTTTATATATTATTATATATTTATATTTATCTAATAAATCATCTTGTCGATCTGGAGCAAAAGCAATATTCCCAGCTGAGAGCAGTGTTTAAAGTTTACAGCAAGCCTTGCTTTCCAAGTCTCAGTGTTGATTTGAGCCAAAAGCGGCTCAGAGGGACTGGACCGATGTCACTGATCAAAGCAGAAACGCTGCAGTTGTTTGGAGAATGCATGCGAGGGGAAAACGCATGAAAATGGAAAAGAGGAATGCATGTGTGTGTAAACTTGGCATCCACATCCAGAATGCAAAGTTTAGACAAAGTTGCCTACATTATACACACACATTTGACTTGGAAAAGAACAGCCGACAGAGCCGACAAGAACTTGAGCAAAAAGCAATATTCTATTTAAAATCCATATTTAAGACAAGTGACCACTGCTAAAACAGCTACTATATGGAGATTTTTCTGCAGTGCTGTAAATCTTCAGATCCAGCGCTGCTCAGACTCGGTCTAGTTTGAACAATATGTAACAGGAGGACAAAACTGTTCGTGCTTATATTAAAAGCCGGGATTTGTCTTAGCAAAGTGGCTCTAATTCCAAAATCCGACACTACAATTAGGCTTGTCCAAGGAAAGCGAACAGACGGAGCGCAACAGCGCCGATTATTGATCTCAAAACGTATCTGAAAAATGAAAGTGTTTATAAAACGCAGCTGATAGAAAGATAAACGTTCAGTCATAACAATTTGTAAGCGTCGGTCTTTCGCAGTTAGGCTACATTAATCACGCATGGTTGCATCATTTTATATGAAATGTCTTTCTATAGCTATATTATATATTGCTGTATATTATCGAGAAATAATACGCATTTGATTATGAGGCGTTTGGTCGTCATATTTAAGCTCTATTTTCTTTCCAGATCATCCTGAATTCCATGCATAAATATCAACCCAGGATCCACATCGTGAAGGCAGATGAAAATAACGGATTTGGATCCAAAAACACCGCTTTCTGCACTCATGTGTTTCCAGAAACGGCGTTCATTGCAGTCACGTCTTACCAAAACCATAAGGTAAGGTGTTAGATTGATCAAATATTTTAGGTTTATCATGTTGAGATCATTTTTAACATTCAAATCATGAAGTAAGAAAATAGATTAGATTTTGTGTGTGTGTGTGTGAATTGTTGAATTAGTATAGAATTGTTTCAGGTCAGTGACAGATTCGTATGAGCTTATGACTGGTAAAATGATTCCAGCCAAACTACGAGCCTAACTTTGACAGTGATAGTGGCTCTGACCGATCTGCCCGAAAAAAAAAGAGATTGTTCAGCAATCAGAAATATTGTTGCTTATTGTAACGGGGAATTGTTAAGATACTAATTACATTTATATTAATTTATGTAGGCTAACAAGCCATTATATGTAATTAAAATATATTTTATCTCAGTGCTTGTTTAGATTTTTCTCTCTGAATTCACTAAATTCATTACTCGGTTAAGCGATTCTCCAGAAATCAAACCTTCTACTGAGATTCTGACTGTGTTGCAGTTAATAAAGTAACGCGTGCATTATTAGATTTCCATGAATTATACTCTACTTACAGAAAAAAATAAAGAAAGAAAGAATAAAACATGTCAGAAAAGTTTATGTGGCTACTAAAAATTATTTGATTGGTCAGCTGTTGTGCTTCTCAGAATATTTCCAGACGTGAATTCAAAATTCGATTATTGTATAATATTTTAGCTCCCAAACCAAGACATTTATACCTCGTAAATGTTACGCATGTCGTTCTCTTGAAAGTTTAAAAAAATACAGATCGTCTACGGAAAGAAAGCGTTTGCACAAATAGAACTAAATAAAGAGATAAAACAATTATGTACATAATGCGTTATTGTGCTTATGATAAAATGATTGCATGTCTTTGTTTTTGTCACACTTGTTGCACTTTTGGATGGACCGTTGCTATTGTAACTTTTATCCAGTTAAAAGCCTTAATGACACCGTGATTCCGTAAAATCGCTAATAGGAACATGGCAAAGATGGACACTTTGCTTCAGTGTGTCTAACACTCATCTGGATAACTGAGGTCTGTGTGATAATGTGAGAACGAACATCGAACTGCACACATTTAACACGCTTCAATTCAGACTTCTTTTGGTTAGGCCTACCTGTATTTATTCATTGATTGCAATTGGTGTATAACACTGGGACGGTCAAATGCTCGCTTATTTGACGGCTCTCGAATGTAAGATATTTCGAATTTATTATGAAAATTTGTCTGTGAGGACCGAAATAATTTTTTGTTGAAGTGAAAGAGATCGCTGAGCTGAAGGAAGGTGTTTTCGCCCTCGCTTTTAACACAAAGCGAAAAATGCTGTTTTTTTTAAATAAACGGATGAAGTCTATTAATTATTTATGACTTTTAATTCTAACCAGTCAGCTTTTTAAAGTTTTATTTATCCTATAGCCTACATGCAACATGTTGATTGTTAATTTAGCCGACGTCTTTACAAATATTTTTTAAGAAAGCAATTTTAAAAGGGTAAAAGCATGTGCACCTGTATGCCATTAAAAATAATTGATTTTGAATAAACTTTTGGGTCTTAAGCTTGCAGCTAAACAAGCCAACGCTGATAATCATGTGTGGACCACCTTTATCTCACTATGAGCAACATGTTACAAGTTATAAAAGATACAACAATTTACCAGAGCATATGGCGCATATTCTTTATCAACAGCATTAAACAGGCCGTATGAATGTGGTTATTTCATGCGAATATACAAACAAAAACGCGCCGTATAGTACTGCTAATATAACGCACAGACTTGCTTTTTAAAAAAAAAAAAAAAAAAAAAATGCAATAACCTGTACTTCTGTTAATCAAATTTATCAGTGAAAAGTAAGATAATTATATAAACTGAATATAAAGACGAAAACAATACAGCACCATAAAATACTTGATAAAAAACAATGGTCGACCTTCCCAAATGCATCGACATATTTTGAAATTTTTCTGTTTGTACTTTTATGGAAAAAAGGTACACATTAAGGAGATCAAACTGTCATATACAAAACTACTGAATTTTGTAAAGTCTGTCACGCGCACAGTGCGTTTATAAGAGCTCAAGGTGCGTCTCAACATGCACATTTTTACAAGGTCTCATCTCAAGTGAGAGCCAAAGTGATGCCAAAGATCAGGTCCTGTTAGGAAACACACCACAACAGCCAAAACAAAACCCTCCCAGAGAGAGAGTCTCATTAGAGGACTATCCCTGAACTCACTCATTACAGTCTAGAGCATCTTTAAAACTGCTTCTAAATTTGCCAGAGGCACTTGGGATTTACCTCGCATACAAATGCTTGAAAACTACCTTTTTTTTTTTTTCCATTTTTATTATCTTTATCTTTTATTCACATTCACAGATTTTGTAATCTGTCAAATCAGATTATCACAGAGGCACTTTAATAGTAATACTTTTTATCCCTTCATAATCAAATTATCTTTAAAAGCGGCTATAAATAATCAGCTAAATATTTTTAAATGCATGGACACTATTCACAAAAAGCAAAATATTTTACATTGACTTTTGACATTTTATATTAGGCCGCTGATGGTAGATCTCAGACTATGAAAGCATTCACGTTAATTATTCTTGCTTCACATGTGGAATTATTAGACATTTTCAGGCTTATGCAAAGACAAAAATCTACACCAATCTTTATCCAAACTGACAGATGTTTTTCTATATTAGAGCAGCATCAAACAAACCTCAGTGCTGGGTACATGGAGATTTCATCTTTTCATCATCTGCTGACCAAGCAGACTAGTAAACCACCAGGATAATTTGTCAATTTCCACACAGAGCAGCTCATTTTGCTCCTATATCTAACATTCTATTAGATATGCTTTAAAGACAATTACAATGGGTTCCCCAATTAACACAAACATACAAGACAATCAATTTGAGAACAGTGGGCAATGCAAATCCATGAACACATTACTGCAAACAGTAAAAAGGAAATCAAGTCATTTTTTGAATTTTCCTGCTTTGTCTGCCAAGGTTTACCATTTAGGAGTAACTTCTTACAATCTCTTGTGGGCTCTAAGATGTCGACGCATGCTCTCATGCCATTAATAACAAGATATCTGGAGTTCAAATCAGGTTGAGGATCTCATTGTTTGTTCCAAATGAATGAAAAGACCACATTTGTGTGTTGGTTGTTTTACAGATCACCCAGCTGAAGATCGAGAACAATCCTTTCGCAAAGGGCTTTCGTGGAAGCGACGATATGGAGCTGCATCGCATGTCAAGAATGCAGAGGTGAGTCGAAATCTGTGAAGAGTGACATAATCGTACATAATCCAGTGCTTGCGTAATGAGTTAATTATTTTGATAAACAAACATATCAGCATTTTTGTTTTGTCAGACAAACAAACTATTCTGAACTATTGAATGTAGAAGAAGTTGACATTACATAAAATATTTACTAAAGTCCATTTTTTGGCCATTTAGTTTCAAGTCTGTTAGTTTCATGTCAAGTCTGATGATAAGGGCCCAACTGCTGAGCATGCTTAGTTTGATCATTGTTGATGCACTTGAATCATTATTGTTTTTGGTCAAAGCATGGGGATTTATGATGACATAAATATATGTTATTGAGAAGTAAATGTTTTAGAGTTTTTGATTAGTTAGTTAATTTATGAAGCACTATTTAAAACAAAGTGTTGACCAATGTGCTGAACAATAATAAAATAAACCATATTAAAAGACAAAACACTCAGGCAAGACACCAAGAAAACACTACATACAGACAATGCCTCAAGCTAACTCATTTGATTTGCAAGATCTCAAAATAAAAAAAAGTTAATTAACTAAACCTTTTATGTTAATTTGTATCAAACTGTATGAGTCAGTACTTCAAGTTAGGAGCAATTAACATGCATGAGTACTACAAACTCAAAACTTGATAGTTCTGCTTACTTCAATTTGGGAACATCATAACTCAAAAAATTTGATTACCTCAGTTTTTGAGTTAGCCCAGCTTATTCGGGTTTACAGTGTAGACAAAGAAGATGCTCCTTCAAACGACTTTTAAAAATGTTTCCATCTCTTCGGCGCTACTACTAAACCTAGTCCTCTGAACAATAAAAACGGACTGATCAGAAGACCTTAAAAACCTAGAAAGCTTGTGCATGTGTAAGAGCTCTGACAGGTAAGAGTGCTAACCCATTCATGGACTTGTAGACAAATACTAGGAGCTTAAAATCAATCCTATACTGCACTGGCAACCAGCCCAGAGAAGCCAGGATAGGGGAAATATGCTCCTGCTTGCAGCATTCGGAACCAACTGGAATGGGTTTAATGCTGTTTGGCAAACACTCACATACAAAGAGTTGCAATACTCAAGCCTCACAGAAACAAAGGCATGAATCACCTTCTCAAAATCATCAAAAGAAAGAAATGGATTGTTTTGTTGTAAAAGTTGTGTTATGTCCGTCACCATTATGGTGATTAGTGTTTCAGCACATTTACTCAACTTTCTTTGGTGAATAGAAGTAATTCTATATAACCTTTTCAGTTTAATACACATATAACTGATACACAAGTTCTACAACACAGTATGTGATATCAATGCTCATATTAACTTAAAACATAAGCTCAGAACATTATATTGTGTTTGCATTATGGAAGCTTATTTCCTCCACGGAATAAAAAATAAGGAAAACGGACGGTTGCGACTTTTTATCTCACAATTTGGATTTTTAATCAAAATTCTGAGTTTATATCTAATAATTCTGAGAATTGCGAGTTATAGGCTCGGAATTACGAGATATAAACTGAGGGGGAAACGTCAGAATTCTGAGATAAAATTTATTTCATTATTTCATTTAACAAACTTCCATAGCGACCAACTTTTTTCCATAAGTTGAGTAAACTCAGAAAAGTCCTGAAGCTTGTTGCCTCAAGTTTTCTGATATTTTACAGTGAGTCAACATAGGAGCTCACTCTTTATATAGGTGTCTGAAAGACAACAGGAAAACTGACCAGAATCATCAGATGGCCTAGCAGATTAAAACTGAACTAAACAGGGTAGTGTTAGTTCATGCACAAACACTCAACCAGCTCAGACACAAACCAGAGACGGCTGCTTTCACAAAGGCAGTGCTCTCGACTGAGGGGACACTTGTTATGCGAGTGTTCCTCTTGAAAACTGTCCACTCCCCCTACAGCCATGGCAATATCTCTGTTTCAGCTCTATGTCGATCCAGAACAGTTGTCTGCAGTTGTGATATAGTTTGTCCAGTGGAGGCAAAGACCACATGGCTCGTGTTCTTATTTTCTCCAGATGACTGCTGTATAGAGTGTGGAAAAACACATTTTCAAAGCAGAAAATCTGGTTGTAGGGACGACAGCAGCCAACACAGGCGTTGTCCACTCTAAAATGACAGACTTCATGATACACTAGGAAAAAATGGCAATGCTCTTTCCATGCCGTAGTTAACTTTGTCTGTTGTTACTTTCAAACAAGCAGAGAAAGAACTGACTAATGTCTCCCACGAGAGCCTTCTATTGAGTTTCCAGATAATGACCTGAAGACTTTAAGACCCAACTAAAGCCTGTACGATTCTCCTACTGAATCCATTACACAGCACTACTATTAACTTTATTCTCAGTTATTCATTCTGCAGACGCTTTTATCCGAGATGACTAACAAGCGAGGAAGCCGCTATTCGTTAAAAAGACAGCGAAGCAAAGTAATGCATCATAAAAATACAGAGAGAATAAAGAAACTCCACCGTGGTGCTCTGTAGAAGTCAAAGGTCCTGATATCCTATCTGTCCTCCACTGTCAAACACTGAGACTTAGCAGGTCTGGTCTTAGTTAAACGCGGACCAACTGGAAACCAGGTCAGTGGTTCAAAAGAAATAGTCAAGGAATTAATGCATCTTTCATAGATTAATTGGCATGAAAACCCCCCTGTTGTAGACAGATGGCGAAGAGATTATTCTAGCGGAGTGGTGGATGTGGTTAGTTATGAATGGAATGGTTTCGAGACCTTGGCTGAAAGAAAAGCATGTAAATGAATGGCATGAAATGGCTCTTTCTGTTTTCTAAAGCACCAAGGAGTACCCGGTGGTCCCTCGCAGTACTGTACGCCAGCGGGTCGGCACCAGCCAGAGTCCGTTTGGCGGAGATGTCCAAGGTCTCTCTACTCCCAGTGGCATGAGCTCCCAGTATTCCTGTGAGAACGGGGTCACGAGCACATCGCAGGATCTGCTGCCTCAGTCCCAGTCCTCTTACCCACTGCCCCACGAACACGGCCAGGACTATCACTGCATCAAGAGGAAAGGTGGGTCCATCATCCATTTCACTTCTGAAAAGTTTTTAGTGTAAATGAACACTGTAAAAAAAATCTGTAAAATTTTCAGCAAAAACGGCAGCTGTGGTTGCCAGAATTTTGCATCAAATATATGGCAGCAAAGGATTTAACAGTACTCAAACTTTTTCCATTGTATAGACCCAGCAAACATTTCGACGTTTAATGACCGTCAAAAAGACGTCCCTCCAACACGTCCGTTATGGTTGAAAAATAGTTCTAAAATTAAAGTTATAAAATGTAACTGAATGCATTTTTAGGACATTTTCTGTTACATATTTTTACCAATTTATGCCATCCTACCGTGGGACACGACGTTGCCGTCGGACCAATGTTTGCTGGGGAGTAGGGGTTGAACGACTTCAGATTTTTATGTGATTAAAGTCGAGTCGCATTTTCCTTTCCAATGCGCTACTTTTCCATTGTTTTATTATGTAAATATGCACTAGCTTGACGTATATATGACCCTTGCGCTCACGTCTTGCATCTTTTGCAGCATCTCGTGCATGTTTTTATCAGGTCTTTTGTCTTTGGGTCGTTATATTTCTCACGGATTTCTACTCGTTCTAAATCAGATACAGAAAGTAGCACAGTAAAGATTACATTTATATGAATGCATTAGTGAGAGAGCGTTTGCATGTGAATTACTTCTACCTGCCAGCGTCTCTCTACTGATAGTGAAGCTGTGCGTTTTAGTTACTAAGAAATATATGCTAGAACTTTTCAGGTTCTAAGCTATTTTACTGATAAATCACAGAACAGTGTTGACAATACATTTCTGCGCTACTGAATGATTCTGTATGAGCGCAATCTATCTGCACATGCGTGTGTAGTGTCTGTGTAGCAACGCAGTTTAGAAAGGCGATTAACTTGTACAATAAGTTGTTTAAAACGTGCATTCACCCGATCAATATTGAGCATCCAGATGGTATAATCAAACATATCTTGTGGAGCGCTCTCGAAGTATGCATTTATTAGTAATTAACTGTAGGATACTGAGTGTAAAGGTGGACTTCAAAGATATTTTTATCCTGTTGCGCCCTCTATAGGCCACGATCAGCGACTAGTCGTCGTCATGCTTAAAGCGTCATGGCAGAGTGGTAGTCTGTGCAACCCCTAGTATAGAGTAAGGAAACTTTTTGCAGTGACTAGAAGCAAAGATTCAGTCCCGTTTGATTGGCTTGTGATATTTCTACATCATACCACATTCATTTCCATCCCATTTTGTCTGTGCGCAGCTGAGGACGACTGTCACGCAGGAGAGCACTCGTACAAGAAGACCTACGTGGAAAGCTCATCCAGCGAGGATGATCACTACTACCGGCCCGTGAGCTACTCTCAGTCTCTGGGTCTCAGCGGCGCCCCCTACAGGGCCGAGTCTGGCCAGCGGCAGGCGTGCATGTATGCCAGCGCGTCACAATCCACTGAGCCCGTGCCCAGCCTGGAAGACATCAGCTGCAACACCTGGGCGGGGGTCTCGCCGTACGGCGGCTGCTCCGTGACCACCATGCAGCAGATGGAGCGGCTACCCTATCAGCACTTCTCTGCTCATTTCACCTCAGGACCGCTGGTGTCCAGATTGAGCGGCGTCGCAGGCCACGCCTCACCGCAGCTGGGCGACACCCACGCCATGTACCAGGGTTCAATGCCTCATCAGCCGCTGGGCCGCCAGTGCAGTCCAAGCGCGGGAATCCAGTCGCCGACCGCCGGCCTGCAGGGCAACGAGTACTTGTACACTCACGGTATCCCTCGCACCCTCTCCCCGCACCAGTACCACGCCGTGCACAGCGTCAGCATTATGCCCGACTGGAATGAAGGCAGCTAACTGGATCCCCAACATGGAGGAGAGGCGCTTTCCTGCATATTTATATGTTTTATATCTACGCTGCCTTGTGAGACTCATAAATATCGGAGGCCAGTTCAACTGGCTAAGGCAGCACTGAACGTCTCTGTGTTTGAGCAGGGCATTTTTGCATGATACTGACTGAATATCAGGGACAAAGAACTTTTCCCTTTCAATGCAAGGACAAATGCACAAAGATGCCAACCGACAAACCTTATTAAAAAAAGATGGCAAAGTAATTGAGGGGGGAAGAAAATCCAGTTTTATAGTATTTTTTCCATTTCATTGTTTGAGTTGTTTTTGACTTTGTACTTTTGAAAGTATGAGGTTATATGTTATAGAACAAGTCTTTGGGATCTTATCTGTAGAAAAACAAAACATGAAACCTTCTTCTGGTCAGTGAGCACCATTTGTCTCTCAAATCACGGTAGAAGTGCTGATTTTTACTTGGTGAAGACTAAAACATTTTGGTGATGCAGATTTTGTTCAGGGATATATTACAAGTTTTAAAGCAATCTTTTATGTATCTTTGTGTCTCTAAACTACCAGTAAGTCCATGATGCAAAACATCAGTAAAATTAATTTGATAAATGAGCACTTTTTGCTAAACGGTTAGCTGGAAATAAAGCACAACACTCAATACAAGCTAAAATACAATAGACTGGTAGTTCAATAGTACTATAAGCTAGTTATCACTGACATACTGGCCCCAGTATCTCTGTAAGAACACAGACAACTAAAAATGCTTTAGAGTTATTCTAGAACATCTAAGATACAATATTGTTTTTGATTTACATGCAACATGTAGTACCTTAACAAACGGTATGGAAATGTTTATTTTTGGACACGCAGATTTTTTTTTCCTGTTAATAGTATTTATTTTTCTTGTATTATAAAACTTCATGTTACTTTACCTTAAAGGCCATTTGCTAGATTGACATTTTGACATTTGTTTTTTCAGTACTTTGAGTTTTGTAGTCAAACTTTCCTTTAAGCTAAAAAAAAAAAAAAAAAAAAAAAAAAGATGGGGGGGATACAGAGAAAAAGATAATCGGACTGGTTTAAAATTTTGAATGCATACAAAAAAAACTGTCAAAAACATACAAACATGCTGTACATACAACAAAATGTACATAGAAAACAGAATAAATGTAAAAGATTCTTCCTTGAATTCTGAGTTTATTTAATGCAACTCTACTGACTGTGGCATAAATCTATGCCATACCATACACCTATTAACTCTACACTGTAAAAGATAATAAATCATGAAAATATTTTTTTTTACAGTGTATGAATAACTATGAATAATGGCTTTTCAGAATTGGTGGAGCTGAAGTTTACTGGAGTGATAATAGACATTTTAATAACTGAAAATCAATAAACTACACAAATGTAAGTGTTATTCTAAGAGTTATTCACTGTTTAAGCCCATTTGAGTGCAACACTTTTGAATTGTGATTGAGGAACGTCTTGTATTTTGTTTCAGATATTAATGGTGGTCATGACAAATTAGCAGTTGTGTAGAATAATCCTTTGGATTAAAGGAGGTTTAACCAACAATTACACCGCCAGTGCTGAGGCCTCTCTCTAAATCTTCAACATGTCACCCTTGAGAAAACAGTCCATTCTGAGCCAAAATGGAGTTAACCATTGACCTCTAGTGGCAGTCAGCGGATCGCTGAACCGGTGAATGTGAAAAACTGAAATAGCTGAAACACTTAAAGGGACACAATCCTACAAATATTGCTTAAAGTGTGTGTGTATTCAACTTTTTTGGCTAGAAGAAAAACACTAATTCCACAAGAATGAAACACTATTTTTTTCTTTTGTCCATAGTGCACAGAGACTCAAGCATTCTGAAATATAATTGTGTATCACACACTAAGTAACATACAGACCTTGTGCAGAATGGCAGAACTGTTTATTAGTGTTCTTCAGTCTCTCTCGCTCAGGACAGGTCTTTGGCCGAAAGCGGTGACCTTCCCTGCAGACACCTTTGATCTGACTGATGGGGCCTCTCTGGACAACCTGCTCCTACGCATCCAGTCTTATCCCTCGCCGAGACCCTCAGCGACCCCCATCCAGCCGGAGAAATTCATTAACCCTGTAGCCTCCCGGCCTCGTCCCTACTGCTTAACAGCTGATTTATGAGCGCGCCCCCCCACGCATCTTCCGATCGGCCAAACGTGCATGTGTGACCCAAGATGGATTATACCGTAGGTTTCTGAAAAATGCTTTAAGACAGGCTATGTTTTTCAAAGGCAGGTTCACTGGACTAGCCGTCAGGGTTTAAGTGGTGAGGGTTATAGCCATTAATTATGTGATGAGCCTTTGTAGACTTTAATAATCCTAGTGAAGAGAATTAAGAGTAAAAAAGAACAGGAGGGGGGAAAAAACACATGCCAATGTGAGAGTCCATATATTTAACTGATGGCTGACATTGGCCATTTCTACCAATGTTAGTTCAACCAATACCCTAATCAATAGGACATTTCTGTATACATGTGTGTATGTATGTAGATCATTGGAAAGGGAGAAAAGAAATAATAAAACAGCGTCCTACAGTAACAACATGGACATTCACATAAATATTCTGGAATGGAAAGGGGGCCAGCAAACCAAAGATTTACAAAAAAAGATATAGAGGGAAGTTGGAGTAATGATAAACTACGGCCCTACTCAACCCAGAATCTGAAAAGAAAACAAATCATTGTCAGAGGCCTGAATGAGCAAAGAGGAATAGAAAGAACAAGAGCATTCCAAAGGGGAGAAAAAACGAGAGGGGGATTACTTTATTAAGATGTAGTGAAATGCGGCTGACTCGTGACGGATGACTAGTTCAAAAAGGAAGGGTCCGAGAGGCAAATCTGTCTGCCGCAGGAGTCGCGCAGCTGCTTTGAAACGTTTGCCTGGGCCAAACTGTAGCAGTCAAAGCCCTGTCATTAGAAACACTGACTCCCTGAGTCTTTCTAGAGCGCCACGATGACCAAACATATTGGAGAATTCTCAGGTTATTTCAGGATTTTGCATCTCTTTCTTTGGTTAGTGAACACATCGAAGCTGAAGTGGAAAACTGGGTCACGGCGAGAGAAACAGGGAAGTCGAGACTTTGTCAGATAGCACGTTTTCTGGTTCATGTAAAGACGTCTGGTGTATCAGCAGAGACATGCATCACCCTGTTGACATATAGCATCTGTGCTGAATGCTGGATTTGCAGCCCGTAGGCTTTCAGCACCCAGATCGGGTCTGGAGCAAAAGAAACTGGAGTGTTGAGAGGGTAAGAAACAGCCAGAAGGCCAAAAGATATCAGACTGCTCTCTCATGTGAGGCTCGAAACAGGCAGTGCCCCTGTTAAATGCTGACGCTCCAATGCGAATTTAAAGTATAAAGGGCAGTTCGCACCAGTAATGACAACTATATTAGCGTCCACACCAGTGGACGATATAGTTGTGTTTATTATAAGCCTGTGCTGCAATATAAAACATTGTGAGGACAGACTCTTTTCACAGATTGATGTTGTGTTTCCACAGTTATTAAAGGATTAGTTCACTTTAAAAGGAAAATGATCCCAAGCTTTACTCACCCTCAAGCCATTCTAGGTGTACATGACTTTCTTCTTTCTGATGAACACAATCTGAGATATATTAATAAATATCCTGACGCATCCAAGTTTTATAATGGCAGTGAATGGGGCAAACGAGTATGAAGCTCAAGAAAGTGCATCTATCCATCATAAATGTACTCCACACGGCTCCAGGGGGTTAATAAAGGCCTTCTGAAGTGAACCGATGCGTTTGTGTAAGAAAAATATTAATATTTAACAAGTTATAAAGTAAAATAGCTAGCTTCTGCCAGACCACCTTCCATATTAAACTTTTTTCATAAGTTGAATAGGGAAGGCGTAGGACGTAGCATAAGGGTTTTGAACTGCGAGAGGCGGTACACTTTCTTCGTAAGTTGAATACGGAAGGCAGTCTGGCGAAAGCAAGATATTTTACTATAACTTGTTAAATATGTGTGGAGTACGTTTATGATGGATGGATGCACTTTCTTGAGCTTCAAACTCGTTGGTCCTGTTCACTGCCATTATAAAGCTTGGATGCGTCAGGATATTTATTAATATAACGCCGACTGTGTTCATCAAAAAGAAGAAGAAAGTCATACCTAGGATGACTTGAGGGTGAGTAAAGCTTGGGGTAATTTTTATTTTAAAGCAAACTAATCCTTTAATGTACATTTATAACACTATACTTTGTAATATATTACCTTGGCATTAAATGACATAAAACTAGTTAACGCAGCTGTGTGTGTTTCTAACGCAAACGGCTGAGGGAGTGACAGCAATTCTGTCATATTTCTCTCATCTGATCAACGTAATCATTTTTGTGATATTTTTGTCCTCTTTTGTAAAGTCATAGAAACACTATAGTGGATTTTTTTTCTTTGCTACTGGGGCAAATGAGAACATAAAAACTGTACTTGTTCAAAGTTTACCCGACTATGACGACTTCTCAACCCCGGAAATGTGAAAATGTCCATTCTGATTGGCTGTCAATGTTTTTATCATTCATCAGATGAAAGTGATTCCACGTTTTTTGATTATTAAAAATACATCTCGAACAATACAGGAGGACTTCTATATAATATCATCAGGACCTGATAAAGATGAGAATTTATTGCTTTCAGGCTTTCATCCTTACTTCCACAATCACAATGAAGCCACAGAGTCCATCGATCAAGACTTCAATCCTGGATGCTCTCACCAAGTCCAATGATTTATTAAGACAGCCTTGTGAGACTGATGAACAGCCACAGCATGGTTAAAATCACGGGCCCAGAGATAACGTAGGGTAAAATCATGGCATTGATGTAAAATGCACTCATATCAGATCGTAATGTATGTCAGAACATCTCCATCTGTCCTTGTCATGGAAAGGCTGGATTGTCCAGTGGGGGTTTTGGAGCCTAATCTGAAACTAGGACTGGAAAATAACTTCCAGCTGTCTAATCATTAGGACTGATAAGGCACCCAGTTCCCTCCACCTACGGCCCGTCTGTGGGAAAAGGTAAGAGTCCCGCTGGATGGTCTGGTCCACCCAGCTACAGCTCCTTCACCTGAATTTTTCCTCCATATGGAAAATATTTAGTCTCGTGGGGAGCGGCTGTGGGTCTGTGCCATCTCAGGGTCTGTCTTTCTCATTATTTGTTGACAGCATGTAAATGTGTCCATCAAGCAAAAATGTTCAAATGTTACTGAAGTTGTATGGGATTGATCTCTCTTTGTACCCTATGTCGAGACTCTTATGTATGTCAGGCAAGGTCTTACTGACCCGAAGCTCCTCAGCTTTGGTCTTTCTTGTGAACAGTCTCTGTGTTGTCAGTCCACTCAAGTCTGTCATTGGAAATCCCAAGGTACTTCTACAAATGATCTCCATGTCAGAGACATTGAGACAGACGGGGAGGGTTTTCTTCCAATTTCAATTGATATGTATAGCATGTTTTAAAATACACAAAGCAGCTTTACAGAAAAAAAGAAACTGAAGGGAAAGGGAAAGCAGAATAGTTACAAGGAAAAGCTCCTTAGGATGTTCATGTATGAGGAAGATACTTTGGGAGAAAACAAGACTTAGTGGGAAACCTTCCTCCAAATTTATTTTAACCAAAAGTTTTCCATCAGTCACCAAAATGTAAAGAACACTGGCAGATAATTCAATAATATTCTTTCATTAATTGGAAGAAATTACATGAAGTTTAGTCATGAACCTCTAAACTGATCTTGACATGCCCACTAGTCACCTCACATACTATATACTCATGACTGGACTAACGATTTATTAACAATAAGGTCCATGTACAAAATGCAGCCTATACTATAATAAGATGGGTTAGAAAGATCTGTATATGCTGCAGTCTCAACTTGATAAATTTCAGTCATTGCATACATGAAACAACCAAAGTGAGAGTAAGCATTTAAATACGCTTCCAGAAGTAATGCATTATCATCAACATCCATACCTTCCCTTTCAGATTTACCTTAAAATCCTGCATTTCAGTAGATCATGGGTGTCCAATCCTGCTTATAATCACTGGATCTGTCAATCACTTTAGCAGCACAAGTTCTTGCCAAATCTCACTGTAGTTGCCTGCTCAATGAATCTCAGTGTTTGCACTGTCAGTTATGATGAAAGCATTTGTAAGAGTGCAGAAATCAAGTTCATCATTGCATTCAGCTACAATGCAGCGCTGCAACCTTTTATGCAATGGTATAAATATAATAATGTAAGCAACACTTTTCATAATCAGTTAGTCTTGTTCTTTCAAAAGAGCTCAACGTGTGTAATACTTATTTTGTAGGCAAAGATGTTACCCAATCATAGTAGTGGGCGTTTATAATGAAGTCTTGAAGGAGACACGCCTCTCTAAACTAAGTATTTAAAGCAGAGGGCAAAAATGAGGTTTAAAAAATTGCCTTTTATTTCTACATTTTGGGTACATGACAACAATGTACTAAAAATGGAAAAGGTTTTCCTTTGCTTTTTTTCGCATGTAGACAACAACATTGTCAAAATGATCCCCGTTCACACGGATCCGTGAAAGCGACTAAAAACACTGTATTCTGCTGCCAGGCCAGTAGATGGCGATGTCACTTTGTAAAGAAACACTACACACCTGTAGACTGAACGCGTAAAGCCCGGGATACACTGCACGATTTTTGGCTGTCCCAGGTGAAAGATTGCCATCGTGAAAAAATTGTGGCGAATTCTGTGATCGTGGCTCTTAGTCGGTGGTCCTATGTCGTACAGTGAGACAGGTTCAAAGACGGCTGTTTTCCCGGTCTTTTATTCTTCTATAGAAACTTGCATCGTAGCCTACGAGTCAATAGGTGTCATCATCGTACAGTCTACATGCATGTCATACCCAAGTTTAATAGATCCATGTCGCACAGTGTGATAAAGTAATGATCTTATAGTATTGCTAAAATCGTGCAGTGTATCCCGGCTTTACTTGCATGCGCATGATGTCACCGTTTTCACAAATATGGGTTTTTGCAGTTTACACAGAGGTGATAACGGTATCATTTTCAAAAATGTGCTCTTTGAAACCAGTTTTCAAAAGTTTGCATTTTCAGGCCCCCAAAACACAGTTTTTGTGTAAATGAACGGCCAAAATGCATAAAAAGTTTTCTGTTTTAAATGAAAATGATGAACGGCCAGTTTGACAGTTTCTGATTTAAAACATTATAACCCCTACGGAAAGATTCATGACCTCCTTAATGCTAATTATATAGCACCCTAATAGCATCTAACAATCCATTTTTAAAATAAACAGTTAAACACCTTAACATTAAAGGATTAGTTCACTTCAGAATTAAAATTTCCTGATAATTTACTCACCCCCATGTCATCCAAGATGTTTATGTCTTTCTTTCTTCAGTCGAAAAGAAATTAAGGTTTTTGAGGAAAACATTCCAGGATTTTTCTCCATATAGTGATATACATTATCTCCATAAATTAGATACTGTTTAATCACAAATGCTCATCTTGCACTGCTCTGCGATGCCCCATGCATTACGTAATCACGTTGGAAAGGTCACGTGTGACGTAGGCGGAAGTACCGCAGTAGGACGAAAAACTATTTTTCTTTGCTTTACTTTTTTCAAAAAAGAAATGAAATTTGTGTCATTAATTACTCACCCTCATGTCGTTCCAAACCCCTAAGATCTTCGGAACACAAATTAAGATATTTGTGATGAAGTCCAAGGTTGTTGTTTTTTTAATCCCCCATCGAACTCAACATAATTACCATCATTCAAGATCAAGAGAGGTACTAAAGACATTGTTAAAATATTCAACATGACTACAGTGGTTCAACCTTAATGTTATGAAGCGACAAGAATACTTTTTGTGCACAAAAACAAAACAAAAATAACGACTTCATTCAACATTTTCTTCTCTACCCTGTCAGGATCGTACGCAGTTGACGCTTCCTTGTTTACGTCCGAACGCCGGCTCAGTATTGGCCAGCTCTTGCGTCAACATGCGTCGTGGAGCTCACGTGAACAGCATCGGCCTAATTTCGTTGCTTTCTATGGGGGTAAAAAACCTCTCGGATTTCATTAAAAATATCTTAATTTGTGTTCTGAAGATGAACGAAGGTCTTACAGGTATGGAATGACATGAGGGTGAGTAATTAATGACAGAATTTTCATTTTTGGGTGAACTAACCCTTTAAGTTTGCACATCTCTCT
This sequence comes from Ctenopharyngodon idella, assembly GCF_019924925.1. Classification (NCBI taxonomy): domain Eukaryota; kingdom Metazoa; phylum Chordata; class Actinopteri; order Cypriniformes; family Xenocyprididae; genus Ctenopharyngodon; species Ctenopharyngodon idella. The sequence goes on from NC_067224.1 coordinate 2,509,235, forward strand.
TCTCATGTAAATTAGATTTAACAACAAACAACAAGTTTGTAATAATTCTCAGCTGCCAACTCCTGATAAACTTTTTATCATTTACAGCCGAAATATTCAAAGTAGTAACCCAGAAATCACTTTATTTTCTGCAAAGAGCTGCAGTTCAGCTAGGCAGCAACAGAGAGAAATAATAATAAAAAAATCTGGGTGCTAAGCAAGGCTATCTGCTCAGTGTATTAACAGCGGTCTGAAATCAATACAGGCCGATCCCTCGACACTCCGCCAGCTGTTCTTTGAGGGGTATCGATCTCCCTAAATGCAGGGGTCTGGAAGCCTCTTGCTCTGGTGGGAATGACAGTCTCTGGGCTGTCTGAACACACCAGCTCCTGCCTCAGCACGCCAAGCAAGACAGCAAGGAACCTCGGATGAGGCCAATGTGTGACTTGATGATATCAATAAAAGCGGCTCCCGCTACAGACTGGAGTCACGACCCGCCGCTGTCGCACAGACCCGCCACAGCGGAGAGCCTCTCTCTAGGATGCCAACACTCAATATCTCACCAGCAGCTCTGCCCTCTCCATCCATACAGCTTAATGTCTCGCTGTTGTCGTTGTTTTGCTGTGTGTGTTTTATATGCCCTCTGGACTCCAGAAAGCGCAGGCTGGCATTCACTGGCATGAGCATCAAACAAAGATACACAAGATATGAAGGACTGCATGCACAAATTGAAACTACAACTAAAATAACTACAAATATAAAACACTGAATATTACCTGAGATCAAGATTACCAGGCTAATCGTTTACATTGCCCAGTATGGCAACTGTAGAAAATGAAGTTCGGTTAAAAAAGTCAGTCGTCTTGTTCGTAAAGGCTTTGACTTCTATATTTGCTCTAGAAAACACACATGCATTAGCTGGATTAGAATTTTTAGCTTGACACGATTGTCGTTTTGAAGCTGCTATACAGCAGAAGTTTGCATCATTGATTCTGTTATTTTCCTGTTTATTACTGTGAAGCTGATTTGAAACAACCTGTATTGTATAAAGTGACTTTAACGCTGTTTTCCAGCACATGAACTAGTTCACGATAAACTGGGGTTGGTTTACAGGTGCAGACACAATCCATTCATCTCTGTATTTCTCATCCTGAATCTCACTGATATTGTGAAGAGCAACAGGTCAATACAACTGACTGAATGTCATCAATATACAATCATAATGCGGCCTTCCTCTTAACCTGCTAAAAACAGTCAATCAAAGCCTTTGCTTTACTACTTAAAGGTAACTATGTAACTTTTGGCCCTCTAGTGGTTAAAACACAAAACTGCATGCAATATACAGAAGAACATTGTTTTGGTTGTGCTTTGGCTCTGCGGATGAATGTGATTATCCTACTGCTCATAAAACATTCACTACTAGGCTAAAGAGATATAACCAGTTTATATAAAAAGGATCTCAAACTGACTAGCTGAAGACGTTACTGTAGCTTTACCCATTAAAAGACACGGTCCTTCACTGAAAATAAATTAATACTTTTTTATTGTGTAATAAAAATGCCATCATCTCTGCATCTTCAACATTTAAAATCCCTCAGCTCTCACTCTCTTTGAAAAGCCAAGCCTATGTTGATTCTTGTTTTATTACGAGCTCTGTCGCATTCTCTTTTCACCAGCAGACTCTCCTCTGTTCGCCGTCGTTTTAAACCGGGCGATTCCCCGGAGGTTGGAGATTTAAAGGCTCCATGTCAACCTTTCTCACTCGTTGTGACAAATAACCTCTGCCATTCCCACACCAGACACGCGTCAAAGTAGCCGGAGCAACTTTTCTCTATTTACGGACATGACGAGACACACATAGAGCTTGTATTGCACATAATTTTACTAATTTCCACAGGTTTTGAGCTCACACCAAAAGTGTGCGTACCACTGATCTATATACAGTGACGCGCACATAAGCTGCCTCTCATTCTCAAATAGCTTTTGAGTCGCAAGTACCAAAATGACTGGCTTACTGCGCTTAAACGGTCAAACACACACAAAATTATGTCAAAATGCCCATCTTGGCAAGTATCCAGGTGTAAACAGTCAGTTTTGGAATCGAATTAGTTAAGATAACGCAAGTTGTGTAACAGTATATTGGGTCCGTGCATAAATTCTTAAAGCCATGTTTATTTCATATCTCTCTTTATTCTATTGCATTTATTTGTGCAGTTGTTTTGTTTATTTGTTATTTTATTACTGTCTTTTTACTTGTTTATGAAAATAAAATTTTGCATTGAAGAAAAGTAGATTTTCTGAGTCAGAGTATTTCATTTTTTGTAAGTGCACGTTTATTCAAATTGACTTACAGTTGACAGCTTACAGGCACAAACTCACTCTGCTTTATCACGGTGGACTGGCAGAGAATCACTGATTAGCCTGAATATGTGTTTTTATGAATATAAAGAAACTGAAAATAGCACAATCAGAAAGCAAAAATTCTAAGAATAGTGTCAGTCCCTGAGTGAGACTGCTTCATATTTTTGTGGAAAATGTGATACATTTTTTTCATGATTCTTTGAAGAACAGAAAGAACAGTATTTATTTGAAATAGAATCTTAACTCTCACTTTTGATTAGTTTAATGCATCCAAAAGTGCTAAATAAGATATTAATTAAAAAAAAAAAAAAAAAAAAAAAAAAAAAAAAACCTTACCCCAAACTTTTGAACAGTGATGCAGGTTGCTGCTCAAATGTTTGGGGTCTAATTAAAAAAGAATCCTGAAAAAACATGTACACGGTTAAAACGGCTTCCACACAAATATTAAACTGTTTTCAACATTGATAATAATCAGAAATGTTTCTTGAGCAGCAAATCATCATATTAGAATGATTTCTGAAGGATCATGTGACACTGAAGACTGGAGTAATGATGCTGAAAATTCAGCTTTGATCACAGGAATAAAATTACATTTTACAATATATTCACAAAAAACAGCTGTTTTAAACTGTAATAATATTTCACTGTTTTACTGCATTTTTGATCAAATAAATGCAACCTTGGTGAGCAGAAGAGGACCCTTTCAAAAACTTTAAAAAAAAAAAAAAAAAACAATCTGAGTGAAACGGCCTCTGAAACAAGAACAAATGTAGGGTGGGGCTTGATTGGATGGCTGTGGTTTGCTATTGGTGGATCTCATGTGAGTGACAGGTTGCCCTGATTTAAGATTATGAGGAACATGAATTTAAAACAATGATGTGCACAGATAAATTATTTATTATAAACACTGCAATGTTCCATAAAAAATAAGAATTGTCAAATTTGATTTCATGGTGACTTTAAAATTATACCGTTCACACACACATACATTACATACTATCTAGTCCATCCACACAAACAGGTCTGTAGAAAGTTAACTTGGCTGCTACAGTCAAGATGGATGAGACTGTGACAGGCACATCTGAAGAGAGAGAGAGAGTGTGTGTGTATGTGTGTGTGTGTGTGTGTGTGTGTGTGATACTGTGTATACTGTGTGATACTGTGTAAACTTGTGGCAAGAGATCCAGGCTTGGGGAAGATAAAGACCGATCGCTAGAATGTAAACACTCTGTGAAGTGGCGGTGGAGGCAGTGGCTCACACACACACACACACACACACACACACACACACACACACACACAGGTCAGGGTTAAGCAGCATTCTCTTTAAGGGCTGCTTTCCCTCTTAACCCCCTCGGAGGGGCAGACCGTCAGTGTAAAGCACAAGAGAAAGACATCTGATAAAGTGTCAGAGTGTCTGCACATACAGAACGAGTTAAGCTCAAAGTTTACATTCATAAACTCAGAAAGCTTTTCATATTCTTCATATTCTGTGCGGTGGTCAGTTCACTGCAGTTTGCCACCTTAAATTGATTTCCATTTTTAAAAATGCTGATTCATTCTGGAATGAAAAACCACTGTGTGTTTCTCAGTTTCTGTTGCAGCTTTGTTTGGAACTTTTTTTTTTGTTGGCAAAATAGGGCAAAAAAAAGACAATATTGTATCTAAAATCTTATTAACTTAATATTTTAAACTTTAACTTATTTATCTTTAATAAAAAAGAATGTCAAACTACTTAATGCACAAGAATTTCATTTTTTATGCTTTTTTGCTCATTTTGAAATCAGAACAGATATGGCACTAAAATGTGTTTATAATATTATTCACAAATGCATAAGCTAATTCACATTCATGAAGTTACGAGTTTGTGTTTTACTGCTTTGTGAATGTGTATTACCTTGCACATTTTGAGAAATTAATTTTGAGACTATTTTAGCTCAATATTACATGCCTCAAAAAAAATGTCCAGATTAATTTTATTTCAAAAATTAAAAACAGAAATTAAAGAAGTGTATTCAAGTCATTATATGTGTGATTTTGTAAAACTTCTAGTAAAAAACAAACAAAACAAATGAGCGTCATGCCATTGATCCAGATAACAGGATGAAAACGTGAATGAACGACAGCTCAAAACACAAGCACAGCATTAGCATGAGAGAGAATAACAAAGACACACAGCTGACACAAGTGAAAGTTTTTGTCATTTCTACAAAGAGTCGGCCTCTTCTGGGATGGAATATACAATCTCATGCTTATCTCGCAATCTGACTACAGCTGAGATTGATGAAAGCACAGGTGGTTGGTCAGCACATATGTTTGAGAAATCCTTTCTGTTGGTTTAGTCTGCCTATGAGGATCAACCGCGTGTGCGAGTCTAGAAGGATCTTTGATGTGTGTAAGAGGCAGCGATCCTGTTATTTTTAGATAAGGAAAGGCGACATTAAATGCTCTGCCGGCCAGTGTCTTGGTCTTGTTTGACTTCTTGTCACAGATTGTTTATTAAGTACCTATGCACTAATATGCCTCACATTTTTCAATTCCTTCAGAAGACAAATAAGTCCTAAAAATGAACCCACTTTTACTGTCCCACACAGTGCAAATAAATCTCAAGAGTGTCACTTCGACATCTTCATAACCGCCGCAGAAGAAAGTCTTCAGTCCTGTTCTCTGCAGAGAGCCGACGACACGTTCATCATAACATTGGCTCTCGTAGTCATATACACACGGCCTCTTGTGTAGATGGAGGCGTATTTACTCTTGTGATCAAAGTGCTTAAGTGGTGCATAACAGCATCTACTCTGCGCCTACGTCTCTCTCTGTTCTAAAGGCTCCAATCACCGGGGTGATGCTGCTGTGCGTCCCGTACAACACACTTTACAAGTACTTAAAGATGAGCTTGGTTTGAAATATGACAGCAGCAGAATGGACGCAGCTACGAGCAGCTCTCAGACCGTCTTTGTTATCTGACTCGATGGACAGTAAGTAGATCCTCAGGACAGAAATAACAGCATCTGCATTTTGTCAGACTTATCTGTCCTTCAGCATTCGCTTCGGTGAGACATTAGGACATGACCAACACTATTTTGGTCTTCAGCTTTGCAGCCATCATCATGATGTGAAAAACTAGTAGCCAATAATTTGAAAGGTTATGAATTTAAACATCACAATTTGTGTAGTTATTTGTAACTATAAAGCCCAAAGCATAGTTCATTTTTTACGCATACGCAAGGGTCAGCATACAGTAAAACGAATCTCATCATCAGAAGAGTGCCCGAGTGCTGTACGCGCACCGCCAGATTTTTGTAACTGCGTGTACTTGTACGCGCAGTTCGCAGATGCGCATTTAATTTTTTTGCAGTAATTAGTTTATCCACAAGGTGGCAACCGTGCCCTGGGGGTGTCGATTCACAAGGTAGTCAAAGAAAAACTGCCTAAACAGAACAGAACGCATGCAAGCTACAGCGACAATGGAGGCCTACAGAGACGATAGATTGTGCGAAGAGGTTAGAAAGTACCCTCATTTGTACAACTCTACAGAGGTGTAAAGTACTTGAGTAAATGTAATTAGTTACTGTACTTAAGTATCTTTCTGGCTACTTTGTGGTTGTACTGAGTATCAAAGATATTGGCAACTTTTACTCTCTACTCGACTACATTTGTGATGAGTAATGCATTTACAAATTACATCTTTCATGGCAGCTAACTTTTTCTGCAGCAGTTTGTTTCTGATATAAAGAAGTGATATCGCCACCTAAGGGCATTGAAGGTACTATATCTTGTGCATTTGCCTTTACTCACCCAAAACTTGTCAACAAGGATACTTTACGTGAATGTGTGTGCATTAGCAGGTAGTTGCTGATCGCAGATGTTTTATTTATTAGATGAGGAAATGACTGCAGCTGGTGATGAGGCTCAAACCAGCACATACAGTAGACTTTGACTATTTAATTTTACTTAACATTGTTTTATTTATCCGCTATATTGACAAGACCGTTTTGAAGGATATTGGTTTACTTATGGCCTTTCTGTGCACTTGAGCTCAACTGAGACTTGAGAGTTTGTAGACGTTTAAAAGGTTGTTGTGTCGACCTTGATTTATTGCAACATTGAGGTGTTCAGTTTTATTTTGATTTTTAGAAAATAAACTTGATTTCTCATCTTACAAATCAATTGTTTTTTATTTTCACTGTCATGTCTCTCAGGACTAGTGCATCTCTGAGCCTACATTCAGCATGAGTAAAATATTTAAGTACTGTTAAAATCAGATACTTTAAGACTTTTACTCAAGTCGTATTGGAATTGGTTACTTGTAACTTGTAGTGAAGTCATTTTCGATGTAAGGTATCAGAACTTTTACTCAAGAATGGTTTTCAGGTACTCTTTACACCTCTGCAACTCTAGCATGAAAAAATACAAAGATATTTACATGGGTTGTAAGTGTCTTAAAGCCCGTTCACACCAAGAATGATAACTATAAAGATAACTATAACGATAACTATATTTGCGTCCACACCAACCGCGCTGCGGTTTTAAAGTGTGTACAACATGTTTTTGCTGTTCTTGTTGCATTTACATGGCTTTAACCAGGAGATGTCCTCAGTATGCTATATTTCGAGTGAATAGCTAGTGTAATCGATCTAATCTAACAGTGAATTCAGCTGACGAAGTCAATATAGTGGAATAAAAACGGCTAGTCTTTTTCACTGCAACTTTAAAAGAAGCAAGACAATGTTGTCGAAACTAGCGCTGGATACCTGAGGTAATTTTATGTTACACTGTTTGCTAGCCAAGCATAATTATCTCATCGTTAATACTTCTCACCATTTATTCAGAGGGTATGACCGATTGTTTTCCATATATCCATTTTCTTTAAAGTATCCTTGAAGAGGGAGTTTGACTTGTCAAACAGTGGTGGCTTTTTCTGGACCTCTGCAATTAACTTCTCCGCAATGTCGTCTGCCATTTTAAATGTGCAAGCCCTTCAATTAGAATGGATTCTGATTGACTATCAGTGTTTTATTGTTCAACAGCTGGAAAAAAAATTGTTCTGAAAGTGATCGCAACTATATAGTTTAGCTGTGGTGTGGACAGTGCTATTCTTTTATATTTAGAACAATTTTTAGAACTATATCTTTATCGCTATCTTTATAGTTATCATTCTTGGTGTGAACGGACCTTTAATGAATGAGTCATTGGAAAAAGTAATTATATTACATGGTATAAATATACAACAAAAACTCACACAGTATTGAATTTTAGGGTCATTCTAACCTCATTCTACTAGACTACAGAAAACACAGGCGTGTCTTCACACACCCTTACTCTACAGGCCAAATGCAAAAAGTCCAAAGAAAAACTGTTCAGCTGAAGGAGATCCACAACAGGTGCAAGTGAGTCAAAGCAACTAAAAGTGCCCTGTGTGCAACAGATATCAATCCAGGGCATAAAACATGGAAAAACATTAGCTGAGTTTCAGTATGACAAGGTGAAAAATGGAGTCTCACAACCGCAGATAGTTCCACTCTAGTGGACTATTGATTCTGTGGTGGGATGACCAGAAGACATTGACATCTCAGGGGAGCTGGTGGCACTTTAACTGGCCCTCTGGAGTCTGACAAAGACTGTCAGCCCAACACGGGCCATGTGAACCAGCGCCTGTTAAACTGAGACAATAGTCTGAGAGCAATGGACTCATGTCCAAGGACAACTTTCACTTAGGCTGGAGAAATTTGAAAGCTGTGAGTCCTGCTTCACTGGATCCATTCCCAAGGCTTCAAGTACAGCAAGGTGGGATGGACGAGGGCACTCAAGCACAGGGACCTGGAAGCCACCATTACATCGGAAATCAATATACAAGACGTTTTTTTTAACGATGGCAGCTGCAAGCCATCCAAGTTCCACTGGAGCATGTCCTGAGGAGTTACTCTAATGTTGATCGTACATCTGAAATGCAACACACTCTCCTAACAGAAGAGCTAAAGGTCTTGATGGCTGTTTTGGTCAGCAAGCTCCAGCAAAACACATTTATGAGTAAATCAATCTGATGAACATGTAAAGACACTCAAATCTAAACATTATGACTTTTATTACCATTTTGGGGCTAACTGGTTGACTCGGGCCTACTAGAGCAGGGCTGGGCAATTATAGCCCTCGAGATCTATTTTCCAACCCTAACCAAATACACCTGAACAAGTTAATCAAGTCTTTAGGATTACTAGAAAAGCAGGGTTTTCAGCTAAACTCTGCAGGATGGTGGATCTTGAGAGCCAGCACTAGTCCATCATGTGTCCCACTGAAAGCCGTGGTGGATCATTCTAGTAGAACAAGAGTCTGTGTGACAGGCCAGTGGAAGGAAGAGACGGCAATGAAATCAAGATGCGTCAAGACAATGCGGGTCAGATGCCGTTAGTGGCTGGACAGCCACAACACACACAGGCGGGGCAATTAGTTTGCCTCATTATCAGTGGAGTCTCATTATCAGAGTGAACAGGAGCTTAGACCGCTGGAGATCGATGAGGAAGGTCAGTGTATCATCAACAAAAGGCAAAAGTGCTGCAGAGATAAAAGGGATCTTTCCACGGCCTTATCCTGCTGCCACGCTTGGAATTTGTCTGACCAAAATTCCTTTCATGAGACACAATTGTGAAAGTTCCTGTAGCTATACTGACTTCTGATTGAAGTGTCTTGATTGTGCATAAGAACTTGACACTGATTTACTTACACAAGTGGGAATCTCTTCAGTAGGGACACGTTTGGATTTAGAAACTAAATCACACTTTTCACTCTCTCACTAGTTGGATGGTGAACATACATGAACCGATGAACAAACATAATTTCCAACAAATCTTAAAGCATTCATCCTGTGGTGGAATGTCATTTTAAACCGTTTTGGAATAGCTTTGTCTTGCTAAAGCTAAATGTATAGCTAGCAATTTATTTTCATACATCACATCCCTTGTAAAAAAAAAAAAAAAAAAAAAAAAAAAAGAAGTGCTCTTAATTGTATTGAATGTGCACTTTGAGTGTATTTCAAATCTTACATGTATGTTTTTTCTAAATGTACTAGGAGATAATATAACACTAAGGAAACAAAAGGCCACTTAATGAGAGCACACTATCTTAACTGTTTCTTAACACACTTAAGTGCACTTTGATTTACTTTAAAGTACATTTTAAATCATTGTTTTAATAAACTTTTGTCTTGCTTATTTTGATGTGTTGACCCACATACTAAAGCACATGTAAAGCACTTGATTATAATTTTGCATATAATTACAACACTATAATAACAATAATAAAATATATTTGTTACAATAGAAATGACATTCAAGTATATTTCAGTTTACCATAAATGCTTATCATGCAATTGTCTGAAAACATTAAGTTCATACTTAAGTATATTATTTAGATAAGTACTCTTTTTAAAAAGTATGCTAAAGTGTACTTCTTTATCACAAGGTATCTCATATCTCAAGATCTTTACTGAGAGTGATGTCTATTTGATAAAAAAAACCTTTTGATTAAAATATATTAAATGTCGCATCAACTGAGGAATGTGTGTACGATGTGTGAAAACTATACAGTTATTGTTTCCATGTAAACTACAAAAATGTGAATTTGGGAAAAGGTGACATCATGTGCATGCATATTGTGTTCAGTCTACAGGCGCGTAGTGCTTCTTTACAAAGTGATGTCGCCAACTACTGGCCTGGAAGCAGAATACAGCGTTTTTAGTCATTTTCATCGATCCATGTGAACGGGGATTGTTTTGACAACGTTGTCATCTGTATGTGAAAAATGCAAAGAAAAAACTTTTGCATTTCTAGTACATCATTGTCATGTAATTGTAAATGTAAAAAAAAGTGTAATGTAAAAAAAAGTTTGTAGAAAAGTAAAAATTTCTTCCTGAAAAGCTCCGAAGCCTCTAATTAAAGCAGACGCATGACATTATAGTGATAATGCTTTTCTTGAGCAGTATTTTGCCCAACATGGATTAACGAGTGCTTCATCTCGTGCTCGCTGCCTTCCTCATGTCATTAATCTCCACCCTCTTCCCACACACACACGCACACAGAAAGAGAGAGAGAGAGAGAGAGAGAGAGAGAGAGAGAGAGAGAGAGAGAGAGAGACAGTCTGCATGGCACCAGACAGCAGTGAACAGTCGAATGGGATGTGTGAGAGCCCCCTGCTGCCAAGAGGCGGGCAGAAGGAGGAAACAAACCCCTGCTAATGGAGACATAACATGCTCACCGGAGCAGAAACTCAAACAAACGATTAATGGGCAATGGACCCTCTGCTCCCGCTCCTCTTCGCCATTGCTCTCTCTCTACTTATCTCTGTCCTCCTCGCGCTGGTATTTAGACTGGCATCTCAGAGTCACAACAGAGACGCTCCTCCCCCACCGTCCAGGAGCGTCGCCCACATGCTCAGATCCTAGAGCATGTGAGCCACAACCGACGCATGACAATTCAGCTTATTCGTCATTTTATAACATAAACTGCAATATCAAACAGTTCAGACAAACTCTTCGAGGAGCATGCATTATACGTTTGAAATCACGAAACGAACAAAACTTCTTTGAAGCAATGAGGGGAAGCGACGTTTTCTCAGTTGGAACATATGAAGAGAGACGTCCGGCTGCAGTTGTCTGCACAGGGCTTTAGGATAAAAGGAGCGAACATCTAGAAGCAGACTCCAAGTCTCACAAATCCCTCATGAATCTCCAAGTCGCTTTACTGCACTCGGATGGAAGATGTGACCTAATGAAGCAACAATGGCACAGGCGAAATAGGATTAGAGTTGAGGTTATTAGGCCAGAGCTCAACCCCCAGGCCCCCATCAGGACGGCGGTCCCCTCGAAACCCCTTCAGCTGCAGAAGCAGATCTGAGATCAGCTCTGCTCCTGAGACCGAGATGAGCAGACAGTGGAGCCAATGGTCTTAGATCAGCAGCTCGGGGCAAGTTCAACCAGAGTGCACCACACACATCACTACACCCCGCCTACGATTATATCACACGGCATCGCACAACACTACGGCTCGACCTCAATTCCACTAGCCGAGCTTCATTCATCGAAGTTTCTTTGTCAAATTTGATAGGGCGAACTTATGGATGAGATTTTTCCGTAATCTACGGATTTGACTTGATCAGAAATCCCCTGGCAAATATGAAACTGATTTTAACAATATGTGGCTTCCAACTACGTGTGAAAGAAAAGGCAACAAATCAAATGAGATCAAAGTAATTTTTGGAAGACATTTTTGGTAGAACGCTGGGAACAGACTGCTTTTCAAAAGGCACGATCTCAGGTGGAGCTGGAGCTCGGTTTAGTATGAAAGCTTAATTAATCTCACAATTCTGACTTTTTTCTCTCGCAATGCAGACAATTCAAAATTGTGCAATTCCAAATAAAAAAAAAAAAACTTCTGAATTGTGAGATGTTAACAGCAATTCTGAGGGAAAAAAAAAAAGAAATGTGAGATATTCTTGAGCAACTGCAAGAAAAAAAAAAAAAACAAGCTTCCATAGAAATGAGTTTGTGCATAATTGTTGTCTGTGGGCTGAGTAGCTCTGATCCGGTAGCTGCCGCCAAAATACTGCAAAAAAGGGGGAGCCTCACGCTCATGTGTTTTGATTAGCAGGTAATGATCTTTGATCTAATGCGCTGACTGGGAAAGTGCGGCTCCGATAGAATTCCGGTAGATGCTCGGCCGACCTGGAGCCAGTGTCAGCTCTCATTAGGGCTGCTGTCTCCGTGACCTCCCATCCGCCCGGCCGGGGCCCCTCCTCTCAGCTGGAGAACCCCGCGTAATGATATCAATAGCAGCAGGGGTGCAATGAATACAAATCCGCGTGCAGAATGTTTGGACAAGAATCCTCTCCGAAGCCCCCCACCAACGAGGCTCCGTCCCTCTCCCTGACACAAAGGGCAAATTCAGTCCTAATCCGCACAGTCAGCCGGTGGACACGAGGGCACACTGATGGCCAAACTCCCTCCAGTGGTGGTTCAGTCAAACCCCTACGTAAATCTGTCAAATGACAGATTTCTACTGTCTTTCTATCTGAAATGAGTTGCTCATACAAGTTTCTGCATTAAAACTAAGGCTTTTAATCTATTAAACACATCAACCAAGTTGATTACATAATATGCTGATTAATCAGATTAGTTGCAATGAATTGCATGTATCAGTATTTGCTGAAAAAAATACACCAAGTGAAGATAATTTAAGACATTAGGCTGGATGATTAAAACATTGAATAGTCTAGGCTTAGAAGAGTGGCTCTCAATCTATTTGAATCCAAGACCAAGACAATATTATAGCTTATATGTACATATGTACCTCTGAAACTTCTGTTGTAATCACCGGACCAGAGGTGCCGCTGGGGTTTCTGGCCTCCCTGGCTAAATTCTCAGCCGGATCTCTCCATCAGTGGGGGGAAGGGGAGGGGGGGTTGCAGAACACTGAAGTGGACCCCCTAAGAGCACTGAACGGGCCCCCATGTCTGACCAGGGCTCTTAGAATCGCACAACACCCCACAACCCGTTATGGCACCCCTGCTCTGGACCGGTTGAAAAGGTGACTGTGGGAGGGATTCCACTTAAATTTTTCATTCTAAAAATTTATTGGAATCAGCAGTTGAAATAGTTTCTGAAAATTCTGATGTTTATGTGTGTTATATATAATTGGTCTGAACAAAAACGGCAGGCGGGCTGAATGAAACTGCAGATTCACTCTCTGACAGGTGATGTTTAAGAACAGCAGAAATACAGCGGTTACCCCTGTACACAAAGCAGTGCTGCACTTATAAACAATATTAAGATGAAAAGAAACTACCATCGAAACTGCAGCTTCCTTCAGATACACATTCATTTGCATGAATCACATGAATAGCTTATTTCAATGTCAGAATAGCAAATTTAGTTTGAAGGTATGTGTAATAAAGATACGTAAATGTAAAATTATGTCCATTTAATGTTGTACACTTAATTTTCAGCATTACTTTTAGCATTTTAATTGCATAATATAAATAACTGTAAGACTTATTGGGGCCCCTGGTTGAAAACCACTGGTCCAAAATCTCAAGCCTACAGTCCACACGCATTCTACAAATGAGGTTGTCAATCTTTGAGGTAGACGTAAGAAAAAGTTCATATTACGTCTGCTTTATTTTTACATGTTGGTCAGTGTACATATGCAGAGTTGTGTTTGCTTACTGTGCTGAGATGCGCTGTTTTTCCAATGACCATCGCATTAAAACGGTGTCAAGTCAAAAAGATTTTCAACTTTCCATTGTGTTTCTGGACACATCTTGCATTTGCGTAGTAGCAGCTGCATCTGCGTTGACAGCAGACCTGCATAAACATGAAGGTCATACTTAAAGCTTGATTTGTTTCAAAGGTAAAAAATGAATTACTATACATTTGTTATTATAAATTGCACTAAATTGACAACCCTAATTAAAAGATAGCTGTTGTTATACCTGTTGACACATGCAATTCAACTAATATATCTAATTTCAATACATATTCACCAAACAGGGTATTTTACTTGGAAACACTCCATGTAAACCATCTAAAACACGGTGCCTCTATTTTCCCAAACTTGTACAGCGAAGTCCTAGTTGAACTGTGTGTACTCACTGTCACCAACATAACACAACATCCAGTGTAAGAGTAAGCGTGCAAGAAATTTGATTTCCGCCTCTGGTATTGACACAGGCGGTTTGGAAACCAGCCAGAGATTCTGCTAACAAAAGCATGTTCATAGTCCTGCTAAAATGACCCCCAATTAAAGAGCAATGGTAAAGGGCCACACATCTCTGCATCCATATTACCAGCAGCAGAAACATCATAAAACGTGTCACTAGTAGACCTGTTTACAATCAGCAATGGGGCAGAGTAGAGTCTTGCTGTCCCTAAATACGTTATTCCTATTCAGTGCTGTTATTGGAAAAATGTCTAATGGTTACAGCTGAAAGCCTTATTTATACGTGTGTGTGTGTGTGTGTGTGTGTGTGTGTGTGTGTGTGTGTGTGTGTGTGCTTCTCCACATGCATGTTTTTCCCCTTAATAAAAAAGCACATTGAGATGTAAAGATTATGATTATGATCATTCTTACAAAAATGAATGGCGTCTGCAATGGGTATACCAATCACTTTTAAAAGCAGGTATTTAAAAGTGAAAAAAAAGTGAAAGTGACATGTGAAGGCCAAGTATGGTAACCCATACCAAAAAAAAAAAAAAAAAAAAAAAGTTTTTCTTTCATTGATTTGTGTATTTCATGCATGTGGTTATTCTTCTGAGATGGCAGCAAACACTACTGTTCTGAAATATAAATAGCAATTTATCATTCAAAAGTAATGTGGAAAAGAAGCATTCTTGCAGACAGGCAGCTGCCAAAGACTCTCAGAACAGCCGCACCACATTTGCAAAAAGTTACAGCATATAAATAAACGAAATGTCTGCTAATTCATAATTATAGCCAAATACTTTGTACTCTTCACTTAACACATTATTCCTCAAAAGCCCACATTCATTACATGATGTTCATCTGTAGAGCGCCATCAAACAGGCTATATTTACAGTAGCTGAAACAGTAGAGCATGGCACTAATAACACCAATGCTTTGGATATAAGTGTCTGCCAAATGCTTAAGTGTAAATGCATCAAGAGTTTCTGCAAACAGCAGGACCATGTAACAAATGCATTCTAAAATCATTAATCTCATTTGCACGTAACGTGTATGGTTTTCCTTTTAAATCATTATGTTAATCAAACAAGATTAGTTGAATAAATGACAAAAGCACAATTACATCCATATGGTTACTTGGTCTCATCCCCAAACCACAATATTGGGGTCATTCGTCAGTTCGCTGGGACGAGTGAAAGTCTGCACAACACTTCTTCTGTGGTGGGATGTGATTGCCATTAAAAATTAACCAGGCTGCATGTAATCACTTTAGAACAGGCCTGTTGGATGTGAACAGGGGTGTGAGGATGTCATCTCCATCACCCTCACACTCAATAGATCCTCCGTTGGAAAGCTTTTTATACAACGACATCACAAATGCATTAGCATGAATTAAACTTAACCCCTTAACCCTGCACGAACAATACGTCAGAGGTGTATTACACTGCCATGCACACTAGCAGAGAACATTATGCTGGGCAGACTTAGTCTGTTATTTATATCAGGAAAGAGGTTACCAATTTGCTCCAAAAATACAAAAAAACTAGTTGCCAATATTATACTTGTGAGGCACCGTAAAAAGGGAAGTTGCACTAGTCTTTTCTTCCTTGTTGTGCCGTATATCCGAGTGAAACAGCTTCTGAAACAAGAACAAATGTAGGACGAGGCTTGATTTTGTCTGTGGGGAATTGATTGGGTGGTTGTGGTTTGCTATTGGTGGATCTCATGTGAGTGACAGTTTGCCCCGCCCTCGTCATCAGAGAAGAGATGTCGCTGCAAGAGGGAGGGGAAGTTATTCTGATTCAAGATTACCAGGCACAGGAATTTAAGACAATTATGTGCACCAAAAAATCATTTCGAAATACTGCAATATTCATTCAATAAAAAAAAAAGAAAAAGATTTAAAGTTTTCATTGTAATGAAATCAAAACAGACCCCATTTACTTTCTCAATACATGTTGCCGGTTTTATTGTGAATGATTCAGCAGTGCACATTGTTATAAAGAAAAGTTTGTCAAGCTCGCACTGCTTCTAAATGTTTTTTTGTTTGACTGAAAACTTTGGAGTGGCTACTTTTCAAATGCCACTCCATTTTATTACACAAGATACGAAAATACATAATACTAATATATTTTTATGCATGTAATGTATTAAAACGTTTATTTTGTGTACCGTTGCATTAGTGAATCTTTCAAAAAGCTTTACAGCATGTTGGCACGGTGCCAACGGCAAGCACTTCAACTTAAGTGTCGGCTCAAAGCGGAACCCAAAAATGCTGTAGAACAGTGTTATCAGTGACCCATTAGAGCCTTTGAAGTGGCTGGGGAAAGATTCTCATCCATTACACTGCGGCCCAGAGTTTGGGTCCTGTCATGGAGAGAGCCGTCCACAGAGGACGCCTGTTCTTTGTCTCCCATCATCCCCAACTCAGAGTTTGGCTAACACACGGCCGCGGAGTAACTCGCTGCAGATTTCACCAGGTTCATCCTCGTTTCTGTCTGCTCCATGCTGGCCAGATTTGGAGCACGATAACTCACATTCTGACAGCGTTTGATGTCGGAGTGCCTTGAGAATTGGCCTTTTGTTGTATGATGCCATACGTGCACTGTAATAAGTAAGGCTGGAACAGCTAATGATCTGATATGAGGCATGTGTTGGACATCCCGTTGATTCTTCCCAACGCTCCTCAGACCCACCGCATGAACCTCAGTTTCAATGTTTGCCTGAGAAGCTGCTTTAACAGAACATTAACAATTAACGACAAGGACGTGGTCAAATGAAACAGCAGTGCATTGGAAATGAGATCATGCTGGGTGAAGAGCGCTGGGACGTCCGGTATCCCAAGCGAAGGGAAACCTGGCAATGCGGCTGTCATGTTGGCAGGAGTGTGGGCAGACATACTGTTGGCCGATGCGGGGACGTGGATTCGTGCCCCATGTACACACTCACGGACGCATTTAAAAATGAAACAGGATTAACTGTAAATGCGCTGGGATGACACTCCTTACAGCTTCCAGACTTTTTACAGACTCACTGTAGGAAAAGTGTGGAAGACGAGGCACGTAACCGCGACACATCAGATGTTTTCTTCATCCTTCAAGTCATGTCTAATTTTCATTTTTGAGCCAATGGAGGCTTTTTCAAACACTTCCAGTGTACATCCGGAGCTCAGAGGTCAGAGCAGTGATGCAGTGGACACTGACAATAAAATAATTCCTCCATTTGTCTGAACGAAGAATTCCACATTGAGCAATACTGATGAAATGTTAAGTTTAAGTTTATTTATTTTTATTTTTAAAGCACCTTTAAAACAGCCACAGGACTGACCAAAGTGCTGTACATGAGTGAGATAAAAAAAAAAAAAATAAAAAAAAACACAATAATAATAATAATAAAACTAATAATAAAAATATAACAAAAAGCAAAGATTAACAAGTATTAAAGGCTAAATAAAACAAATGAGTTTTAAGAAGAGATTTAAAAACAGATAAGGAAGCAGCTGCTCTAAGATGGACAGGCAAGCTATTCCATTTTTATTGATTTTATTTAAACTTTTACTGTTGTTTTGTCATTATTTTTAGTTATTTGTTGTGTTGTGAATCCTCATCTTTGACTGTTACCATTCTTAAAGGGTTAAGTTCACCCAAAAATGAAATTTCTGTCATTAAGTACTCACCCTCATGTCGTTCCAAACCTGTAAGAACTTTGTCCATCCTAGGAACACAAATTAAGATATTTCTGTTGAAATCTGAGAGGTTTCTGAACCACACATAGGCATAAACGGCATTGCACCTTTTGAGGTCCAGAAAGGTATTAAAGACATCACTAAAATAGTCAATATGACTACAGTGGTTAAACCTTGTGAAACGACAAGAATACTTTTTCCTACGCTGTTGATGTAGTAAACACAGTGCAATGCTTCTGTAACCCCTCCTGTTCAAACCGCTTGCTCTAAGTGGAACTCGAACCCGGGTCCGCCGGCATGGGAGTCAGGCACTCTAACAAGAAGGCTAAAGACGGCAGTCTCTAGCGTCATTCGCTAGAGTGTTTCTTGAATTCAGGGGAGTAAGGTTTTAACACACAGCTCTCACTAGCCCATGTCTGTTACACTCACCCCCCCAACCTCACTCCCATCCGGGTCACGGCACCAATGTAACCCCTCCTGTTTGAACTGCCTACTCTAAGTGGGATTCGAACCCGGGTCCGCTGGCATGGGAGTCAGGCGCTCTAACAAGGAGGCTAAAGATCACAGTCTCTAGAATCAGTCAATAGCTCTCACTAGCCTACATCTGTTACACTTCCAAATTCTTCATCAGAACAGCAACTCAGTATTGGCCGACGCTGTTCAAGTCAGCAGCACGACGCATGCGAGTGATGCTGACGCAGGAGCTGGCCAATAATGAGCCGTCATTCTGACGTAGAACCCGCTCTACACTGTGTTTACTACGTGAACAACATAGGAGAATGACATGGAAGAGAAGAAATTGTTGAATAAAGTTATTTTTGTAATGAAGTCGCTGCCATGTGTGGTTCAGAAACCTCTCAGATTTCAGCAAAAATATCTTAATCGAAGATGAACGAAGGTCTTACGGGACAACATGAGAGTGAGTAATTTTTGGGTGAACTAACCCTTTAAGGTTTGTGTGAGATCTAACTTAAACTACAAATATATATGCTTTGAAAGGTGATTTCTCCTTCAAAAATGAAGGTATCGTAGTACACTTTACATGCAAGTTGTCCTATAAACCCATGTATACAGTGTTACCAAAATGGTAGATTAATTAATTTTATTATACTAACTGAAAATTTGCTGAAAAATAAATCTGTTGTTGCCTCCAAAAATATATTGTCTAACATTTTGTACAGACATGAATATTTGAATGTTTGTGTGACAGATCTGTCAGTATCAAGCATAAGTTAGTTAGTTAGATACTCGTCAGTTAGTTAATCAGCAGTGATCCCAGGTGAAAAAAAAAGTACACTTCTATAATGTACTTAAAGTTCTCTATTTTCGGGCACTAATTTTGTACTTAATATACTAAGAATTCTTCTTTAGTACTTCTTAAGATAATCTTAAGAGCATCTAAGTGTACTCAACTGTACTATTTTGAGAAACCATGAAATATGAACTAAAATGTGCTTTTAATATGCTATCTCTGTATTTAAAAAATATATTTAGTTACCACTTGTAGTACACTATGGGTTTAAATGTACTATTAAGTAGTATCTAAATACATTTTTTAAATACAGAGTTCATTATATTAAATATTTAGTTCATATTTCATGGTGTCTCAAAATAGCAGTTGAGTACACTTAGATGTTATTAAGATTATCTTAAGAAGTAAATTAGTGCATGAAAATAGAGCACTTGAAGTACATTATAGAAATTTACTTTTTTTTTTTTTTTTTCACCTGGGATGCTCATTCATTGGGCCTCAACAAACTTCTAAATCACTTAAAACACCACAAAACAATCATTAAAATAAACTAAACAAATACAAATGAAAACTAAATTAATTCATTCCTTTAACAATTGTTTTTTTTCCTTTGAAGAACCACGATTCACAAGGCTTTGGAAAACATGAAAAAGGCTCATTTTAGAAGTATGCTCTCTAGATCTGGAAAAGTCATGGAAATGTATAAAATCATAAAAATGTCACTGGCATTTTTAATATATTTCATTAGTTAAGCCAAGCTGAAATATTTTACAGGGTAGAAATTGTGAGTAAAAATTAAAAAACAAAAAAAAAATCCTTTATCCAGGAAACCATGAACGACTGGAGAAATCATATAAATTCAATAGCTAAAAAGAGCAGGAACCTTGAAGAAAATTCAGCTCCTAAAACTTGTGGACAATGTTGGAGAACTGCTGATCTAGTCCATTTCCCAGGTTCAACACTTTTGGTAATTAATGTGATGTTCTGCATAGGTGCAAAACATGTTCCACATGTACAGCACAAGTACTCAAATACAATCTTCAGAATAACTTCCCCTCCCTCGTGCAGCGACATCTCTTAGATTAGATTGGATTAGATTAGATAGACTTTATTAATCCCACACCAGGGAAATTCACCTTCTCTTCTCTGATGATGAGGGCGGGGCAACCTGTCACTCACATGAGATCTTCCAATAGCAAACCACAAGCCCCGCCCTACATTTATTCTTGTTCCAGAATAAATGTAGTGCAGTTTTCTAGCGCATTTACTTCAAATGCCCGGGTCATAGCATTGACATGACCTATTTCAGAGGTGGTCAAATTTACAATTTAAAATCAATCAGAGCCATAGAACTATACCTTAATATTTACAAATAAAGCTTTATATAATGAGTAGGCTACTTTCTACGACCCCACCAACATCTTGTTTTGACATCTTTCAGGTGGGGTCAAGCCTCTCCGTAATTCACACCCTGGCCACAGTGACACATTGGTGTATTTCTCCCATTACTAAATCTATTTAAACCATTTCTTTTTGTTTGAAAACAGTGTCTGCATCATGGCTTTTGTCTGGCCTTCCTTTCCTGAATCTATGGGACTGAATTCATGACCTTTGTGCCATTAGTCCAGTGGTCAGCGGCACTCATGGACTGGCTGGAGAACTGACCTCTGGTCTTTGAAGTGTCTGCCCTGGATGCAGAGGTAATAAGCCACTCCAGTAAATTAGCATCAAAAGACAGACCGATGATACGGACGTCCAGCGCTAATGATCCACAGATCAATGAATGAACCCGTCTCAGATAGTGATCAAAACTCTCTCTACTGGTGTTCATCTCTACTAAAGTCAACTGCAGTCATACTGCACATTTCAGCAGGCCTTCAGCTAACGAACGCAACAGACTCTTGATATAGAGGGTGCGAAGTGCTTGATTCATTTGCTGCTGGTCAGGGTTTGATCACTGCAGGCTTGATGGATGCGCCCTCCTCCGATTGGCCGCAGGACTTCCTCTCACAGGTCACGTCCTGTCTGGCCCCTGTCCACTGCACACTTCCACAACATGTCCAGGGCCCCTGGAACCCGCGCCGGTGGTCAGCGGTGTCCCGCCACCACTGGCCTTTATGAGACCAGCTGCAGACGGCCCAGTCAATCCTGTAGATCTACTGACTTGTCATCCAAAACCAGCTTTAGCAGTTTACTGAAATTGTGGAGATCATAATGAATCAACTCTTGTGCTTGTGAGGCAGTATTAATGCAGGAGTGTGAGGCAATGATCACACTGCCACCTTGTGGTAGGAGACAAACACATTCACAAACACCTCGGGCCAAAGAGAAACTAGTCCAGAAAATATTACATGATCCCAAAAGATACTGAGCAATCCACTGAGCAATTCTACAATCCACCATCAATAATCTTGTGTACAATTTACCAATCAAATTATTAATTTATTTACTGATTTACTGAGAGTTGACATGAAATATCAAGCAGTATCAACAGTGTTTACTTCTAAGAAACATTATTATTATTATTATTAAGATGATTACAAATGATGACGGTTATAGCACTTTAAGACTAAACCTAAAATATTGATGCTGAAAAATAAAAAGTTTACGTACATTTCATTTGTCCACTACACTGTAAAAGATTAATGAAGTCTTAACAAACCTGATAATAACAAACGACTTCGTTTGAAGGGAGAAAATGGAAAGGATTACATCCTCTGGTGCTAAAGTTTACAAATAATAGAAAATAAGCATTTTTTAATGATTAGTTGCATTTCTACTAATTTGTCAAGTTACAAATTTCAAACTAAACACGCATGTGAAACTTATATAGTTACAACCACAAGTAGAGTGAAACAAACCAGAGATAACAGTAGAGATATGAACGAACATTATTAATAAACAAAAGATGGAAAATGAGCGAGCAATGGCTTTGAAGACCTGATGGCTGACAAACACACAATCTCACAAACACATGTGGCTTTAGGGATCAGAAACACTCAACAGGTCACTTATTACACACCAGGCTAATGTGAGCTGAAGCTCAGCAGAGCCATATTAAAAATAATGAGCCACAGATCTCCGGATCAAACAAATCAATGCATTTCAGCTATTAATTACATCATAAAACAGTGGAATTATTCAAACATATACTGATCATACTTGTATAGATTAATATATCATTTAAAAATATAGTACAGGGTAAAATGGAAGAATGTAGAGTGAGATTAATGTAAAAATAGCATGAACATCAACTGTAGTCACAAGCTACCGAATGTGATTTTTGGCATTTACGCCATCATCCAAACAACAGACAGTCACGTCATAGGAGAAAAAAATAGATTTGAGTCGTATTTAACTTGTTTAAACTGACAGCTTCAATAACTTAATGAAATGGTGCAAAAAACCCTAAAACTCACAAAGCCAAACTAGTGGACAGTAACCCCATCTGTGCAAAAACACAGAGAAAAGCAAGGAAAGCCTGAGAGCCTGTGAACGACACGGGCCTGGAGAATGCAGCACACACTGGGGCCCTTGATTTCTCCGCAATAACACAAACCACATGCACACAGAGCCCGAGAATCCAGAGACGCTTCAGGAGCTCGAGGCGGATCGACGTGTTGACTACATGCAAATGAGTCTCCCTGATGGTGCTTTACCAGTTCACACACCTGACATGACATCATAATTTGGATCTCATGAAACAGACAAAGCCTGAAGAAAATTATGAAATTTTAGGACAATTAAGATTGTTTGCATTGTGATGACATGATAATTCAACACCTCCACCATCACCAATTCCCTTTATCATAATGCAAGAGAAATTAAGATGTATTACTTAAACTGTAAAGCATTTAAACAGTATTCCTGTATTTGTTGTACAGCTTTTAATTTATGCTTTTTTATTTTATTTTAATAAATTTATTTTATTTTTATAGCTGCTGTTTTTGTTTGCGCTGTATGCACTAATGTTATTTAATTTTCTCTTTTCTTTCATTTGCTGTCCATGCGTAAATTAAATTGTATGATGGATCACTGTTGTATAACCGTGCCCTACTTTACTTAGAAGAAACTTGGTTCTTATTGAGGAGAGGTGAGCTATGAATTTTATAAGCGATCAGGCATACGATGTTCGACCAGCGGGTGAAAAACTGGGCGAAAAGTCCCATAGACTTAACATGGACTTTGTGAGAATGTATCTCAGGAACAGAAAGTCATAGAGACTTGGGGGTGGGGCTCATTTGACTCGACCCAGCAAGCAGCCAATAAGTAGTGACACAACTTTCTAGCCACGCCCAAGCAACTACCCCATAGACTTCCACTGAAAAAAGGTGAAAGGGATATCGGTGAATTAGAACATTATAGAGACAAGTGGGTGGCCTCTTTTGATTTAGGCAAGCAGTCTTTAAATATCACCCTGGTAACTGTCCAGCAACACCCTAGCAACCATTTAGAGCACCCTAACAACCGTATGGCAGCTTGAACAAGCCATATCTCAGCTGCAGAAACTGCACAGATTTGGGAATTGGCTTTCTAGAAGTCATACAAAAGACCCTATAACTTCCTAGAGCAAGCACCACAAAAATATTTATCTAGTTGTATGATACAATCTGTGCATGTGGAGAAAATCAAAATAAAGTAAGAGAAAAAACTAAATGTTATTTCTTCGTATTGTATATTTTCCGAATTTAAATATAGTGACCGGAGCATGTTTTTGTGAGATTCACCTTGTTATAATAGTATGAAATCAATCACACTGAAAAAAACAAAAAAACAATTCACTCAGAAATTGCTAGTAAATTTCACAAAGTGAATTAAACGTGAAATTTTAAAGTAGAAAGACTGAAATAGTATTTTCTAGTGAAATGTATTATACAATCTAAAAAATGCTGGGTTAAAAACAACCCAAGTTGGGTTGAAAATAGACAAACTGCTGGGTTAAATGTTTGCCCAACCTGCTGGGTAGTTTTATTTAACTCAACTATTGTTTAAAAATTACTGTATTGTTTGCTTAAAATGAACCCAAAGTATGTTGGAAATGGACATTTATTAATATGTTTAATGAATACTAATCAAACAATAAACATTTATTAAATTGCTTATTAATAAATATTCAACTTCTGATTATTATTGTTGCCTCTAGTAATTATGTGTCTGAATTTTAATTTCCAACCTATTTTGGCTTCATTTTAAGCCAGCCATATAGTAATTTTCATACAATAGTTGGTTAAATAAAACTGCTCAGCACATTGGACAAACATTTAACCCATCCGCTGGGTTTGTCCATTTTCAACCAAACTTGGGTTGTTTTTAACCCAGCATTTTTTAGAGTGTAGTCTACAGTGCAGAATGGCATTCATGAAGCACACGTGTGGGTGTGAATAACAGATGAACCCTGGATCAACCATCTGAGCTGCTGATAAACCACCTGCAATGAAAGATCTTCAGTTCAGCTCTGTGTTTTCAATCACTAGAGTCTCTCTGGAGCCGCAGAAGCCATTTCACGTTTGATCCGAATGAACAGCCACATTATAGTCAACTCCGCTCTATAACCGTCACTGACGCAGGTTATAAAAGCAAAGCAAGCTCACACAGAAGAGCCTGAAAACAGAGCGAATAGAGTTCCTCGCGTGCCGAAGGCTTCCCGGCGAACAGACGGAGCACATTCTCTTGCCACATGCTGTAACTAAATGCCTGGCCTTCACATTCACTTCTTCTGTCTAATAGGGTGTATCGGGATTTATCGCAGTGGGACAAAAGCCTCGAGCAGGTCTGGCCCATGATTCATGTGTCACTGACAGGTGGTAGCAGAGCGAAGGGATGACGTTTAATTCCCCCTGCGTTATTAGGATCAATGGGATTTCAGTGTGTGCGGAACGCCATAATCACATCATCAGAGAGAAACAAAGAGCCGGGGAAGATTCACGCATTCTGAGATGTTTGGGAAAATGCAAAACAAAAAATTCCTTAAATACTCCTGAGGATGAGTCAGGAAATACTCTTTATATTTGAGCTAAAACTGAAGGTTTTCTCTGCTCTACCTGTGTGTGCATTTGTACAGAAATGTTCCCTTAAACGGATCCAAACTCAACAGTGACGGCCAACAACTTCCATTGGCAAGGAACCAGAGTTCAGTCTCCTAACACACCTGACTGATCATATGGCAATTCTTTGCTCAACTCTTCCATCTTGTGGCCAAATCAAACACAGCCGTAAGCGTTTGAAACAAAACTGTCTAGCAGCAATAAGGTGCAGTTTGTGAGGGGGTCAAAAGAAAGGTCAGAAAACACAGAATGTTTGCAAGGTTGTTCTTCGTACACCTTCTTGATTATTAAAATTTAATTAAACCATCAAAAAAAATGGAATCCAGAAAAATGGAAAACACAAAATGTGGAAAAAATAAAGCTGAATTTGAGAAAAAATAAAACTACTTCCATAAAATTTTAATACATTTTTGTTAAATTGTATGTTGTATGTACTCATATGACTTCAGTCCGATCAGTCCCGTGTGACTCAGCACATTTCACCTGAGTGATGGAAGTAGCCCGTATGCCAGTTTATAAAGGGCCTCCGTTTCTGCGGAGTGCATTTGCCTTTCTGAAAGCAGCTGTCGTCATCAGTGGTCGTGTGCCATCGAGCTGTTTCTCCAAACAGAAACGTCCATGACCCTAGACCATGATTGACAGTCTAATAATGGCTACACTACACAAGGCCGTTCTTGATAAGGAGCTCAGTGCTTCAGAACCACGGTCTTCTCAAGAGGATGCTGTGTCAGGCCTGGGAACGCTGATAAGACGCTCGGTCCTCTTCACTGATTGGAAAGCTGGAAAGTGCTTCTCTCTCTGGGATTAGCTGCTATCAGACGGGTTTTAATAGTTCACATGCTGGAGCTCTTGAAGGCAAAACATTCCTCCGGGGATCAACCGCAGTTAAGCAGACAGATAAATATATTAACGGGCTCATATCATATATAATATCAATCAAATGCCCTTCTTTTGAAATACAAGAGCTTGGTTCTGAAGATTTCTTGAAATTAAACTGCAAAGTCAACTCTTTCTGAACTTATGAAACTTTCTGACTTTTCAAAAAAGTTACACACTATGGTCTTCAGTCAAGGTCAAGTTGCCATTTATCATATTTGATGTGCTCTATGTGTGTGCATTGATCAATATTTAAATGTGAATAAAAGGCTAAATATAGTCATTGTATAAAGTGGCCGAGTCTCTACAGAAGACTTAAAGCACTTAATTGAGATGGATTACATTTACATTGTCATAATGAACTTTTTGAGGCTTGAAAACTTTGGTTGCGTGGACTTCAATGGACGGACAAAAGTGAACAGAGAATATTAAAAATATCCTCTTTTGTGTTTCGAAAATGAACGAAAGTCTTAGGGCTCGTTCACACAGAACGTGTTTTTTGCTTTGAAAAATGTGAGACATGGCAAAGACTATAGATAGAGAAATACAGTTCACTCATTATTAGTTATGAATGGGAGAAACTGCAGCACAATATGGCGGAATACGTCCCGCCTTCTAAGTACAAGAGCCAATTGCACGGAGCATTCTTTAGAACTTCCGCAATAATATAAGCCAGCTCGAAAACTTCCGGTGAGATGTCATTTGCTGTTGTGTTGAGCATCAGTAGTGTAATAATACTTAGTTTATAATATAGTCACTTAAATAGTCAGGCATAGCATTAATTTAGTTATTCAAACGTAAGACAGCATAAATAAATAAATAAATAAATAAATAAATAAAGACGTACTTCAGTGTTCCTCCTCGGCTAAATTCAGTTCGACCATCAGTTTTCACACTTTCGTGTGGAAAAAAGCACCAAAAATTAAATATTTATTGTGCACTTTAGTTTAAAATTTAAAATGTGTGTTTTTACAAGTGTGCCGAAATCATTGATCTTGCGCTGCACTGACTGACAGTCAGTTGCTGTGATTACCAAGGGAGAGGGTGGTGCTCGCTTTCTGTGTAATTCATTCACAAGAAAAGTTATTGTTTTTTCATAAGATTTTGAGTATTTCATACTTCACATTGACAAAATGTATTTTTAAACCTAGTTATTTTATAATGTTTAATATTTAGACAAAACGAAACTAAGTGAAAAACGATTAGAGGAAATGGCTGACATATGCGCAAATGCTACTTTGCCACCCCCTGCTGGTTATAGTGGTAATTATTGTCTTTTTTATTTTTAAATAAGTGTTTTCCATCAAATGTTGAATTTCCTACATTTTGAAACGTTCGGTTTTACAATGGGGACAATCTCAGAAGGATGAACAAGTAACGTTTGTAGTCATCACATTAAAAATAACATTTGAAGTGCTGGGGAAAAAATGGCTTGCATTGCAAAAAAAAATTGCAGCATTTTTTAAACGGTCCCAATAGCTTCGTCTTTATTGCAATCAATAAAACTGATTTATTGGCAAATTAGGTAAATGTGATAACTGCATTAAAGTATGAATACAACATTAAAAAGTCAACCACTGATGGTTTTGTGTTGATGTACAGCGAGTACAGAATGAACAGCTAACAGCTCACTGGAAATGCTCGAGCTGGCTTAAAGGGATAGTTCACCCGAAAATGAAAATTTGATGTTTATCTGCTTACCCCCAGGGCATCCAAGATGTAGGTGACTTTGTTTCTTCAGTAGAACACAAATTATGATTTTTAACTCCAACCGTTGCGGTCTGTCAGTCGTATAATGCATGGCAATGGTAACAAAATCTATGAGAGTAAAAAAAACATGCACAGACAAATCCAAATTAAACCCTGCAGCTCGATACGACACATAGATGTCCTAAGACACAAAACAATCAGTTTGTGCGAGAAACCGAACAGTATTTATATCATTTTTTACCTCTAATATACCACTATGTCCAACTGCCTTGAGCACGCGCACGGCATCCGGTGCGTGAGGCGTGTACGCGCTCTGGCGTAGTTTAAACATGGTGCCTGTAGTACAACAGTTGTTATACAAATGGAAGTAAACCACTAAAAAACATGGTTTTATTACATCAAAACTTTATTTTATTTTGTTACTTTTCGTAAGGGCAGCTTTACAAATAAAAAGGACACAAACAAAGATCTTGTTCACATACCTCAGTTGGATGTGGAAAAACCATAGGCACAGCTGATGGTTTAAGTCGTACGTGATCCTTTCCTGGGTATGTAAAATCATCAGGGGAAAAATGATCGCTGCAGACTCTCAGCAACTTTAGTACGTTAATGGGTGTGTTGATATCCAGCCGAAGAGCAATCAACCATAACTTCAGGCGAGCAGGCTCAGAAGTTGGGAATACGTGGAAAGTCACCACTCCCGAATGAGTTCGCGCGAGAGAATGTAATCTTTTAGTTTTAAGACGGTTTGAACAATCCGGATAAGCTCAAGTAAGTACAAGTTTGATTAGCCGTCATACCTACAATGTTTTTGCACTGTGTAAACAATAAGTAACGTATATGCGTGAGAGATCACTTCCGGCACTTTCGTGGCAGTTGGACATAGTGGTGTATTAGAGGTAAAAAAATTATACAAATACTGTTCGGTTTCTCGCACAAACCGATCGTTTCGTGTCTTAGGACATCAATGTGTCGTCACGAGCCGCAGGGTTTAATTTGGATTTGTCTGTGCATGTTTTTTTTTAACTCTCATAGATTTTATTACCATTGCCATGCATTATATGTCTGACAGATTGCAACGGTTGGAGTTAATAATCATCATTTGTGTTTTACTGAAGAAACAAAGTCACCTACATCTTGGATGCCCTGGGGGTAAGCAGATAAACATCAAATTTTCATTTGGGGATAAATTTTCAGGGTTGGCCTACAAAGTGACGTCATACCTGCATCACTCTATTAATCAAGTCATTGCGTCACTACAGCTGCCATTAGAGACTCGGGCTTAGGACTGCACATGCGCATTGCCTCATCTTGTAATGCTATTTGAGCATTAGAAACAACATTTATGGGACAGTAGATGACAGATTTTGTTGCTGATTTGAAATATTTAATTGTGAGCTTGCCAAGCAGTTTTTGAGATTTCAGGATCCCCCCATTCAAATAGATTGGACTTGGTCTTAGATTGCCTGAAATAGCTGCCCGAGGAGTTGCAAATATGGCCGCCGAGTGAACAGACTTGCCTAGAATGGGACTTTGACCACGGGCAGTGGAACGGGGGGGGGGAACGCAAGGTCTCGTGACACGTTTTTTAAAAGTTGAACTGATTATAACTTGAACTTTTATTGGTGGCTTTTCAAAATACCAATAATACTAGTTTGGCGGCAACTAGAACTATTGGCATTTTGTGTTGTAGTGTATGACGTCCAGACGGTGTCCTATTCAATGTGAAAACGTTTTTTAACGGTCTTGGATCGCAGTGAAGGCCTTTCACGAGCCGCCACACCTCATATTATCACTGTGAAGCTGCTTTGAAACAATCTGTATTGTAAAAAGCGCTATATAAATGAAGATGACTTGACTTAATTACATCATCATTTTTCTAGATCACTTCAATAGGACTTACCACGTCCAGAGGAGTCTGTTCCTCAACACTGCAGCGGGACACACACTGGCGGCTGGCGTACGTCCGTTAACATTCAAATATCTGCGCGGGAAGAAGCTACCGGTGACGCATGCGCGCTGGCTTGACATTGACTTCATTTGACAACATGCGTTCGATTCATTCATATATGTGTGTGGGTGTGTATTAAGCCATTTGTATTTATATAAATATTTTATTATTAATTAATTGTCCATTTAATGAACAGGCTATAATATAGTCCCATTTTAAAGCCCTAACTTGAGCATACTTTCTGTTGTAATGTTTAATTTTAATAAGCAATTTTGTTTGATTAGATGCTTCTTTTTGTGATATGTGTCTCACTGACAAACATTAAATAATAACACTGGAGCCTCAGAGCTACATGAGGCAACATTTATAAGTTATAACTGCAAAGTTGAAAATTAAAATAAATAAAAGATCTGCCCTTTGAATTGAATGCTTGTAAAGTCACCATGAAATCAAAATGAAACATTCTTATTTTTTTTAATAGAATATTGCAGTGTATTATAAATGATTTGTCGGTGCACACCATTATTGTTTTAAATTCATTTTCCTCGTAATCTTGAAACAGTAACTTCACCTCCCTCTTGCAGCTACACCTCTTCTCTGATGATGAGGGCGGGGCAACCTGTCACTCACATGAGATCCACCAATAGCAAACCACAACCATCCAATCAATTCCCCTCCCGGACAAAATTAAGCCCCACCCTAAATTTGTTCTTGTTCCAGAAGCCGTTTCACTCGGATATATGTCACAATAGAGAAGAAAAGACCAGCGTAACTTCCCTTTCATGATGACTTAAGCTAAGAAAACCCTGTTTACATAATTATAAACAAATTAATCAGTAAAGGGTTTCTTTCTTTAAGAGGTTTTGAGAACCTGTCACACAGAGCTAATGTGAAAGTTACAGGCTTTCCTGGAGTCACGTGTTCATGACATTGAAATTTGTGCATTTTAAGTGTCTTTACTGTAACTTTGATGGTTTTTGCAATTATTAAACAACAAACAAATTAAGAAACTACAGGGGAAATTATTTTCTGCAGTAATGGACATTCTGCCACAACTGCTGCTGATAGAGCTTCAGTTGAACCCGAAACATCCCTTTTAATGCAGATAAAGAGATGACATGTGCATGAAACAGCAGTTTCAGTAAAAGAGTTCAATTCTCTTCACTCATTTTCTAGACGCATGCACACAGACGTCTTGTGTATATAATGTTGTCCATCCTGTTTTCGGGCACCAGAAAACAGAGGAAGCGGGATTGTTCGTATCGATTCCTCAAAGTTTCTTCCTCATCTTTCCTTTCTTGTAGCCGCCACGACCAAAGCCAGATCTCATCACTTCATGCAGCCGCTGTTTTCCTTTGGCGCGAAGCTTCTTCATGCCGCCGCTCTGCAGAAACTGCTGTTTGGCTTTCCGCTTGCGCTGCTTGAGGATCTGATCGCGGTTCTTCAGCTCCGATCGCACTTGCGAGCCACTCCGCTGCTGGGCCGGCTGGGACTGAGCTCCGCCTCTTCCTCTACGACCTGAAGAAACCGTAACAAAAACACACAAATACTCATAAAGAGAGCGGATGCATCATTTAAGCAGCGGAACGAAGTCACAGAGTGGAAAGTGCATCAGCAGGACTGGATGATTTTACACCACAATCTTACCAGCGAAGTTCCTCCCTCTGAGCGCTCCTCCAGTTTCTCCATCCGAGTCTGACGCTCTGTCATCAATCTTATACTTCTTTTTCCATTCTTCATAACTGGACCAAAGTCAAGAAATCCAACTGACAAGCAATTATCAACTTCAGACCTTTACAAATCCACATGGAATCAACAATGACTCCATTTACTTTCTTAATTCATGTTTCTGGTCTTAAGGCCTGTTCACGTCAAGATTAATGTTTGGTGCAAGAATTTGTAGCGATATTCAAATTTTCAAAAGATGATATTTTGAAGAATGTCAGTAACCAAACAGTTGTTGTTTTTTTTTTTTGGGTAAACCATCCCTTTAAGGCAACTTCACACAGAACATGTCTTTGCTGTTAAAAACAGGAGAAACAGGTCAGTGGGACAAAAACAAAAGCTCTAGAAATGTGTTTTTAAAAGTTTAACTTTCAACTAGAGCACCACGTTTTTAGAACGCCATGTCATGCACGAGATGCGAGCGCAACTTCAGTCCGTCTAGGATGCGTTTATAGAGAAAAACAATGGAAAAGTGGTGCAGTGGAATGGTAAAACGCATTCTGTGTGAACAGCCCCTTAAACTCCGCCCCTGCAGGATCATGCTCATCTGCATACGCATAGAGCGACGCCCACATCTCAACAACTGATGCATGGAACCAAGCCCCACCCTACATTTTTTCTTTTTTCGATAATCCGTTTTACTCGGATGTAAATGGAATAATGGAACAATAATGGAAGAGAGGATCTGATGCTACTCGAGTTTCATCACAACTAATAACTTACTCTATATTTGAACCGACGTCAGTCCCTCATTTTATACAGAGACACTTTTCTCCCATTCATCAATGATGGAGCTGCTCTCTATAACATTGACTTTGAATGTGCAGTAAGGGGCCATTGATAAATTCTGCAATGTTTTTGGTCAATTCTTGCATTCAGACAGACATATTTGGTTGTGACGCACGCAAAAAAAAAAAAAAAAAAAAACGTTTGTTACCAATGCCACTGCAGAAACTCTTTATATGGCATGACTTTCAATCAACTTTTGAACAAACTGAAAACCCTTACAGATTTTCTAATCCTCAATATCAGCCCAAAAAGATTGACTAACTTTTACTATATCCAATATATATTCATCTGCACACTTGCAGTACTCTCACATAAAGCCATATATACTACATAAATCTCAACTGCTTGATTGTTTATATCGTCTCCAAATATAAACCATCCCATCGCCCAGATCTAAACTGCTAAAATAAGATATTATAAACATTAACATCACGGATTCCTGTAAAGCTGCTTTGAAACAATGACTCTTTTCAAGAAGGATACAAGCTCTTTTTCTTCTTTTTGCCGGTGACCACCTGTCCACTTTCTGTCTTGATTTTCTTGTTCATGCCCTCTTTGCCCGTGTCACGGACGAAACGTTTCCTCTTGCGATCCCTGCGGAGAACATGTGTAACATCATGATAAGCAGATGTGTTGACAGTATAGTATCATTTTATTTAATGTAGGGATGCACGATATATCAGCCACTATATCAGCCGATATATGTTCATTTTTAATGTTATCATTATCGGCCCAATAAGAAAATTTGGCCGATATAATAAAGCTGATAAATCATGGATTATTTGCTTCAGCTGAGACACTTCAGATGCGCACTGTTCACCATGATGGTTTTAAATTGCTTGAAATATGATTGGATTCACTTCAAAATGGAAAAATATATGAGTTATCGGCTTTCAAATATAAAGAATTAATCGGTATCGGCCAAAATTTTCATATTGGTGCATCCCTAATTTAATGCCATGTCAGCATCTGAGGATATTTTCATGGCAAAAACTCAATTATAAAATACAAATATAGAATATCTTTAATAGAAAGGGGAGTCTTGCAGAACACGTGTGGACAGTGTCACGTGTTTAAAATCCAGCGCTGCTCACCATTTCATCAGGCTCTTGTGCTGGTTTAAAGAGTTGTTCTCGTCTCCCATCAGGTCCAGAACCGCAGAGGAGGCCTGCTGCTCGAAAGAGCCGCCTTCGGCCCCGAGACTCAGCCTGAACAAACCCACAAATGACACGGTCACTTTTACCAATTTCCTCATTGAACATGTGAAATAATAATAATAATACATGGGTGCAGGTGCGGCCGTACCCTCGCTCCGAATCAAAGTCTTTGGGTCTATACGGGATGTAAAACTCTTCATCTTTGCCGGATAGGCTTTTCTTTTTGCTCTTCAATCTGTCCGTGTCATTATCTTGCTTTTGTTTTTTCCCTCCAACCACCTCTGAGAACACAGTCTGAAGAGCATAAAATAAAGTGTTTAGCTGTTAAGAATCAAATATTTAGAAGCACATGAAAGCATCCTGCAGTAAACGCTCTCGACACTCACCTGAATCTCGTCTTCGTCCTCGTTGTGCTGCGGTTCGGTCCTGGTTACGACGGGTGCGGCAGGCTTGACCATCAGATCTGCTCGCGCTTTCGAATACTTGTGGACCAAGTGAGTGTCCCGGGATCGCTTGGCTCGCATCACCTCGCTGGCGTTTGTTTTGTTGTTGGAGTTGATTTCAAAAATAGTCTGAGGAAACAAGAACGTGCAGCTCATCCTATAAACATCTGAACTGGTAGTCAGAACCGTCTTCTGCGAACCACGAGGAAAGCGGATGGTGATTTATACAGCCAAGTGCCAGAGAACCATGACAGAATCCATGTGCAAGTCTTCTGAAGTCATACACTATGTTTTGCTAAGGATCATCCACATCTGCTCTCAAACCTCACTTGAACTTGTGTTGCAAAAACTCACTGGTTCTCTTGACTAATCAAGATGGAGCTAGTTAGAAAAACACAAGCACTAAAATGAAATTTGAGACGGAAAATAACAGTGAATATTGGCTTAATCTGCAAATTTCAGAAGACTTGTAACATTCTCATGAGTTATATGACACTTTTACTGTGTTTTTTGTCATTTTTGGAGCTTGACAGTATATATCCCTAAATGGCTTTCCAATTAAGTACAGCTCAATTTACGCACACAAAGAATCATTTAGGTCATGTTTCACCACAAAATCAGAAGGGAAAAAATAATTAAGCCTTCTTGTATTGCGACATTATTTTCATGACAACAAAGCACTATCATGCATACTTGCAATTTAAAACAATTGTTGAAGACAATAGGAATACAAATATAAATGAGAGCAGCAATCATCCGGGTTCAAGCGCTTTAAGGCCTTTAAGCACATGCATGAAAAGGTATTATGTTTTAATTATCAAGCATGTAACCATCTCGATCATAGATGGAAAAGACCAAATACAGGCAATTTATCACAGGAAATATATAGTTTTTAAAGCTTTTTAACAGTTACCGAGGTTGAGCCAAAAACCTAGGACTAGTTCGCCAAAGTTGTTTTTTGAAATAATCTCCAATATTTAATGAAAGATTCGTTGGATAGCAGCGGTCCTAGAGGCAAAGTTGCTCAGAATGAGAAGTTCCACCATGTGGTATGAATGTTGTGGGTGTGTGCGAAAATGCGCTGATACACAATCCTTTACGGAACATGAAAAACACAAAGGCGTCCCCCCTGTGGCCAATTTCTTTCAAATTTCTCACAGGCCTCTAGTCAAACAGGCCCAGCGAATTTCGTTCCGATAGGCCTCCATTAGCCTTGCCTTATCATGGCACCTCGGACAAAGACACTGCATGCCAATTTTCAAGTCAGTCAGACTAATAGTGAAGTAGTTATAGCTATTTTCATGATTTTTTTGCTGTTATAGAGTCACGAAGTGGCCAGTCTCCACGTCCTTTTTCACGCAACCACATAATGAGCTCTTACATAGGTGTGCCGAGTTTGGTGAAAATATCTTCCACTCATGAGTTACAGCCATTTTAGTAAAATGGCTCCACCCACTTCAAACGTTTTGGCGGTCCTTAGGGACCATGAAATAAAATTTCAACTTTTTTTTGATAACTATTGACAATCAGACTCCAGAGAATCTCGCTGCACTGGTTTGGTTCCGATCGGGCCAAAGACCTAGGACTACTTTGCAAAAGAAGGTTTCTCAAAAAATTCAAAATACCCGAAATTTTCGCCAAGAACAACAAACAAATCCGAGGCATTTTGTCCGTCTTGAGACAAGCATTAGCCATTTTGTACTTTTGACCACTGTAGCGCCCACGTCAGGCTGATTGGGGCGAGCCTTGGTGACGTTATAGACGGTGTGAGTACTACCAGCCCTCAAAGTTTCAAGTCTCTACGACTTGCAGTTTGGTCTGCCTGATCACTTTTAGAGGAGAATGCTGATCCTTGGAAATTTTAACAATTACAATAGTGTTTCAGCGCTACGCCTAATAAGAGCAAAGAAATTAATTACAAACAAAAGAACAATACAATAGAACAAGAATCGTTGGAAGCCAAAACTGAGGTTGAAAATAAAACTCGATTAATCACACAGCCTAAATCACACTAATTTTTAGGGTGTTTTTTGTCATTTTTGGAGCTCAGACATTCTGCTGAAGAAAAAAAGTGATGTTGGTTTTGAACAACACGAGCGGAGTAAATAATGACTTCAGAGAGAAACATGTGATGTTGCATGATACTGACGTAATCTGTATAAAGTAATGACATACAGCTTTTGCCTTGTAGCCCTTGATGCAGTCGACCATCAGCAGCCGGTCCAGCTCCATCCGCTCCAGTCCAGCACCTGCGCGACACATAGCACACGTTCAGCAGGACGTCCCGTACGTTTACAGCGGGACACAAGCAGCCACACTCACCCAGCAGAGGGTGGACGGCCATCAAGGACAGGTCGGTGTTCTTCACACGTTTGACAGACTCGGGAGAGGGGCTGGGTCGAGACTTCAGGTAGTGCTTGTAGGCATTCTCTGAGACGTGGCGGAGACTCTGGAGATCCAGCGAGTTCTCGTGAGCCGTCTGCAGCTGTGACTCTTCATCATCCAGAATGCTCTGAGGAACACGGCCGAACACGCCATCCGCATCTGAAGACCATCACAGAGAGACAGAGACATTTCATGCAGTTGACTTCACCCGTTTCGTCAGAAGCAGAGGCACAAAGAAGCACCAGAAGAATTTACTTTCCGTACGTCGGTTGCGTTTGCCGTACCTTGAGTGTGTTCGGGGACGGCGACCTGTATGGGTCGACCCAAGAACAGATGAAGATCATAGAGGAAAGGCACTTCATCCGAACACACCAGACTAAACGCTGTGCCGCCTCTGCCGGCGCGAGCCACACGACCTGAAACACAGAGATCAGGGTTAAAGGTCAACCTCAGACAGCTGGAGAGAGTCAGCATCTGCTCCGTCACACACCGACTCTGTGCAGAAAGAGTTTGGCCTTCGACGGGAAGTTGAAGTTGATGACGTTGTCTAAGAGCGGGATGTCGATGCCGCGGGCGGCCACGTCAGTGACCAACAGCACCATGGCCTTGCGGTGAACGAAGCGGCCAATGTTGATCTTGCGGGCCGTCTGGTCCAGAGCGCTGTAGATGTACGCAACCTCAATGCCCTCCACCGTCAAGAGCTGCAACAACACGACACAGAGACACATCAAAACCGAGAGAACAGAATCGGCACTTCCTGGGAAATTGGTGCAAAATGTATAATAAAAATGTAAATGTAGCCTGCAATCAGGCTATCATAAACGAGTTGCGTCTCAGAGCGTCATCTCTTGCGTTCGGATACTGGTGTTTAGAACACAATCATGCAAGACGCTTCTGAAGGGAATTAAACCAAATCATTCTCATGACAGACTTGGACTCAGGCGTTTCAGAACCACCAAACCAACATTTGAGATGCTGTGATGCGATTGGTCCACTGGTTAGTCGAGTTATCCAATCATAGCCTCTGCTGAGGCAAAGCTGCCTGAGGTTCAGAGGGATTTATTCAGTGAATGTGTTTCCATCGTAGTTTATGCGCATGTCTTCTTATCAGATTAAAAATGATACACCTCAATTGAGCACATATGATTTTATGAACATTTTTAAAACTTACGTGCATCTTAGCGGGGGTTTTTTTATGTGATATACAGAAATTTGCATAAAAATAGGTGGATGGAAACACAGCTGATGATGAACTAGTGGATGGCCTCAAATGTGCAGCAGTGAACATTCAAATTACAGGTTTTATTGCCGTTTTTGACCGAATCATTACGACTGCTGCTCCTGAATGAAAGCACAACACTGCTTCCACCATTAAGCGTTTTTCCCAGACTTCTAGAGCATTTTGCTGCGTACCTCTTTAAGATACTCCACGTGATGTTTGGTGGCTACGAACACCACCGTCTGTTCCTGCGGCTTCACTACGTTTCTCAGCAGATGCAGAAGCAGCGCTGGTTTATCGTCCAACCGTACGTGGAAAAATGAGAGCTGGTGGAGAAAAAGGGGGGGAAAAAAACTCATGAAAGCTATTAAAATTGTTTAATGGAAAGAAATTAACACTTATTCCACAAAAAGGATGCATTAAATTGATCAAAAGCGAGAGTAAAGACATTTATAATGTTACAAAAGATTCTATTTCAAATAAATACTGTTCTTTAGAACTTTCTATTCATTAAAGAATCATGAAAAAAAAAAAATGTATCACGGTTTCCACAAACATATTGATTAAAACATTGATAATAATCAGACATGTTTCTTGAGCAGCAAATCAGCATATTAGAATAATTTCTTAAGGATCACTTGACACTGAAGACTGGAGTAATGATGCTGAAAATTCAGCTTTGATCACAGGAATAAATTACAGTTTACTATATATTCACATTGAAAACGGCTATTTTTAAGTAGTAATAATATTTCACTGTTTTTACTCTATTTTTGATCAAATAAATGCAGCCTTGGTGAGCAGAAGAGACTCTTTTGCTCATTTAATACTTGTTAATGCTCTTACAGTGACTGATTCATCAATGCATGTTTTCATAATCTTTCATAAGAACTTTACTGTTCCCCTGATGTCATCAACCCCTCTTATCCGTCCAATCAGTTCGCATGAATAAAATCAAGACCCAGTCTACATTTCCCGTATTTCAGCATGACGTGTGAAGTCAAACGCCGACTTCAACAGAATGTGAATCTTTACCTTCAGCTGGTCACTGAGTTTCGTGTCCACATCCAGACGAATGAGAACCGGCTCTGTGAGGCCTGTCGCAGAAAATACAAAGATCAATCTATGAGAAGCGCTCAGAACAGCCCAACACATGTACCGTCCATTATAAGGCTAAATTTTGTATTACATCAGGAAAGGACTTGGTCAATGGCGACACCAGAATAGAAATATGATTCTGCTTAGCTTAAAATACAGATTTATGTTGGACACTGTCCCGGTACATACATTTATAAAGTTTTAAATATTGTATTGTATTAAATAATATATTTTATTTTTAATATATTAATAATAATTAAAATGGGTGAACTATACATGATGCATACTGTGGCATTTTTGTATTGTGATATCTCGTGACACAATATTGTGTTACAGCTCTAATTATATCCTAATGCAGGACATAATGGCATATATTAACATCTTAACATCTCAGTAAAGGAAGAGACTGCAATCACCAGCTCTGGCGAAGTCCACGATCAGTTTGGGCAGCGTGGCAGAGAACAGCAGCGTCTGCCGAGCGTCTGGAAGACGTCGGATGATTTCCTGAAGCTGCTCCGCAAAACCCATTTCAAACAGTCTGGAGAAGCAGAAACATCTCATTAGAGTAACGAGGGAAGATCCAGCTGAACACTAGTGTTTGACCGATATATAAGGATAATATCTGGCATTTTTTAATTAACAGCATCTGCAGTTTTTCTGTTTGGCCGGTGTGTCAGACTTTTTTTTTGAATCCAATCTTTCTTTGTAAAAGGCATAAAGTTTATCATATTGAATTTAAAGTTAAGGATTCATTAGTCTGAATATACATTGAACGTAACATTAGAATAACATCTTAGTTGATAATTCATTTATTTTTGACAAAATGTTTCAGTCGTGACTGTACATTTTCAGTAGTGAACACATCACATTACAGAATTTTAACTCACATACTAAAACACGACTAAAACATTAAAATACTAATGATATGCATAACTGTACTAAAATTGTGTTTATTTCCCCAAATAAATTATTATGTTTTCCCTTTTGTCACTACCAAAACAATGATGACGTGTTTCTGTCATAACTGTTTCGGTATTGACAATTTTAGATACTTTTGAGCCTAGCTCAAAGATGATAATCAGCACATGGTTAGCTAACACAGTTCTGAACAGTTGTACACAGAAAAGATCTTTATGGAATAACACCCAAAAAACGTTGAGACGGAGGGACACAGGAATATTTCCTGATCAAAAATGTAGAAGTGTGTTAAAATCAGTCTCAGCCAATGGACTAAAACATACACTGTTTTGGTAGTGACATGAAAATGCGGGACATTTTTTTTTTTTTACATGTTTCATTATTTAAAAATAAAATATTTTTTAACTTCACTTTTTAAAATAAAAATAAAAATATATTTTTAAAAACAACAATGGAAAAAAAAATTGCAAAAATTATTTCAATATCATATATTATACACACACACATCCTGTTTTATAAGCTATAAGCGTCAGCCATCAAAAAAAGCCATGTCGATCAATCACTAGTGAACACAAATATTTTACTCTTGAAACAGGGATTAAATTAACGATGACTCTCCCAGAAATGTCAAACATAAAGGTCCAGTGTGTAATATTTAGGAGGATCTATTGACAGAAATGCAATATAATATACATAACTATGTTTTCAGTGGTGTATAAAGACGTTATGTAATGAACCATGTTTTTATTTCCTTAGAATGAGCTTTCTATTTACATACACCGCGGGACCCCTTACATCGAAGCTGCCATTTTGCGCCGCCATGTTTCTACAGTAGCCTTGACTGGCTACTCTCTGCTGTCTCAGAAGACAAGATCTTTGTCCTGTGTCAGCCACCGTAGCTTCTCTATGTGCTTTGAAAGGGAGGGGTGAGCGGTGGACTGAGCTGTTGGTTGCAATTCGCAACCTCAATGTAGATGCTGCTAAAATTGTCACACTGCACCTTTAATCTCGTATGAAGAAACGTCTCTGGACTTACCTGTCGGCTTCATCAAACACCACATACTCCACGGCCTGCAGCTTCAGGTTCATCTCCTGGATGACATGCATCAGACGGCCGGGAGTCCCGATGATGCTGCAGACATCAGGAGAACGTTACGTTTACATTGGCACAACCATCATACACACACACACACACACTCGTGAAAGTGAAACGTCAAACTTACATGTCGGGGTTCTCATGAAGAGCAGCAAACTGGTCGTCCATGCTGACAAACAGAAAAGAAACACACAGAAAGTCACGACTGATGCTGAAACACAAGACTTACACAAGTTCAACCGAGACTCAACACACCTGTCTCCACCGAGAATGAGCGCCGTTTTCAGCCCAGTGAACTTCCCCAGCTGAAACACACAAACACTGTGAGTGAGTGAAGGAATGAGTGAGAACAGCAGCAAAGAGAGCGGCGATGAAGCGCGAGACCTCTTTGGTGAACTTCATGGTCTGCAGGGCGAGCTCTCGGGTGGGCGTGAGGATCAGAGCCCGGGCTCCCGTCTGCGCCTGCGGGGCCTTCAGCTTCTCGAACATGGGCACGAGGAACGCCGCCGTCTTCCCGCTGCCCGTCCGCGCCATGGCCACCACATCCTTTCCATCCAAGATCATTGGGATAGTCTGTGAGGAAGAGAAAACAAGCGCTGGAGTCTCACCCTATAGCTGATATCTTCCAAGGTCAAGTGCCGATTCCAGACCCGGAGGTGAACTGTGGCTTTACACATTTATGTTTAAATTATGCTGATTTAAAAAAATTTTTTTTTTACATCTATGAGTTAGATTCATTTCAAAACCACGTTGTAAAATACATTAGCCTCTTTCCATTCTCCCACACACACTTTTAGGACTTAATTTGGTTACGCTTTATTTTAAGGTGGCATAGTTACATTGTACTTACTCAAATAAGTACTGAATAATATTAATTAACTACATGGACTTACTATAGAGTTACGGTTAGGGTTTAGGGTTAGTTACTTGTAATTATGCATAACTTACTTTACTGATCGTAAGCACATGTAGTATCATGTAACTACATCACCTTTAAATTAAGTGTTACCCTGAATTTTGTTGGGAAATTTTAATATGCACGTACAAAGACACTAAAAATAGACAAAAGATGTCAATTACATAACAAAAAAACACCTTTATCTAATGACCTATAGCAAAGTGAAAGTTAAGCAAGTAAAATAAATATGTTTGAAAACATTCCAGAGTAATATTTATGTTATTTTGATTTTGCTTTGTTAGAAAAAGACTATGTAGGTTTCATAAACTGAGCAGCATGTGTTATAAATTTAGTTGCACTCCATTCACTGGTTATTGTAAGTTTATATGTTCTTATAAATTTCATATAATTAAATATTCAAATAACATTTCTCATGGATATTGAAAAACAAAAATGTCTTGCATCACAGTAGTTTTGCTGTAGTTCTTTCAAAGAATTTCTCAATTTTTTTAATTAATAAAAAAGCGGGTAAATGTAGTAATAACATAGTAAAACATGCTAACATTCAAAATTTTGAAATGATTGCACACTCATTAATGAGAAGTGATTGATTAGATACAATATGGTTTTAGTTGAAAAACATTAAGTTATGGACTGTTTTATAAGCTCACATTCCACTGGGTCAAAACTGACCAGAAATATGAAAGGATACAGTTTTTCAAAACAGTAGGAGGGTTAAACTAGTTATCACAGCAAATTTGGCATCTTTCTCTCTTCTGTCCAACATAATCATATTTTTCCCCTCTTTTGTAATGCTATTGTGGATTTCTTTTTTCTTTTGCTATTGGAGCAAATTATATTTTCTGTAGTTCCCGTTCACCTCTATAGAAGTTTACACAACTATGACGACTTCTGAGAATCACAGAGATGTGAAATGATTCAACAGCACAGAACATTACCTTTCTCTGGATGGGTGTGGGAACTTTATAGCCCTTCTTCATGATGCCTTTATACACAGGGTAACTGAGACCTGCACAAAAACAAACCACATTTACTGAGTGACCAAGAGCCTGTGACTGATTAATTGATTGATTTATTGACAACAGTGTTTGAGATATAGTTGTCTTACCCATGGACTGAAAGCCGCCAGACTTCTTCTTCTTCTTGTTCTGAGCTCTGACAAGCTCTCTGGTGTCGGGCTCCACGTCAGAAACACACTCGGATGAGGCGGGAAAACGCAGAAGTCTTCTGTTGGGCTGAACGACAACACAACAGAGCGCAACAGTTGGTTCCGGAAGTAAAAACTCCAATTCATTTAACAATAATTCACAAACCGTTAAAGACGGGCCGACAGAGAGCAACATGGTTGTTAATCAATGGTATATGCTTTTGTTGAAGCTGTCAACCCTTATTTTCAAAATAATCGTGTTTAAAAGCAGAATTCCATGTGGAAAGACTACATTACCCATGATGCTATGCAGAAATTCCACCAATCAGAGAGTCGCAGTGAGTAAATGCAATGACTATTATTGATGCCACTAAACTGCCTTTCTAGTGTGGTAAAGCACATTTTAGAAGCATTCTTGGATGATTAACGAGTTAATATATTTCACTGTGATATCTAAAGCTAAACTAATACACTTTATGTTGAAACATAATTATGAATTCGGAAAAGAAACTGGATTGAGCATTAACGTGCATCTGTCACACAGCTCGTGAAACTACAAGGAATATTTCTGCAAATATATAAAAAAAAATTTTTTTCAGTTTACTATCTGAACTCATGGTGACAGGATTAAAATTGAAATACTTTAAATAATTCATACTTTTAAAATGTGGGGGCAAATATGACGGACGCGACCTGTTAATAACACATGAACTGATATCGCTTATAATATATTTTATTATACAATAAAACAGCAAGTCTTTGACATTGTCGTGATTGTTTGGACTCACTGTGTCATCGTCATCTTTGATTCCTGCAG
Source organism: Ctenopharyngodon idella (assembly GCF_019924925.1). NCBI lineage: Eukaryota > Metazoa > Chordata > Actinopteri > Cypriniformes > Xenocyprididae > Ctenopharyngodon > Ctenopharyngodon idella. Next base: position 2,552,496 of record NC_067224.1, read on the forward strand.
CCACTTCAAACTCTTCATCGTCAGACTGGAGCTCGTGATCTCTGTGCGCGGAGCTCTTCTTCCTCTTCATCAGCTTCTTCCTCCTTTGGGCCATTATTGTGTTTACGTCTACAAACCACTGATCTCTACGCGCTGTACTGTTGAGGAAACTACGCTATTTAATCGAAGAAATCAGTGGCTCCGTGAAATGAAAACACCGGAGACGTCTTGGAAACACGTGTGAGGAGGCGCCTCGGCGCGTAGAGATGACGCCAGAGAGCGAGACGCTGCAGTTCACTGAGCTCCCGCACGATGGCAGCACGAATAGAAGAAAAAGAGCACTAATGCAGCACGTGCTCGTGGTGAGGGTATGCATTGACTTCACTTTCCCGCCAGAACACGCTCCCTCAGCTGGACTGAGTGGCAAAAGAGCTGCTGCGTGACTGGATTTAATACTTTAAAAACGTGAGTAAAACAAACAATTACACTAAAGGTTGGGCGCGATAGTGTTTCTTACAACTTGTCAAGAAACCTAATCCATGGACATTGACATGCAGCCAGGAATCGTGTTTCCTGACATTTAGATGTGCCTGATTTCGACGCCGGAGAAATACAAAAAAGGAAATCTTCCTTTGAACGCTTTATATAAATATAATATGGGTAGGTCTAAATCCGAGTGATCACTTATATCAATATATAATTATATTATATTATATTATAGTTATATATAGCGTCATATCTCCAGCCCTAAAACTTGTATAGTTTTTGTCAGTGTTTATTTAAAACAAACACCCAACTATGCAGATAGTAAATAGATGGTAAACATTTAATTGATGAGTTGTCAATACAATATATAGGGTATGATTTTACCCCATATCCAACATTTTGACAAAATAATGCAAATGCACGTTTCTCTGCCTGTAGTTGTTTTGGTGGATTACAGCAATCAATTTGTTTATTTTTTTCTGTAGCTTTCGGCAGTCTGTAAAAAATATACCTCAGATTTCTTGTCAAATGTATCTGTAAGGTCAATCGCAAAGCTCTTTCCCGTTTTGGATGTGTTTTGTGTGTTTTTCGCGGCATTCACGCTGAAAACCAAACGCTGCCACTCAGTCTTTTTGCCACTCAGTGGGCGTAACCAAAGTCATAACGGCCGACTGTGACGTCACGTGCATACCCGCTATTTTATGTTTTAGAGAATTTGTGTCTACATTTCTCTACAGTTCTGAGTATGTCATCAAATCACATGTCAAAACATCTGCAATGTTTGAATTGTAAGATTACTTTACATGGTTATTAGAGACCTAAAAAGATAACCTGTAAGGAATGTAGATTATTATAATATAATTATAATTATAATATAGCTTATTTTTAGGTTGTAAAAGCTAACATTCTATGAAGGTTAGATTTTTGGTTACAAGAAAAAGATTTTGGTTATGTTATGCCTACTTGTAAAACAGTTACATTGTAATGAATATTCTGACAAAAGAAAAGGCCATAATAGGGATTTTCTTCTGTGTAACATAAAAGGCGTTTTTTTTCATACAGAAATTCAACGATGTATTTAAGCTCATTTAAAAAATAAAATAAAAAAGGTAATTTTTTTTCTCACAATTCTGAAAAAAAAAAAAAAAATCAGAATAAAAACTCGCAATTCAATTTTTTAATGTTTTATTCCGTGGCAGAAACAAGCTTCCAGTAAATGATAACAGAATGATTATTTTTGGACAATCGATCACTTTAATTATGAAGAGAAACAGGTGAAACTGACCTGTTTCACTTAATGAAATCAGTAATTAGCAGGGTGCGATAATGGCCTTCAGGGAGGTCAATGATTTTTTTTTTTTTTTTTATATAGTCCTTTACATAATTTTTTTTTTTACCTTTTGTAAGGGCCAGTTTTTATAATTACCTTATTAAAATCTACTTGAATCTGCATATCTGTTTTTCAAATGCCTAAATTTAACCAGTTACTTTGACACCGGCCTTTGCGCGGTGACTAATCACAACACCTCTGATTGGACATTGCATTCCTAAACTCAACAAAAACGTGTGTGATTGGTTATAATGCTTAACACTGCAAACTAAACACGTAAAAATGACTATAAATATGATGTAACATGAACAAATCTCCTGTAAATGTAATGCGGCAATTTTCATATTTATAGGTAACGCTTCATATTACGGGTAGACTACTTTCTTTGACCCCCCAACCTCTTATTTTGTTGTCCTTTAGGGGGATCAATCCTTCAGACCCCCCAAACCAAAAACGTTAGACAAACGTCCAACTAAAACGTTTCAGAAAAAAACTTCCATGAACGATATACATAATGTTTTTTTGCTAATGTTTTGAGAACATTATTAAATACCAGATCATTTTACTGGAAGAACGGTTGTTCATATAACTTTGAGAGAATCTTGCCAGAACATTCCGTGAACGTTCCCTGTTAGCTGCTTTTCTCAAATAGGCTAATAAAAGTAAACAAGTGATGAAACAGGATAAATAAAGCAGCAGTATCATTACACACGGCTGATCATCAATGGCGCAGTGAATGTTTACAGCCGCGGCTCCAGCTCAAATCCCTGGCCTCGCTCCCAGCATATGATTAAAAAGAAAACACGAGTCCTTCCTGTCCTGCAGATGGGGGAAGGAGAAGATTTGGGATCAGATTTGAAAACGCATCATGAAATTGTTCTCGTCTCACTGCCGTGTGCCTGAAATGACCTGCTGAAATGACGGAATCATGACCTTATAGCTGTCAGCATGTGCTTGAACACAGAACCGAACGAATGGATCGGCATTTCATGCCGTAATCTCCCATCCAGATGTGTTAGTTTAGTTTACATCGCATTTGAAGCATGGACGATAAAGCTGGTGTTTGCCAACAGTTACTCACAGGAACAAATGTTTTATTTCATTTCCTTCAATCACATAGGCTACTGTATGATATGATTTCATCAGACAGCAGGATGAACTTCATAATAAATTACAAAAGGCAGCCGATTTCTTCTGGGTTCTGACCTGATTTCACAGAAACTGGCACAAGAAACGAGTGTAAACACGATGCGATCTCACTTATTCCCTTTCAAGTGAATAAATATGCAGGCAGGAGGGTTTTCTGACTCGCATTAGACTAACGAATGACTCTGTTATGGTTATACTCACACGTTATACAGAGGATTACATTACATTTGGAGGATAAAGCTGGTGGCATTAACGCTAATGTAGTGCTGAAACCTGTTAAACAGGGCCAGATTCATCTCATATTGTGACATAGGCAAAGGAAATTACTGGGCCCCCAAACCGCAGCCCTCGTATGACCAATGAAAACTATGATGATCAGAAAACCTTGTTCCAGACGTGAGGAACATGTTAATGAGACGTGACACTGAGCGAAATCAAAGATTATTGAGTGGATCATGACTTTAATGTTCACGTTCAAATATTACCCTGTCATATCTGTGTCAGATTAATAATTAATCTTCAGCTCTTAAAAGCTCAGCCCAATGGTCGCATGTTAAGAAAATATCAACGAAATCACATTCATCTTCTACATTGCGTTACATAACCTACACTAAATAAAGCTACTATATTCGATTTATTGACTTTTGTTAAAGGGTTAGTTCGCCCAAAAATGAAAACACCCTCATGTCGTTCCACATCCGTAAGACCTTCGTTCTTCTTTCAGAACACAAATTAACATCTTTTTGATGAAGTCTGAGAGGTTTCTGTACCTCCATAAAAATCCAACACAACTACCACTTTCAAGGTCCAGAAAGACAATCATTAAAGTAATCCATGTGACTCCAGTGGTGTAACCTTAATTTTATGAAGCGACGTGAGTGCTTTGTTTGCGCAAAAAAAAAAACATAATTTAGCACTTTATTTACAAATTAATTTATCCAAAGCGTGTTCACGTAATAATGTCAGCCCTCGCGTGAACAAAAAATGCATGCATTGTGGTCCTCACATGAACACTTGCGTGGAGTTGACGCGCGAGTCTGAACACAGCACACATGCGTAGTGGTGCTCTTGTGAACGCGCGTTGTGGATCATTTTCATAAGTAAAGTGGTACATTTTTTTTTTTTTTTTTTTTTTTTTGCGCAAGCACTCGCATCGCTTTATAAAATTGAAATTAATCCACTGGAGTCACATGGAGCACTTTAATGTCTTTCCTACCTTTCTGGACCTTGAAAGTGGTAGTTGTGGTGGTTCTCTATGGAGGGACAGAAACCTTTCAGACTTCATCAAAAATACCTTAAAGGGTTAGTTCACCCAAAAATGAAAGTAATGTAATTAATTACTCACCCTCATGTCGTTCTACATCCGTAAGAACTTCATTCATTTTCAGAACACAAATTAAGATATTGTTGATGAAATCCGATGGCTCAGTGAGGCCTCTATTGCCAGCAATGTTACTGCACCTCTCAAGATCCATAAAGGTACTAAAACATATTTGAAACAGTTCATGTGAGTTCAGTGGTTCTATCTTAATATTATAAAGTGACAAGAATACTTTTTGTGCACCAAAAATACAAAATAACGACTTCTCAACAATATCTATATGGGCCGATTTCAAAACACTGCTTCAGAGCTTTACAAATCGAATCAGTGAATCGGAGCGCCAAAGTCACATGATTTCAGCATGATTTCATGAAGCTCAGAAGCTTCATGAAGCAGTGTTTTGAAATCGGCCCATGTAGATATTGTTGAAAATTCGTTATTTCGTTTTTTTGGCGCACAAAACGCATTCTTATCGCTTTATAATATTAAGATAGAACCACTGAAGTTACCTGAACTGTTTCAAATATGTTTTTAGTACCTTTATGGACCTTGAGAGGTGCAGTAACATTGCTGGCAATGGAGGCCTCACTGAGCCATCGGATTTCATCAACAATATCTTAATTTGTGTTCCGAAGATGAACGAAGGTCTTACGGCTGTAGAACGACATGAGGGTGAGAAATAAATTACATTATTTTCATTTTTGGGTGAACTAACCCTTTAATTTGTGTTCCAAAGATGAACGAAGGTCTTACGGGTGTGGAACGACATGACGGTGAGTAATAAATGACAGAATTTCTATTTTTGGGTGAACTAATCCTTTAAATGCAGTTAATAGAATGTAAAACTGTCACACTGTAAACTGTAACATTCAAAATAATTAATTGGTTTGAGTAGGACAAACTTAAATTAAACAAATTAAACAGTTAGATTAACTTTTATGTTTATTAAGCACTTTCTTTTTCTTTCAAGTTCACAGAACTGATAAATTTTAAGTAAACTGAGTTAAGTTTAACTGAAACCGGGCTGGGATTTCTATTTCCCTCCCAGCATGCTTTGCCCATGGCACTTGAAAGGGAGAGTAAATGTTAAAATTAAGTGTTACATAATGTTTTTTGTGCAAGATTAATGTTAAGTGGGAGATTTATAGTGATTAATGTTTTATGCTAATTTAGAAGAGTTTTTGGAGAGTTACCATCATGGTGACAAGTGGTGAATGTGGCTTGGTTTGAGAGCAGGTATGTTAAATACTTTATACTGCTTTATACATGCTTTTGTTAACATGTTAACAAATTAGCAAGATAGCATTTTTTTTTTTTTTAATTAGCTTGTTGTAGCTAGCTAAGTTTACACTAATAAAAATGTTTACATTGAGGTTACAGGATAATTTTAAGTTAAATGTATGAAATGTATTTCCAAACAACTGCTCAATTCATGCATGTGTTTCTGTGTTACTACGTGTATGCAGACGAAACAGTGATGATTGAAAAGAAAGGTTTCATTTCTAGAGATGTACATCATGCTGTGTGTTCAGTGCACTGTGAGATCTCTGTCTGAACCTGACAATCCTCAATCTGTAGTCCATTTTGATTTCACTAAGTGATTACTGTCAATCACGTTCCAGATTGCTTCCACAAAATCAGCTTTTCAGGAGGAAAGTGCAGCGCCACATGGTCGTTTTGTTGCAAAACTGCACAGTAGAGCTCAAAAACTGGCCCAAACCCCTCAAATTGGTAGGTTTAGTAAGCGATTGGGGTGGAGGATAGTAAAAAATAATGCCAAATTGGACCTACATGGCAAAAACAATGACGCCCAAAAACGACTATATATGAACTAAACTGGCCAGAGAGAGAGAAAAGAAATACTAAATAGGCCTAACACATGAATGAAGCTGTACTGAATCTGTACTGAATCCTCTTGAATGAGTTTTCATTCAGCTTTAACTGTAGTCAGTCACTGAATGATACTGTGAGCTTTAATGAAGCACTGCACTCGTCTTTTCTTCCCTATTGTGCCGTATATCCGAGTGAAACGCTTCTGGAACAAGAACAAATGTAGGGCGAGGCTTGATTTTGTCCGCTGGCAATTGATTAGATAGTTGTGGTTTGCTATTGGTGGATCTCATGTGAGTGACAGGTTGCCCCGCCCTTGTCATCAGAGAAGAGAAAAGGGAGGGAAAGTAGCTCAAACAGTCAATCATGGCAACTCCAAGGTCATGGGTTCGATTCCCAGTGAAAGCAAGAACTTTTTACCCTCTTTACACTACAAAGAATAGTAATTACAAGTAGGCTAGTTTTGGTGATTAAAATTAATGTATTTAGGTAGATTCAGCGTTATTATGTAATGTTTTGACTTGACTAAAATCAGTTCGTTTAGATGTTACCTATAGTTTAGGTAACCTTTTTTAAAGTGAAGCTACCTGATTTTAATGTGAATTTAATGTTACTTTAGTGTCATTTTCACTCATGTGAGTCAATGACCCGTTTAGAAAGAAGCCAAAGCCCTGCTAGGTGAAATATGTCATGAGTTGTGTAAATATATCTTTCAATATCAGAGAGGGAGACCATATGTCGGACGAGAGCGCGGAGGCTTACGGCAAAGCTGCCTTATCCACAGCATTACAGACTCTAAGAAAGGATTTACTTTTTAATTCTTGATTAGATAGAATGTTTCTGCTAAACGAAAGTAGAAAGAACACACACGACCTGGCCAACATGACTCACTCACTCACACACACAGACACACACACACAAAAAAAAAAAAAAACATTAGTGTGATCATCATCAGCGCTGGATCGTACCGCGCGCGCGCACACACATAGCCTACACAAGCGCGCGCGCACAGCAGAGAGAGCAGGAGGAACTCGCGGTTTCCTCACAACACCTTCAGCCGCGTCTCTGAGGCGCACAAACAGCTGCCGGAGGCAAGGATGCGCGCGCTCTCGCGCTCGTGAGAATCTCCGCGGATCCTTCAGTCGCACTGGATCTGATGCGGGACACGAAAGCGCTGCATCCATGACTTTACACGCGCTGCTGCTGTACGGGCTCGGACTGACTTTGGCATCAGCACTGCTTTCCACACAGGGTGAGTGAGAGTGAGTGTGTGTATGTGTGTTTAGTTTGAGGACAAATGTGTCTTCAGAAGTGCGCTGAATCTGACCAAACATGCCTTTTAGGCAACCTCGAAAAAGATTCATGAACACAAGTCATGAAATTCTAAAATGTAAAAGGTGTTTTTAGAGAGGTTGGGTTCTGGTTAGTTTTATGTTCTAATTTAGAGCTAAATAATCATATGTGTGTGCTGGAAAAGTTAACGTCTAAACGAACTGGTCAAAAATATTATTTAATAATCAACCTAAATGCATTATATAGGATAGCCCATACCAGCAAAAACTTGTTTTTATAGGTTAAATCAGGTAGAAATAGTAAAAATTGCATGCAACGGCTTTTTAGTGTTTTTACACACATAATAGCTTATATAAAAAACTACATGTGCTTAAAACGGATAGAAGCAGCGTTTTTCCAAATTTATAGAGATCTACAATATAACAGACAGGCAGAAGGATAATTACTGCTTTTGGTCAAGAAAATAAATGTAGTTAAATGTAGTATATAGTACAGTATTACACAGAAAAAGCTTTGATCATTTATATGAATCTGAGACAAACAAAGGCGCGCGCGCGCACACACACACACACCTTCACGAGAGCGACGCGCGCGTCACAGGCTCCTCAGGGCTTCACACTCATTTCAACAGATTTTTATTGAAGTGATTTTCATAAGAGCATTTGGCGGGATAATCTGTTTGCTGTGGCTATTTATCATTCCGAGCGGCGGCAGTGTCTCAGGATCGACTCCGACTCCATTCAGTCTCTGATGAGCTGCGGGACATTCTCCTGCTCCACGTGCCGTTGTTCAAGCAAAACATGCTATCATGATGAATAATAAGTGCCTTAATAAGTGCATACTACATTTCACTCTCTGACACTAGTATGTGGCGCTTTGAAAGAGGAAATACCGCGGTACACAAAGCGGCCGTATCAAACAACCTATTAAACCAAACCCTTCCAGAGTTTGCATTGCACGGAAATGATCAAACAACATCAAACACCGGAGCTGCTCAATGCCGTGTTTTTGTAGGTTCGCATCACTCTGGTTCCCTCGACAAAAACCCAATAGGATTTTTCCTTTTTCCTTTTGGATTATTGCAGAAAGCAACAAAAGTTTATGATTCTTACACATTTTGTTCATGCACTGTAAAAAAAAAAAAAATATATATATATATATATATATATATATATATATATATATATTTTCATGATTTATTATCAAACATTTTCTTCTTTTGTCAAATCAACTTAGATAATTAATGTGGTTCAGATAACATATTTTGAGTTTCTGTTGATCATTGTATTAACTCAAAATTTTAAGGCAACCAGGAAACTTTAAGTTAAACCAACAATTATGTTTTACAGTGTGACAATAATATTCACATGAGCACAGTTTTATGAATTTCTAAGATACAGTCGGCAGATGTAAAAAGCTAAAGGCTATAAACAAAACTATAAGCTTCAGACAACACTTGCAGACTTTATTTAAAAACATTTTCCCTTAAAGTTTGAGTTATAATGGTTTGCAAGAGTGCGATTATAAACTGTGAAAGCGACTAGTGAGTAGATGAGTTTATCTGTTCGTCTGATGACGTTTAATGACGTTTATAACCAATAGTTCCATTTAGCCACTTGTTATCAAACTCTTTTTTTCAAGATCTGTAAAAGCTTTTAAAAATTAAAATCACAAGAGGGTATTATCGATGTAGGCTATCTTATGTTGTAGAATAATATGTGAGAATGTCTCGAGCTTGTGTTCACCACAGTCCTTATTTCAGGCATTTAAACAAATCCTAGTCAAAAAAACCCACTGACTTCAGGACGATGGAAGCAGAAATGCAGCTCGTTTTAGTCGTAGGATGTGTCTCAATCATCTCACAGTTCAGTAGTGATCAGGATTAGGGTTAGTTCCCTAAAGAGTCCCACAATGCACCACAAAAACCAGGGATCAATGCTCACTATGTTCCCTTATCAGAAATAACGTTACATGAAGGTCTAAAGGGCAGAAAGGGAGCTTTCAGTGATAAATGGTGCGAAACCTATAAATCACACTTAATAAACATCACAACGTAAATTATTATATTTAAACATAAGTATAAACACACATCGCCAGACAGGTAGTGCACTCTAAAAATGCTGGCTTAAAACAACCCAAGTTGGGTTAAATGTGGACAAACCCAGTGTTTGGGTTAAATGATTGCCCAATGTGCTGGGCAGTTTTGTTTAACTCAACTATTGATTAAAAATGACTATATGGCTGGCTTAAAATGAACCCAAAATAGGTTGGAAATTAAAAATCAGACATAAATACTAGACAATAATAATCAAAAGGTGAACATTTATTATTAAGCAATTCAATAAATGTTTATTATTTAATTATTATTTAATAATAAATGTTGATTTCCAACCTATTTTGGGTTCATTTTAAGTGAGCAATATAGTAATTTTTTAAACAATAGTTGGGTTAAATAAAACTACCCAGCAGGTTGGGTCAAACATTTAACCCAACCGCTGGGTTAAAACAAACCAATTGCTGGGTTTATTCATATTTAATACAACTTGGGTTATTTTTAACCCAGCATTTTTTTAGAGTGTGAACTCAATCTAGGTAACATTTATAATATTTGGCTGAAATGTAAGGATTTGTACATATAATAGATATAAAGTATTTTTCATAATGTATACTTTAAACAGCATGAAAATAATGTGAGCTCCTGCCTTGATAAATAAGTGGTGATGTTTTACAATGTGAGTTTGTAGCATGAATCTTATTGGTTGGTCAATTTTATTCACAGAGTGATGGAAAAGAGATTTTAAATCCATTGATTTAAATCCATGCCCTTTCAAAGAGGGGTGTGTGTGTGTGTGTGTATGTTTGTATGTATGTATATATATGTATGTATGTGTGTGTGTGTATATATATATATATATATATATATATATATATATATGTATGTATGTACACAGATTGAATGAGGGAGAAAACAAACTCCAAAAACCAAAACACAGACAACTGTTTTACATTTTTAGCTCTTGTGTGCAGAACTGAATCAGTCATTAAAGTAATATATTTCCCCAAGTGTTGCTGGTTTAATTTTACTCTTACTGCTTTAAATAGATTCCAAAAATGGAGTTTAAAGAGACAATGCATTTTATGCAGATGTGTGGCTGTGATAATCATCATAGACTGATAATGGCTGTGTTTCACAGAAGAGCTGATTTAGAAGGTCAAGAGTTTAAACTATGAACACTATACAGTCAAAAAATGGTAAACAATAATCAGTCTCTGTGAATCTGTAAACTTGGTCAAACAAGAAGAGGAGATGAGGATCTATAGCAGTGAAACTTTAATAAAACAAAACACTCAGAAAAACACTGGAGAAACACAAAACCACACAATAATGAAACAACTGAGACAGAGGGCTCTATAAACACAAGGCTAAAGGAAGAAGCAAACAAGACACAGGTGAACATAATCGGTAAGGAGGAAAACAAATCAATAACCATAACAACAGAGGAAACACAGGAAATGGAAAGTATTCAAAATAAAAGTCCTTGAACAGAAATAGAGAATCCGTATACATTTTGTTGTTAATTCATTTTACACATTTTTTTTTTACTATATGAAAGATTTTCTTGAAAAACTGATAAAATAAAGCAAGCATCAATTTTACATCAACAAGCATGCGTCAATAAAAATCAGTGAAAAACAAAATTTTAGTTTTTTTCCCCAAGTCAAAAATATTAATTGACCTGAATCAACCTAAATACATCCTTTATACCAACAAAACTCATTTTTATGAAAAGAAACGACTCTTTAAGGTGTACATACAGATTCAAGACTGCGTTTATATATTATATATAAATCATGTTAATATATAATGTTTTCTGCAGTCAAGTCTAATCATTATTTACACTTTATCATTACCTGCATTATATTATTTTTATTTTATACTGTGGAATCATTTATTTTGTATTGTTCTTATTACCTCATCAGTTTCAGATGAACAGCTTCTATATAGAACCATAAAGGGTTCTGTAATGGGATCTTTATGGATTTAGATTCAATTAATTAGTTTAATTTTATGAATTAAACAGCTCATAAACAAAAAAACTGAAATAACCTGTTAAACATGAAATTATGAAGTCATTAATTTCAATAACATGCAATAACATTTTTGTTTGATTCTAGAACCCAAGAGTTCTATATAGAACCCCATTTAACCTTTATTTATAAGAGTGTACTGTATTGTGTGTGTATAATTGTTTATTCTTATAATTTTTACTATTGTGCCTTATTGTGTATTCGCTCTCTCATATTTATTGTCTTTGAATGTTATTGTTTCTTATGCCCGTCTGTCATGAAAGGAATGGACAAAATGAGTATTTCTTTGCACTATAGAGTACAGATGACATTAGAGTCTTGTGTTCTCAGTCGCCGGCCTGCAGTGTTACGGCTGTAACGTCTTCCACGGGCAGAAGTATGTGGACGTGGGCTGCAGCCGTCCGGAGGTCATCACGTGCACACACTCGCACAAGGGCTTCAAGCACCGCTTCTGCATCAAGACGGAGAGCAGTGAGTCACGTAGACGGCCCTAAACTCTGGCCTTTCTCAACATGTCGCTGTGTGTCAGTCCTCTGTATTTATGTGGATGAATCGACACTGACCCACATATGCAAAGATTACAGAGTTTAATCTTCTGCTATTCTTTGGACATTCAGACATTCAACAGGAAATAACCTCATAAATATCTGACATCTGCATGACATACCAACACTGAACAATACTGGTGTTGGATTTACTTTGAAACCAGTAAACTTAACCAATAATTACAACGTTGAATTAAATGTGGAATATTGAAGCAGAAAGACTGAAATAGTATTTTCTTATAAAAACATACTCCAATAATCTTTGTTTTATTTACAACTCCAAAAAGTAATTTTTACAGTGACCAGCCCAGAATATAGACCTGTAAAAAATATATAAAAAATCATTTATTTTAGTAAAATCCAATTGTCCAATTGATTCATCCAGTGTATTTGAATTTACAAAATTGAAAAAGTTTGGGAAGTAAGCAAAACTCAAAAAAAGTAGAAGTAACTGTAATTAAATTACAGAAGTAATCCCTTACTTTACTTTTTCAAGGGAAAAGTAATTAAATGACAGTAATTAATTTGTCTAGTAATGCGTTACACCCAACACTGACGTGTGCTGCCAGAATTGCATGTGAACTTCATGGAAACATCAGTGAAACTTTCTTAAAACTTATATTTGTTAGACGGGACTGACCGTTTTAAGCTAAACTGTCACTACCAGTTGAAATACTTGTAAATGCAGCTGTTGTTCATGTGCTCAGATTCACAGAGAATCCATGAGTTTGTCTGTGTTCAGAAACACATCAATCTCAGTCGGCTAACATTAGGTGAGAGAGATGGATCTGGCAGCACAGAAGCCCGAGCTGGTCAATCATGAAGCGCGCTGACGTCCACGTCAATCTCCTGCCGTCTGAAGCAAATGGCTGACGCGGCACTGCTTTTCACCGGCTCAGGAGAACAGAGAGCTGGAGGACTGCTGATGACAGCCGTCACGGTCAGGACAGCAGAACTGTGTTTGAATCCGCACCTGTGTTTTTTTAATCCCAGAGGGAAGTGTTTATTCCAGTGAAGTGTTGTGTAACACGTTTACAGTCCTGCTCACTGTACAAATGATATGACCAATAAGGCAAATCCAAAATAACTGAACCAATTTCAACTTCACTTTCTAGGATTCAACCAGACAAGATTTAAAAAAAAATGAGTTAAACTTGCAGCCAATTTGATTATAATTAAAAATGTAAGGCACCAAATGAACTTACATTTTTACAGTGAGCTAGTTTGATGCCATCAGCTAATGCACATACAAATTTACACAAATATACACTAAACTAAATTAACCAGCACATCTGACTAACCGGTCAGACGATGTGCAGTTCTGCTGATCTCTCAATAATCTATAAACAGTTGTAGAGCAAACACGTGTGATATCTAAAAATATCTATAATATCTTTCAAAGGTCTGATTCTCTCTGTACCACATTGGATTAGCAGCAACAGTTGAAGACGAGTCCAGTGATTAACTTCAAGAACATTTACCAAAGACAGAAAATCTTCTCCAAACTCCAAGAGACATCAGTAACATTACACATGAATCTAGTACATACCAGAGGTGTAAAGTATTTGAGTAAATGTAATTAGTTATTATATTGGCTACTTTGTAGTTGTACTGAGTATCAAAGATATTGGCAACTTTTACTCTCTACTTGACTACATTTCTGAAACCAGTAAATGTACGTTTTACTCCACTACATTTGTGATGAGTAATGCAATTACAGATTACATTTTTCATGGCACCTAACTTTTTCTGCAGCAGTTTGTTTCTGATATAAAGAAGTGATATCGCCACCTAAGGGCATTGAAGGTACTATATCTTGTTCATTTGCCTTTACTCACCCAAAACTTGTCAACAAGGATACTTTACGTGAATGTGTGTGCATTAGCTGGTAGTTGCTGATTGCAGGTGTTTGATTTATTAGATGAGGAAATGACTGCAGCTGATGATGAGGCTCAAACCAGCACATACAGTAGACTTTGACTATTTAATTTTACTTAACATTGTTTTATTTATCCGCTATATTGACAAGACCTTTTTGAAGGATATTGGTTTACTTATGACCTTTTTGTGCACTTGAGCTCAACTGAGACTTGAGAGTTTATAGACGTTTAAAAGGTTGTTGTGTCGACCTTGATTTATTGCAGCATTGAGGTGTTCAGTTTTATTTTGATTTTAGAAAATAAACTTGATTTCTCATCTTACAAATCAATTGTTTCTTATTTTCACCGGCATGTCTCTCAGGTGTTGAGGACTAGTGCATCTCTGAGCCTACATTCAGCATGAGTAAAATACTTAAGTACTGTTAAAATCAGATACTTTAAGACTTTTACTCAAGTTGTATTGGAATGGGTTACTTGTAACTTGTAGTGAAGTCATTTTCGATGTAAGGTATCAGAACTTTTACTAAAGTATGGTTTTCAGGTACTCTTTACACCTCTGGTACATACTGTGTGTGAAAGCAGGAATTCAAACACAGCTGCATTTACAAGTATTTCAACTGGTAGAATTGTGACAGTTTAGCCTAAATCAGGGTCAATATACAGTCCCATGAAAACAAGCTAACGTTCCCATTATGTTATGAAAACGTTATTTCTGTATGTTCCCTGAATGTTCAAAACATCCATTTTTTTATAAAATGTTTTTTCTTGCTTATACGAATCTTTAAAGCCCAAAGTATACTTTGGCCATCCGCATCCGTGCACCGTCCGCATGATGCACTTTTCGTCATCAGGAGGGTCCGCAGACATCCGCACATCCCGTCCGCGTACAACAGCACATGTGCGAGTGACTTGAGCGCTTGAAAACAGCAGTCCCCTAAATAGTGCGCATGCGCCGAACGCGTCTGTCCACGCTCACAGCCAAAGGAGTATACTTTGAAAGGCTCACACACTTAACTGTGCACGAGACAGAGTGGAGTATACCCCGGGGCTCAAGGGAACATTCCTTTGTATCATTCTTCAAACATTATGGGAATGTTACTTTTGAATGTTCTCTGAACGTTCTGAAACAAATAGTAACATTTGAAAAACATTAGACGAACTAAAATGTTCTATTAACGCTACCGGAAGAACATTTGTTCATAAGTATACTTCAGTTGTCCATGTCCGCACAACGTCCGCGTAACGTAAATTTCGTCATCTGAAGGGTTCGCGGACCTCCGCACACCTCATCCGCGCGCAGCCCAAATTTTTGAGACCGCGCAGATGGTGCACTTACAACAGCGCATGTGCAAGAAAGACAGAAGAACCACAACAATTGAACTGCACATGTGTAGAACTCGGCCATCCATTCTCATCCGTGGTTGAGTATACTTTAGCCACGTTTCCACTGCAGGAACTTTGCCCAGGGACTTTGGGGTGGTACTCGGTGCGTTTCAACCGCAGGAACCAGGGTCTAAATGAAGTTCTGGGTAAAAAAACTTCCCCCTCAGAAAGTCCCTGCTCACGAGGTAGTACTTTTTCAAAGTTCAGGAACTTTCGGGGGTGGGACTTGGCCACTGAACATGCTGATTGGTTCAGTTCACGCAGCATTTTGATTGGTTGACTCCACACAGCATTTTATTTCAACCACCATTTTTAAAAGTCAGCTGCGGTGTGTGCAGTAAGAGTTGTTTGCTATTCAAATCAACAGTGGCATTTAAAAAATATGACCGATGGACCAATAACGAGGTTCAGGCTTTATTAAGTTTATATGCGGAGGACAAAATCCAGCGGGACCTGGAAAGTCGCGCACAGTCCTCAATCTTCACGGTACTTTAAACCCCAGGTCTGGGGGAAAAAAGTTCTTGGGAAAAAAGTTCCTGGGACAAATTGTGCGGACCCGACTGTGTGCGAGACTCATCCGGACACGGAAAGTGAAGTATACCCGGGCCTTAACATTGAGAGAACCTTGCCAGAACATTAGCAAATGTTCTGAGAATGTTCCCTGTTCACTAGGGTTTCATTTATTGCAATAAACAGATTTGATTCCAATCGGGAGAGACATTTGCTGTATGTACATTGACTTCAGTGACTTCATAATGGTCACGGTGACACACGAGTCCCTGAGCCTCGTTATTAATGAGTTTAATTATCAGCCTTGAGACACGCGCTCCAGTGGCGCAGGGAAGATCAGAAGTGAGTGGCAGCTGTTTTCTGTGACTGACAGTTCTCTCTCTCTGTGCAGCGGCGCTGGGCATCGTCCTTACCAGCGGCTGCGCCACTTCACGCCACTGTCAGCAGCAGGAACTGCCAGGCGTGAGCATCCACTGCTGCGACTCGGACCTGTGCAACAGCGCCACCCGCCGGCCGCCGCACACACTGCAGCTGCTGCTGGCTGCGCTCCTGTGGATGTGCTTATGATTCCTCTGCACCAGGAACTCTAGCAACGAGAAAGTGCACAGAACGCACAGCATTTCCACACGGATTTCCACTATTACACAGTAATGATCTCAACACCATCAGTCTTTATACACGTTCATTTTGATTTCTCCTCATGAGAAACATCATGTAAACAGTTGTTTAGTCTGTTCTAGCGCTGTATTTTAGTTATGTTCTGCATGTACATCTACAGTAATTGCAATAACTATAGGTACTAAACTGAACCTGACCCTGTTTTCAATAGAGTAAAGATCGATGTTCAACGTGAAGTCAGTCACCATTAAATCAAAATTTACAACTCTTGTATTTTTTATTTATTTTTTTTATATTGCAGTGTTTATTATAAATGAATTATCAGTGCAGATTATTATTGTTTTAAATTCATGTTCCTCGTAATCTTGAATCAGAATAACTTCCCCTCCCTCTTGCAGTGACTTCTCTTCTCTGATGACGAGGGCGGGGCAACCTGTCACTCACATGAGATCCACCAATAGCAAACCACAACCATCCAATCAATTCTCCACAGACAAAATCAAGCCCCGCCCTACATTTGTTCTTGTTCCAGAAGCTTCCAGAAGAAACTTCCCTTTCATGACAACTTTAACGTTGGTCATGTGATCAAACGGTCATCTTTGAAAACATTTCTGCCGTTCTAAAACAGCATGGCTTATTTGCCATATGACTTACAAGTTTCGAGGAAAGTAAGAACAAATCTTTGATACTCCAGTTAGATTACAAATATGTTTGAATTTTAGGCCAATCTGAATCTTTAAACCTAAACAGCCTCGCCAAACTTTCTACAGCTTCTGGTGTTCTTAACGTTTATAACACCAACACCGAAAAATAAAGGGATAAGCATTCATCTTAAAGTATTTATATTATTAATTATTTTGATGTTCATGTAGTCAATTGTTAGACTTCAGACTAATGAGTAACACCACAAAGGAAAATGATTAAAAAAACTGTAAATATAGTTCAGACACATTCAAATCTTTTTTTATAAGTGTGCACAACAATCCGGTTGTTAAGACTGACGTCACGCGGCAGCGCTTCCGGGTCCAAACACTCTATCTCATACTACAAGAAACAACAAACGGTGCTAAAATATACACACGATGTGGTGTAATACTACCAAAAAATTATAATCATAACTTTTATCTCCATACCAAAATCCCAGATGGCCAGACAGTGATTCATCTTTTGTAAATTGTTAAAATATTAATGTCGGTGATGCTGTGAGCATGGAGACTGTTGTGTAGACTGTAAGTATTTAAAATTTTTAACTTTTTAAAATGTTAAATGTTTATTATGAATACATAGCGCTCATAACCGGCCGTCGAGATGGCATTCTCAAGTGAAACGAGTCGAGGCTTGGACCCTGAAACAGCGTTCCTTACGTCACGACTTAACAAGCGGATAGAGTCAAACTCAAACGTAACACTTTATTTTAAGGTGTAGTTACATGTACTTACTATTAGTATCAGCAGTTAATTATGCATAATTAACATCAACTAACCTAAACCAAACCTTAACCTGAACCCTATCGTAAGTAGGCTACATGCTGTTAATTAATATCATCCAGTACTTTGTCTAATTACACTGTTACTTTAAAATAAAGTGTAACCAACTCATATTTCATATTGTGTATAAACCGTTACGACTGTCTACCTGTTCAGGGTGTTTCCCAGCATTTGGTACACTGGGATTCGCTCCAGCATTCCCACAAGCCTATGTAAGATGGATGGATGGATAGATGTTACAAACTTTTTCCATGACTGAAAAGTCACAAGACAGGTTTATTTTGAGAATGAGCCAAACACAATCAAAATGTAATTAAAATTGTAATGTTTCTTGACCCGGAGCTGCTCAGAACTTCTGGCCAAAAGCAGCTAAATATGAACTATTTCCCGTACAGAATCTCCAGATCAAAACACAGGTGAAGAAGAAGCAGAAACAAGCAATAAAAGCATTGCTTATGCTTAAGTCTTTGAAAAACAAAACAAAACAATTTTCTCTGATTTTGTTCAAAACGTTGCTTTTTTTTTTTTTCATGAAACATACCCAAATCCAAGTGTTGATTTAAAAAAAAAAAAAAAAAAAAAGAGTGCATGAAGGTAGAATAAAATGTTGTTGTTTTAAAGCAGAGGCTCAGTTCTTTCTTTTGATATAGTTCAGATATTTACACAACAAAATATTTTGGGGGGCACTGGCGGGGAAACAGTTAATTACTTTCTATGCCTTTCCTTAAAGGGAAAGTTCACCCAAAAATGAAAATTTGATGTTTATCTGCTTACCCCCAGGGCATCCAAGATGTAGGTGACTTTGTTTCTTCAGTAGAACACAAATGATGATTATTAACTTCAACCGTTGCGGTCTGTCAGTCGTAAAATGCATGTCAATGGGAACTCCATCTATAAGAGCGATCGGTTTCTCGCATAAACTGATCGTTTCGTGTCTTAGGACATCAATGTGTGGTCACGAGCCGCAGGGTTTAATTTGGATTTGTCTGTGCATGTTTTTTTTTATTCTCATAGATGGTGTTACCGTTTCAATGCATTATATGACTGACAGACTGCAACGGTTGGAGTTAAAAATCATCATTTGTGTTCTACTGAAGAAACAAAGTCACCTACATCTTGGATGCCCTGGGGGTAAGCAGTTAAACATCAAATTTTCATTTTTGGGTGAACTATCCCTTTAAAAAAAAAAAGTCAAACTAATAATGTGAATTTTTGCTGAATCTGAACACTTTAGTCATGTTTGGTCTGGCGTGTTGCGGATATTTAATAAAGTAGAAGTTTTCAATCCGATTTTCAACCCACTTTGTATAATGTCGGTAGTTATATGGATTGTAAATGAACAATGGTTACTCATTCTCTGTGTCACCTATACCAAGAAAATCAGGTTTATTTGTCAGCAAAAGTCTTCTCCCTGTTGAAAAAAACAGCATATGATGGTTAGGTATGTTTTGAAGCATGGAAGCTGGTTTGAGCTGGTCAAGTGCTGGTCCTACAGGTATTTCCTACTAAATCAAGGCGGTATTTGACTCTGGTCAAGCCTATCAGACTGGGCGTGGCCTCAGACGGCAACATGCCCAGTGCATTATGGGTGTTGGAGTTTTCCTAACTATTTGGAAAAAGGGAAGACAACTGAACCTGAGTCAGGTAGAACAGATTTCAAAAATTTTCACCTTTTTACCGCATAGGCAGCCAAGTTTTATTGAAAGCCCATTTTGACATTGGTGAATTACACCTTTGAGCCTGAACATTTAAAAGAAGACTGTGCTAGAATAACAGTCAACAAGAAAAACACAGGCAGGAGAACATTCATATGTCATTTACTTTAAAAAAAAAAAAAAACGTGTAAAAGATACAAATCACTCTGTTGTCACATCGGCTTGATATTTCAAATGATGGTTGGTATAACAAATGCTTTTTATTGGTACATTAAGAGTCATATTTGCTGCACTTGAATAACATAATATGAATAACATAATATATATATATATATATATATATATATATATATATATACACACACATATATATAAGTTATTCAATAATGATGTGTGGTAATATTTCAAAAAGGCAGAGAAAAAAAAATCAATAAAAAAAACTTCATAGGAGTCATGTAGAATAAAATAAAACAAACTGACATGAAATGTACAGTTTTAAGAAATATCAAAACACACTGCTGAAAAGTGTATTTACAAAACATGCAGGAAAGTACAAACGCAGGTCGCTGTCGATGGACCGATCTGACATCTTTAAAAAGCAAATAGCAAATAATGCATATGCAAGTTTTATGCTGATATATGCTGATTTAACTCTATTGCCTATTCAAGTTTATTTAACAGAAAATGCATTATAAATATAATTTGTGCTGCATTTTTAGTTAAGTTATTAAATAAGAAAAGGCTTGAAGACATTTCATAACAGAAAATAAAAAGTAATGCATCGTCATTCATACATGTTTTATAATGCGTCATCCTCTGGAAAACTGTTCAGATGTAAACCGAGCACAGCGGTCATCATGTGCGCCACAGCGGCATTAGAAAGACATTTCATATATAAATATGCCTTTTAGCATCTCATAGTTCTATTTAAAATTAGAATTTGCTTGTGTGATCTCAAGGCTGTGAATCTAGAAAAAAGGCCTTGATTGATTTTATTCAAATGTTTCATAAAAATAATCCTCTGTAAATGTTACTCTTACACTATGAACATTTTAAACAACTGTCAGACGTTGCTTATCAAGTTTGTCAGTCCAATGTTGGATCATAAAAGTGCCATTTTGTTGTTCGTTTCTAATATATTTCAGTTCTAACGTCTCCTTTAACCGTGCTGGAGATGATCAGAGTCTCTCACATGAACGAATGAATCAAATCACCCACATGATGATGCTGAGCTCTGTTTTTACATTGATGATTATATTCCATCTTCACACTTCATTTCAGAAGTGTGTCTGTCTTTCTCAAGCACAAAAACCTCATGCGTTCCCAGCTCATCATGAGAAGCGGAGGAGAATCAGTGCGTGAGCTCCTCTACAGGAGTTTCAGGATACCGTTGTACATCTGCGTGAGGACGGTGAAATGAACGGGAAGGCAGGAACGCCGGTCTTGTGCGGCGGGATCACAGGTGAGCCAGGACAGAGCGTTATACTGCTCCAGAACAAACCTGAAACACAACAGCACAAACCTGAACATGTGAAGACCAGCATGAACCTTCACGCTGGTGCGGGTTTATGGGCTTTAGTTTGGAGCTGTTTACCATCAAAACTCTGCTCAATCTTTCTGGTGGGTTTGAGTGTGATGATAGCCGATAAAAAATAGGTTCTAAGAACGTTTCACTAACGTTCTCATTAAGTTATGAAAACATTATCTGAATAATCTCTTAACATTCAAAACTTCTTTTTTTTTTAACCAACATCTTCTTGCGAAACGTGATTTATACATAAACTTCTGTAATATGGCTGTTTTTTAAAGCATGACAAGAAGAATAAAGAGAAGAAAATTTAAAATAATAATAATAATAAAAAAAATAATAATTAAAAAAAAAGTACCAATACACCACTAAAACATAACCATCAGAACAACAACCTTGGATGGAATCAAAAAATTCAAAAACGACAAAAAGTTAACCAGCCAATCTTAAAAAAACAAAAAAAAAGTTCAAGAAAATTTTAAAAAGTGTGCTCAAAAACTTCCCCTTTTTTAAATGTTTTAAAAATGTTTTTTCTTGGTTATGTGAACGTTAAGGGAACATTCCATTTTATCATTCTTCAAACATTACGGGAACGACGTTACTTCTGAATGTGTTCTCTGAACATTCTGAAACAAGTAGTGACACTTTAAAAAAAATGTTTGACGATCGTCCAACTAAAATGTATCAGAAAAATATTCCATGGACGAAGTATAAATAATGTTTTTGTGCTAACGTTTTGGGAACATTATTACCGAACATTCTATTAACAGGAAGAACGTTTGTTCATTACATTGAGAGAACATTCTGAGAGCGTTCCCTTTTAGCTGGTTAGTAGTTGTGCTGGTAAACAGACCTGAGCACGTCTGAGGTGGTTTTGGAGTCCAGCGGGTGAATGCGCAGAGACACCAGATCATCCGTCTGAGCGATGGAGATGTGATGATGCAGAGACGCCTGCGAACACAAACACATCTTAGATGAAGAGAGATGCAGGTAATTCACACACACATCTTTCTCTAATTCAAATAAATGCTATAAATCATTCATTCATTCAAATAAATGTAATCATGCACACTACTTTATCTCTAGGGGCTTTCGCACCCAATAGTTCTAGGAACTCAGTTATAGGAACTAGCCACTAGAATAGTTCCCTGAGAACTAATTTCTCCCCAAGGCCATGTTCCTGGTTGCATTCACACCGGGAATAGGAACTCTGAAGTGGTCGACAGCGGCACCTTTAAGCACGGCATTTACAAACGCTAAAAACCGGTGGATGGAGGATGCCGTGATCGGAGTTGTGTTTGTTGTGTGTCGTGGGTTTCGTGATAACGGAGATGGAATGTAAACGCATAATTTACGCAACTGAAAGAGCAAAAAGTGGGGCTAAGAGACATAATCTCCTATGACAACTTTCAGTATTACACATATCATCGAGGTGGAGAAAAGAACTCAACCCTGCAGACAACAGGTAAATGCCGTTATCACTGTTTTCCATGTTCGTGAAGTAAATATGTTTACACAGCTTTTTAAAAATGCCGGGTGCCAGAGTTTGACATGTTTGACCAATCTACGTATACTTACATCATTGATAGATTCTATAGTGCTGGTTTAGACTTTACTCTGAAGTAGGAGCTAATTTAGTTCCCCCAAAAGGAGTTTCTAGAACTAAAATCGTTCCTAGTTCCTGCGGTGTGAACACGCCAAAATCTGGGTACTTCAGCCAATAGTTCTAGAAACGATGAAAAGGTTCCTCTGGTGCGAAAGCCCCTTCTGTATCTGATTTAAAGTGGGCAGAATACTAGATCTAGTGAGCCATAACTGACAAAATGTTAACATTTTAACATATCATTTTAACCCTTCTGGTCAATTACAGCTTTAACTTGTCAATGCTGGTAAATGACAATGGTATAAGTGGGATAATCCATGGCTAGCTGTGCATTAAACCATTTGAATGCACTCCGCTTTGCGTAAGGCGGTTCTTTGCCTCCACGTCATGCATTAAAATCATGTAAAGCACAGCTAGCCGTGGATTATTCCTTACTTAAATGGGTCCTTGATAATGATTTCACGTTTTAACTTTAGTTAGTGTGTAATGTTGCTGTTTGAGCATAAACAACATCTGCATTTACGACGCTCAAAGTTCAATGCAAAGGGAGATATTTTCTTTTACAGAAATTGCCTTTTAAGGACTACAACAAATGGCTGGTAGGGACTACAACGAGCTTCTTCCCGGGTTAGTGACATCACAAATGCCAAAATGTACATAGCCCGCCCCCGAGAACACGCAACAAAGGGGGTGAGGCCATGTTGGGCTGCTTTGTTGATGTTTGATTAACCCAAGCGTGAGCTGTTAAAGCTCCGCCCTCTTCTGGAAAGGGGGCCGGGAGCAGCAGCTCATTTGCATTTAAAAGGGACACACACAAAAACAGTGTGTTTTTGCTCACACCCAAATAGGGGCAAATTTGACAAGCTATAATAAATGATCTGTGGGGTATTTTGAGCTGAAACTTCACAGACACATTCTGGTGACACCAGAGACTTATATTACATCTTGTGAAAAAGGACATTATTGGTCCCCTTTAAACCCCAAAGGTGTGATAAAGGCAAAATATGGTGATTTTCCTCAGTAACTACAGCTGAAAATCAGTTCACATCCATCCTGTTCTTGCTAGATTTGTAAACATTTGACATTACAGAACATGTTGTTGATAGTGAGCGACGGATGTGCTGTCAGTTGACAGGCAGCTGGTACCTTGAGGAAGAGCGGACACTGATGCTGCGCTTGCGGGCAGGAGGCCCAGAACCAGTGCGGTAGCCCGTCGGCCGGAGCCGTGGACACGTAGTATCCCAGAGCCAGCGGCTGCTGCTTCAGCTCCTCCGGAGAGTCCCGGGACAGCAAACGCTCGCTCTGACTCTGCAAACACACCAAAACACACAGTTTCACACGGTCCCAGAGCGACGTGGAGGAGCAGAGTGTGCGTTTGGGACTCACCCGCGTATGCTGGAAGTGAGAGCCGGTGCTCGGGGACCCTGGGGACGGGACGGGGGACGCGCTGGGCGACGGGTGCAGCGTTCCTGTGAGCAGCATCATGTCGTCGTGGCCGATGTCACTCTCCAGCTCATCGGGGAAGGGCAAACCGAACATGTCATCTACACACGGACGCACAGACACATTAAACAGATTGTAATATAGAGCAAATCTCAATGTATGTGTAAATGTGCGCTGTGCTTTGGCGACATATTCCTTGTGTGCTCAGGCCTACTTGGGTAATAAAGTTGATTAAATTCGATTTGATATGTGGGAGTGATGGTGCTTTATATTTGTAGGAGTCTCTTGACCCTCTTTCTGAAGTTACATGCTGCAGCCAGATGTACTGTACACCCACTGACTGAACACAGAACACACGTCTGCGCCCTCTAGTGTTGTGAGAGTTGTGTGTGAAAGTGTTGTCGTACCGGGGTTGTCTTCGGTCGGGTAGGTGCTCGGCGCCACCTGTGTGGTGGAGGAGGTGGGAAACACCAGGATGTGTGTGCAGGACGCGTCCTGAGGAGTGTTGAGCTGAGACGTCTGCAGGTTCAGAGCGGTGCTGCGGCCGAACACTGAGCCCATCGTCACTGCGTCTGTGCAAACACGCACACACACAAAAACACAAAAAATTCAACATTTAAATTTAATAGCAATAGGCAAAAATGCATCTAAGCTGCAGTGAACTCTTGTCACCATCATATCTGCAGGTAAATACATGGACCTCACCCAGATGATGATGAACTTGAACGAGCACCTTTTTCACACTTTCTTTAGTGTGTAATGTTGCTGTTTTACAATGAAAAAACTCTGCAATGTTCCAAAGCACAAAGTCTCTCCAGCAGGAGTTATTTTCTATATCAGTAGAGCTGAAATTCAGATATGTTAATGAAGTTTAGTTTCTGACCAATCAAAGCAGACTGAGCCATCTGACCAATCAGAGCAGAGGAGGTTCTCGGAAAGGCGGAGTTTAGAGAGACAGAAACCTGATCGAACTGTTTCTGTTGAAAAGGCTCAGTAAGTTGGTTGTTATTGGTGGGTTGGGAATTATTGACAGCCGTAACTTAGTCCCGCCCCCAGAGTTTGACGCAACTTGTTCATGTTCCGGAGGGCTCGCGTGATTTCAAGCCATAGATGAGTGTGAGTAACTTTGACCGTCTTAAACCTTGTTTTATTGATATTTGTTGTATTCTGTGTTTAAACGTTATGATGTTGAAGGTATCCGTATTTCCGTGAAGCTAATGCTAGCAGTATAACAGTGTTTACTATCTTTGCACGTGTGTTCCGATGCGCGCTGCACAGGTTAAATATTGATGAATGAAACATATTTTCCATATTTTTACTTTAGTGTTTACACTGTACAAATGCCATTAAGCCATATTTATGTGGATTGGGAAGATTACACTGAACTGAGTAGTTATAAGAAAATGATTATGTGTATATGTCATACATACACATTTAATATCACGTGTCCTCACGTGTTTATTCATTTGATTTAAGTGTCTACCATTAACCGATTATTTATATTTCTGTTTTTATTATAGAAACCACTAGGGCAATATATTGCAATACAAAAATGCAACAATATCTTATCGTTGATAGTGACAATGTATTGTGTAGTTCACCCAAAATGAAAATTACTGTGTGAGAATTTTCAAGTTTATATTATCTAAAATAAATCTGTGTTTCAGCATTAAAATCATGAATATTTTTATTCTGGTGTCACCATCGTCCTGTGCATTGGGTAACTAGCACCAAGTCCAAGCCTAATTATTTCCACTCCCAATATAATACCAAATTTGCAATTTAATAGTACATTTTTGTTATCGTTTTACCATATGTCTTGGAGTATCGCAATAATATTGTATCGTGAGTTTAGTATCATGATATGTATCGAATCGTGACATGAGGGTATTGTTACACCCCTAGAAACCACACCTAATATCACATACACCTGTTAATGCTCCGCATTGAGTATGTCAGATGGCTTGAACCTTCTTTTAAACAACAGTGATTGGACTTTTGAACTTTTGTGCATTTTTACCGATGCCCCTTGATGATCCCAATTAAGTCAGAATCAAATACAGTCCAGAAACCTACTTAACAGTTTCAGACACTGAGAAAAGAGCTGATGCTGCAATGTATCTTATGAGAAAATTGAAGTTTTTGACCTTTGATGCATGTAAACCTGTTGTAGGAGACTCCAAAACAAAATTAGAAGCCTTTAAAATAGCATAATAGGGGCACTTTAACTCCCTATCTTTATGCAGGTGAATGCTGTCTGAAACTGAAGCATTCGGACTGAAGTGCACATTTTCACCTGGCATCACCACAAAAGATCCCTGCGGCTCCATGGAAACCAGGCAGGCGCTGAGAATGGAGGGCGAATCAGCAGCGGACAAACCACACATACGACACGCTTCCCGCAGCTGACGGCCAATTGAATGCAGCGAATGCTCGCCCAGCAGCACACTCCAGTCTGAGAGAGAAATAGAGAGTTTAATAAACTGATGATCTCTGTTGAAAATATTAGTCAAGCTGACACACCTTTCAGTTCCCCGTGGCCCAGTCTTCCCAAACGACCAATCACGATCCTCCACGGCAGTGAGGTCATCTGAATAATGCCTACGCACCATTCCCATAACTTTTGGAGGCCAATTTTCCGAGGAGAGAACTTCGGCCGCCGAGCTCTGTGAGTAATGAGAGATTTTAGACTGGAACTGAAACGGATGAACTCAAATGAACAGGCTTTACCTGTTGGGCACATCGATGTTGATGACGCAGGTCTCCAGCAGCTCCCCCTGCTGGTCTGTGCAGGACACCAGGATCCAGCGCTGGTCATGCGACAGACAGTATCCCACAAACAGCACGTTACAGCGTGAAGGAGCGTCCGAACATACGTCACCCGCCTCAGACGGTTTGCTGCGTGTCGGAGCCAGAATGAAAGGTGGGGAATACAGACGCATAACACCGGGGCTCTGGGAAATAGACCGGAGAAATCATTTATTCAACACAAATCAAAGCAAGTAGACAAATGAAATGAAACTATGTTATATATAAATACATTACAATCACAAAGTTTGGGGTTAGTAAGATTTATGGTTTTCAAAGAAATGCTCACCAAGGCTGCATTTATTCGATCAAAAATACAGTAAAAACAGTAAAAATGTGAAATAATATATTAATATATGTGAATATATAGTAAAATGTAATTTATTCCTGAGATCAAAGCTGAATTTTCAGCATCATTACTCCAGTCTTCAGTGTCACATGATCCTTCAGAAATCATTCTAATATGATGATTTGCTGCTCAAAAAACATTTTGCGGTCCACATAGCTCTGTTTATTATGACCAGAGTGATTTAACACATGCAGTGCAGACATAGTATAGTGAAGCGTGACCTCTGGGCTCCTGAGCACTGACTGTACAGTGGCCGCAGGGCCGAATCCAGTGAGGGACCTGATGTGCGTCTGTGTGGGTAACAGGCGGCGGCTTTGTGAGTATGTGGAGAAGGCCAGCGATCGCAGCTGCTGCAGGTACACAGGACTGTCTCCGCTGGCCGGCTGCAACAGATACTGACACGGCAACACCTGCCAATCAAAGTTAACAACTGAGACACCATCAGTGATTCATGAGCTGAAGTGAAAGGAGTGTTAGGATGAGCCTGACCTGCAGCACCAGCGCTGGCCGAATGCTCTCTGGCAGCTCGCTCAGCATGTCCGTGTAGCAGCGCAGCAGCGCTAAAAGCCACACGCTGCCCGCATCCACGCTATCCCTGCCCTCTTCGTCCCCTGACCCCGCCCCCGAACACAGGAAGGAATCCAACACATAAAGCACGATCACGGGTGGGTGGGCGTGGCTGTCTGCTGACTCCGCCTCTGTAGGAATGCCAATCCGTTCCCTCTCTGCTGAGCTACAATGACATTAATCATAAAATGTAGTAATTAATAACTAAAAATATTAATAAGGATGACTGGATGATTTATAATATATAACAAATCAAACATTATTATCTGTTCACTTGAAAAGGATTCTGCTGAACCACCTCAGGTACGCTCAATTCTTAAAGGTGAAGCATGTAAGATTTTTTATGTTAAAATACATTCTCTCAACCCAGTTTATTGTTCACTCACTACTATTAGTATGTCATTTATGGGTTTATCTCGCCCAGAAGTGTAAACGTTGAGACCCCCAGGCAGTGTTGCCAAGTCCCCGGTTTTCCCGTGGAATTGGGCTACTTTCACACTCTTGCCGCAGGTTGTTTTTTATGTCCGTGGGTTGAAGTGACCCCAAATAGCATGATATTTAGCACCTGGAATGCGAATTTTACCAGAGGAACCCCGCCAATAACGCAGATTTTACCCCCCGGAACATGATTTTTACCCGGGGACCCCCCTGAAAGGTGATTGGGCTAGTTTTCAGTAGCAATCGGACGGGTTTTGTTGTGAAAACCTAGCAACTCTGCCCCCAGGCACCATTGAGAGCATCCGCTCAGATCTGTCAATCATTTTCCAGCTCAACCAATAGCGAGAGTTTGGGCATGGCTACTGTAGCAGGTGACTGATTACATGGGAAAAAGATATTCAGCTTCAGTTACTGAAGTGCAAGCCATAATTCACTGCATTTAGACCTTCAAAGATTAAACAGATCATGAACAAAGACATTGCGGGACATTGCGATGCTATGCACTACAATGGACACTTCAGTACAGCGTCATGATGCACCCGTTCAGAAAGACAAATGTCCCAGTTCATGTTTTCTTTGATGTGTCCAGTGTAGACAGACTCAAACAGCTGTGGTGCAGATACAGTGGATGGGTTTATTATAAGCAGGATGCTCTTGTTCACTGTTTTAGTCTACTCCATTGTTTACTTATGACACATAGTATCACAGCTAAAAGTAATATGTATGTTGGACCTTTTATTGAAAGTAGCCTACTTTTAACTGTTGAGACATGCCTTCACAAGTACCTATAAGAACTGTGAGCTGAAAGGGGTTTTTGCGAGACTGTTTGAAAATATGCTTTATTTTTTAATTCCGCTAGGTGCCACTAGGGTCACAGAAACTACATACTTCACCTTTAAAGTATTAACCAAAATCTAGATACAGTATGTTGTTACAGCCTTAAGAAGCACCAATTGTTATTTATCATTACTGGTCTTAAAGCACTGCATTATTCCAACCTGAGCACAATTCATCTATTTCTATTTTTTTTTTTTTCATAACCCATTATATGCAACAGTCAATTCTATGCAGTATGCTGGGAATTATATCAGTGGAGAGTCATGGACACACATGAATTGCAGCGGTTCACACAAATTGATGTTCTGAGACCAGCTAAAGTTGTGTCGTCTCACCTCTCAGCGCTCTCTGCTGATGGTGTGGTGTTTAAGTCGCCCGTAACCCCCTGTCCTGCTTCTGTGCTGCTGGACTGGGACGTGGTGCCGCCCGTAGGGTTAGGGGTGTTTCCTGAGTGTCCGTCTCCATCAGCGGCAGCAGGCTGTTGAGTGGTTGCTGGCGTGGCGAGAGGAACAAAAGCAGGTGGAGGCTTTGGGGGCAGGAGGAGGCTGCTGTCCAGCGTCAGGGCAGAGAGCTGCGGCACTGAAAAAAAGAGTGATGTCACTTCAAAATACGCCGTGTAGAACTTGCGATTTCACTCATTTTTCATCAAACTGCCAGATAGCCTTCTGTGTGAACACAAGCTGGAAAACTCAGTGATCCCAGCATCAAACTCTTTTTTTTTTTTTTTTTTTTTATGTTTTTAAAACGTTTTTTTTTTTTTTTTTTTATAGTTATGTGAACTTTAACTTACATTTTATCATTTTGCAAACATTATGGGAAGGTTAATTTTGAATGTTTTCTGAACGTTCTGAAAAAAAGTAACATTTAAAAAAAAAAAAACGTTCCATGAATGATGTATAAATAATGTTTTTGTGTGTATATAAGAACATTATTAAACACTAGATAACTTAGAACAAACATATTAATGTTACTAAAAGAACGTTTGTTCATAACGTTGAGAGAACCTTGCCAGAACATTAGCTAAAATTCTGAGAACGTTCCCTGTTAGCTAGGAGAACAGGGCTCTTCAGCTCCAGTGTCTTGCTGAATTCGGCTCTAACCCTAACCAAACCAACCAAACACGAACAAGCTAATCAAGGTGTTGAGAATTACTTGTAAATTACAGATAAATGGGTTAAACTAGGATTGGTACTGAAGCCTGCAGGACACTGTCTTTCCAGGACAGGAGTTGAAGAGGGATCAGTCCTGGAACGCTTCTATGTGAACAAGAGCCAGAGCGGATACTGTGTAGCGTGTTGTAGTGAGAACACCAATTAAAGTTTGTATACGGACAAATTGCCATGAACAGGAGCAATACTGCAGCCAGGGAGCTGCTCACCATCTGCGCAGAATGTGAAATGAATCACGAGTTAATGTGTATTTAATGGTTGAGTTACATTTGTTTGACAAGAATATTACTCCGGGACCAACAGAAGACATTGATCCAGGAACACATCCTACTTGGTTAAATCGCGGCCACCTTTAACGGTACAGAGCATCGCCACAATCATTAGTGATTTGCTTCAATGAAACATGAACAGAATAACAGGAGAGGTTCCTACCGAGTGTGTGTCTGCAGGTGTGTGTGTAGAGTTTGAGTTTGTTGAGATTTTCCTCCTGATGTTGTCCAGCGCAGAGCCCTGAGAACCACTGATCATCTGTCTCCTCCTCACACTCCACTGATCCCACTGGGACAATCCCGTCTCTGGACACCCGTGCCAGCGGCCGGTGCTTCCCCAGCCGACACGTCTGTGTGAAAGAAACATGAATGCAAGATGAGTCCTCAACATTTCTGTTTTCCCAAAAGAAAAATTTTGTCAGCTTTTAAGAGTTGTCTTGCAGAGTTTAACTCCAATCCTAATTACACACACCTGAACAAGCTAATCAAGGTCTTCAGCTACTAGAAACTTCCAGGCAGGTGTGTTGAGACAAGTCAGGGCTAAACTCTGCAAGACATTGGCCCAACAGGAGCAGGATTGGACACCCCTGACCCAAGCATTGGGCAGGGCCCAGTGTGAGGTAGCGAAAGCGGGGTCCCCCTCAGCCCGTTCGCTGTCGGGCCCACTCAGGCACGGGGCCCGGTGTGGTCACACCATTTGGACCACCCTAAGGACGGCCCCGCTCCTGACATAGACAAGAACCTCTAATTTACACAAGGGAGATACATGTCTAGCAGTTCAGAACATGTGAGTGATAATGATGTACCTCATAGACAGCGCTGAGATCTTGGAAGAAAGCTTTGGTGCCGCTGAGCAGGGCGTCACTATTGGGACACAGTACCAGGAAGGCCACATCCCTCTGACCTCCGTACGGCTCCAACAGAAACTTCTCCCAGAAGGGAAGAGCCAGTGGAGACAGAGAAAGAAAATCCCTATCATATCCCAGTAGCACGCTGGGGATCGGCAGAGGCTCTGGGGATTCCTCAGAACCTGACCATCAGAAACAGATGTTTAATCATTTCAAAAATTTGAATGAAGAAAATATTTTTTAGAAATATGGAGAATAGTCGTAATGAAGATCTGATGTGTTGTGAGGAGTGTAGTCTTACCATATGAACCTCGTCCAGCCATCTTGTGGAACTGCTGCCATGTGAGAGGACCCTGAACGTGCTGGATGTTCTCCCAGCTCCGGCCTGTCCTCTTCTTCTGGATCGCATCCTGCAGGAATGGCTGGAGAGACAGCAGCATCCGCACCACATCTTGAGAGGACAGCTTGCTGATGTCCAACACTGAAGACATGCAAGGAGAACAGCTGCGTTAATAAGGCATTGCACAATTCTGTGGGATGGGCAACTCCGGTCCTGGAAGAGCACTGTCCTGCAGTTCAGCTCCATCCCTAACACACCTGAAAAATCTAACCTAAGTCTTGAGAATTGCTTGAAAATTATGGGCTCTGTGGGCAATAAGGTTGCCAGGTCATTGCTGTGTGACTGTTAAGGTGTTCTAGGAGATTTTTGGTGTGTTGCTACATAGTTGCGAGAGAAGGAAAGGAAGATTCCAGTCCTGGAGTTGTGTTTTTATCAGTTGTGTTTGAGTAGGGAAGGAGCTAAACTCTGCAGTGGATTTCTGGGATTTCCCCCAGTGTCCCCAGTGTTCTTGGTGGTTGCCGGAGGATTGATATGTGTGGTCTCTTTAGCATGTGTCTCTGCAATTGCAAGAGTGCTCTGGATGTTTGCTAGGGTGTTGTGGGTGATTGCCGGGACATTGCGAAATGGTTGTTAGCATGTTATGTGGTTGCAAGGGTATTCTCAGTAGTTCTTATGTGGTTGCAATTTTTTCTTGCCGTTTTTAATTGCTTGATTTACAGTAACTATGGCTTTGGTGAGGTCTTCTGAGTTAGGGTTAGCAATAATGCATAATATTCTGGTCTCTACATACTATACATCTAGAGTCCCTACAGCCATTTAGTAACTCTTACCGTTGGTCTGTGGCCAGGCGTGCAGTGCACTACTTCTCACTGTAGCTTGTTCCACCTTCCCTCCAGCTGCATTGTCCACATACTGCAGTCCCTGCACCAGCGCGTTATAACACTCCACACATGCATCACTGCTGTCTGCCCACAGCCTGTCCATTGCCCAGCTCTGCATCAGCACCCCCTGGCGCCCGTGACAAGAACAGCCAGGTGATCTGTGCAGGGAGGTCAGGGATATGATTGGCTGAGAGCACTGCTCCTGTAGCAGAGAGATCACCGCGGAGGGCGTCTGTTGTTCCTGAACTCTTCGGCCGGAAGGGTCTCGTCTGCACAGTGCCAGTCTCCTCTCTGCTGCCCGGCCTGCCTCAGAGCCACGGCCAAATATGTCCAGCTCATCCTCCAGGAAGAGGCCCGCCCCGTGTGCCAGCCTTCGGTTTACGATCGCACTGAAGCCGCACATGCAGCGATACTGGTCCTCACAGGTGGAGTCTGGGATATAGACACCAACATCCGCCCCTTTAACATTCATGTTACAGGCACAGATGCAGCAGCTGTCAAAGTTGCGGTCTTTGAAAATATTCAGGACAGAGTCAGACAGCAGCAGTATAACGTAGAGACTGTGCGCCTCAGGCAGCAGCGCTCCCGATACAGACAGCTCAACCGAGCTGAGCGGCACGCTGGTGGAGGGGGTTGACGCTGGTGAGCTGAGCTCAGTACCATCCTGTCTGACGGAGCCCTGCCCACCACGGGGGGTACGAGGTGTCGGCACAGAGAAGCGAGAGGTACCAG
This sequence comes from Ctenopharyngodon idella, assembly GCF_019924925.1. Lineage (NCBI taxonomy): Eukaryota > Metazoa > Chordata > Actinopteri > Cypriniformes > Xenocyprididae > Ctenopharyngodon > Ctenopharyngodon idella. The sequence goes on from NC_067224.1 coordinate 2,585,863, forward strand.
GGGAAGGCAGGATGCCTGCGGCGGTGCCAGTGGCCATGGGAGTGAAGTCCTGCTCCAGAAGAGCACCGCTGCTGAAAAACATTCACGTGAGTGACTCTTGCTGCAGTGGCCAAAGTGAATATGAAGTGAATTTTGCCAAAAGTACAAAAAACACGCATGGCATTTGGCATTAAAAAATGAAGCTTATTTTTAGGACCATTAAGATTGATTTGCATTGATGCCTTTTCATAACAATTAAGCACATTTTCTCCCACATACTCTTTATGGTAATGTGAAACAAATACATTTAAACTGTAAATTTTAATTGTATGCATACATGATGGTAGCATTTGTTGTACTCAATTATGCTGATTTTTAAAGATTGACAGCTTTTTCATGCGATTCACCCATCAAATTTTGAGACATTTGGACTTACATGCCGAAGGGATTTTGAGAGGTCAGGCAGTGCTGCTCCATCTTGGTCATATCAGCCCAGGACGGTCTGTAGAAGCAGTGCTCAGGGATTTTAAGAGCAGGCAAACACTGGCTGGGTAAGGAACGCAGTGGGGCGTACATGGAGCAACCAATCAGCAGCTGGACAGAGGGCATACGGGACACAAATGAATAATCAGATATCTACACAAAATAAGTGGGTAAAACAGTGGTTAGCATGAAACTGTGAAGAGCTTAACTGGTCAAGTCATTCTCTATATGTATTTTTCCTTTCAAACTTCAAGACTTCAGTATTATTAAACTTTTAGACAAGGCTTTAACAAGGCAGCATCTAAGGTTGTTGTGATGAATTTTTGATTTCTTATTCTCCCAATGTATTTTGCTTTATCACTATGTGTTTTCAATCGAATCATTGTTAAGGTTCTTTAGTGTCAGAATTCAGACGTAAATAATATTTGAAGCCACTGCTGAAGCAGCACATAGATACGAGGCCCAGAGAAAGAATTAGAATTAGCCACTGAAACAGATAACACGGCTCAGTCCTGAATAACCCTAACCTAAGTTTGCTGCGGAAAACACAATGTAACTGTTATACAAATAAAGATGGCGCTAAACAAGCAGACGTACATCCTCGGCTATGGGGCTGATCATGTCTTCTTCCACTTCCATCTTGAAGTCTGCAAGCTGGCTGTTGGGCTGAGAGGTGCCGGACTGATCCTGACCCGCTGAGGGGCCGGCCGGCTCGTGGCTGGGTGTGTCGCGGTACGTCATGATGGGAGAAAAGGCCGCGTGCTGCTCTAGAGACGGAGGTGTGGGGAACATGCGCTGGAGCTCTGCTACTGCTGAAAAGACACACCATAGACTGTTAGAGATGACGGTTCTCCTGGTATCTGCTGACCTGTAGTGCTGCTGGACTTACTTGAGGGATACGGTGCTATAGCTCTCCCCTCGACTCCTAGTGGCCGCTCCTCCACTGTGACGGCCCCAGTCCTGGATGACTGCTGGTTTGGAAATGTGCTCTGGTTTACATGGAGAAACATTTATGAATCATGCAACATTTAAGACATTTCAGAGTTCTGATAGGCCAAACAATAGCCAGGGCAGCATTTCCCCAAAACATCGTAAGCCTAAGTAAACCTAAGAGAACGTTGGTTTCAACCATCTACTCACGATGCTTTTGGGAAACGCAGCCCCGGACATATATGTGGCAAAAACTACTGATATCTCTCTCTCTCTCTATAATATATATATATATATATATATATATATATATACACACACACACACAGGTGCTGGTCATATAATTAGAATATCATCAAAAAGCACTAATTCCATTCAAAAAGTGAAACTTGTATATTATATTCATTCATTACACACAGACAGATATATTTCAAATGTTTATTTCTTTTAATTTTGATGATTATAACTGACAACTAAGGAAAATCCTAAATTCAGTATCTCAGAAAATTAGAATATTGTGAAAAGGTTCAATATTGAAGACACCTGGTGCCACACTCTAATCAGCTAATTAACTCAAAACACCTGCAAAGGCCTTTAAATGGTCTCTCAGTCTAGTTCTGTAGGCTACACAATCATGGGGAAGACTGCTGACTTGACAGTTGTCCAAAAGACGACCATTGACATCTTGCACAAGGAGGGCAAGACACAAAAGGTCATTGCAAAAGAGGCTGGCTGTTCACAGAGCTCTGTGTCCAAGCACATTAATAGAGAGGCGAAGGGAAGGAAAAGATGTGGTAGAAAAAAGTGTACAAGCAATAGGGATAACCGCACCCTGGAGAGGATTGTGAAACAAAACCCATTCAAAAATGTGGGGGAGATTCCCAAAGAGTGGACTGCATCTGGAGTCAGTGCTTCAAGAACCACTACGCACAGACGTATGCAAGACATGGGTTTCAGCTGTCGTGTCAAGCCACTCTTGAACAACAGACAGCGTCAGAAGCGTCTCGACTGGGCTAAAGACAAAAAGGACTGGACTGCTGCTGAGTGGTCCAAAGTTATGTTCTCTGATGAAAGTAAATTTTGCATTTCCTTTGGAAATCAGGGTCCCAGAGTCTGGAGGAAGAGAGGAGAGGTACACAATCCACGTTGCTTGAGGTCCAGTGTAAAGTTTCCACAGTCAGTGATGGTTTGGGGTGCCATGTCATCTGCTGGTGTTGGTCCACTGTGTTTTCTGAGGTCCAAGGTCAACGCAGCCGTATACCAGGAAGTTTTAGAGCACTCCATCCTTCCTGCTGCTGACCAACTTTATGGAGATGCAGATTTTATTTTCCAACAGGACTTGGCACCTGCACACAGTGCCAAAGCTACCAGTACCTGGTTTAAGGACCATGGTATTCCTGTTCTTAATTGGCCAGCAAACTCGCCTGACCTTAACCCCATAGAAAAAAAATGGGGTATTGTGAAGAGGAAGATGCGATATGCCAGACCCAACAATGCAGAAGAGCTGAAGGCCACTATCAGAGCAACCTGGGCTCTTATAACACCTGAGCAGTGCCACAGACTGATCAACTCCATGCCACGCCGCATTGCTGCAGTAATTCAGGCAAAAGGAGCCCCAACTAAATATTGAGTGCTGTACATGCTCATACTTTTCATGTTCATACTTTTCAGTTGGCCAAGATTTCTAAAAATCCTTTCTTTGTTCTTTGGTCTTAAGTAATATTCTAATTTTCTGAGATACTGAATATGGGATTTTCCTTAGTTGTCAGTTATAATCATCAAAATTAAAAGAAATAAACATTTGAAATATATCAGTCTGTGTGTAATGAATGAATATAATATATAAGTTTCACTTTTTGAATGGAATTATTGAAATAAATCAACTTTTTGATGATATTCTAATTATATGACCAGTACCTGTATATCTATATATTGAAAAATGCATATATGGTAAAATCTTTTATTAGACATTAAACATGATATATTTAGCATTTTTATATAGTAGTTGAATAAACCTGAATCAGTAAACCTCTAGTCTTAGCCTTGTAAGACTGTACAGGGAGATATACAAAGACGTTTACTCAATGAAATCAGATGACTTCCTATTAAGACAGCAGAATGTCTGGAAATCTCAATGTAGCTACACTGTTAAGACGTCATGAGCAGCCGAGATGTTTACTATAGATCAGAGATGGACAGGTTTGTCTATTCCAGCCACTATTCCAGTGACTTCCACAATACTTTCAGTCATTATAAACTTCTCACCGCTAGTTCATCTTCTTCCCCAAAGATATTCTCCAGGTCAGAGATGAGCACAATGAGATCTTTCTCTCTGGTCAAGGGAGGATTCACTGTGTCATCTGATTCATCTGGATTTGACTCTTCTGAACAGGACAGACAGTTTGAGTGACATCATATTTTGTCATTTATTTTCCATATGTCTCATTGAGTTTCCTGGAAGTGTGTACTGACCTGAATGTGGGGATGAACTAAAGATGGACATGGCATCTTTCCCCTCAGGAACCACGCTGTTCCCATTCACCTCCTCAGCCTGCATGACACGACACAAACAGTGTTACAGAGAACTGAATCACATGAAGAAAAAGGACACATATGCAGAGCTTTTCAAAATCTACAAGCTTCAATCTGATTTGCAGGCTTCATACACTCTGTGATGCAGAGGTTTATCTCAATCTGCTGCGATACAAAGTCATGTTTACAAGAACTACAATGGATATAAAAAGTCTACACACCCCTGTTAATCTAGTTCAGGTGAAGACAGGTGTGTGCTACTTCACATAAGCTTGATGATTAGCTAATTCTGAACACAACCACATAGCTAATTATAAAAGGGTGTGCACACTTATGCAGTTAGGTTTTTATAATTTTTTTTTAAATGTGTCACATTGGTTTTCAGTGGCATTGCATACATCACAAAAACCAGCTGTTTTAACAGGGGCGTGTAGAATTTTATATCCATTGTAGTTGCTTGTTTGTGCACTGAATCTCATTCAGGGTTTTGTTTTAGCCACTTTGTGGCAAGTCAGTGAGCATACAGGATGTAAATTCTGATCACATCTGCTCACATTTCTTGGGTGTTTTTGTCTTCTGCTGTGCCATTATTGAAATCACCACATTGTCTTACACAGTTCTATTAACATTTCCAGAGTTATCCACTTTTAAGAAGAAAGCTGTGGTTTGTAACTCTATATATCCGTCAGATGGCCTCGATTCTGGACCAGAATAAACTGCAGCATTTAGTTATCATACACTAAACATTATCGTACACTCTTTTAACAAGTGTCACATGCCAACCTTAGATTTGCGGTTGGGGTCTCGGCTCAGTCCTTTCAGCTTTTTGGTGGCAGGGAAGCTGTACTCAATGTCTCCCTCTTTAAAGTCATATGGATCATCGGCGGGATCTTCCGCTCCAGCCTGTGTCGGTATGTCCTTCCTCACGTGCTCCTCTGAGATCTTTAATCTCTTCTGCATCTGAGTGAACAGCCTGAGAGGAAGTTCATTTCAGCGTGTTGATGTTGTGAGCGTGTGTAAGTGTGTGTGTGTGTTTGTGTCTGAGAAAACAGTTTAGAAACATACTACCTAGTACATCTAGCCATGCAAGTGTTGTTGTGTTCCGAAATTGACTGGATGATGGATCTATTGGTGGTTCTCATGAGATCCACCGATATCAAACCACAATCATCAAATCAATTCCCCTCTGACAAAATCAAGCCCCACATTTGTTCTTGTTCCAGAAATCGTTTCACTCAGATATACGTCATAATTGCATAAGAAAAGACTAGTATAACTTTTTTCATGCCGACTTTAACTTCATCACACTTGTTAAGTATGTACATGTGCATGCTTGACGTCTGTTTGTACCTCTTGAGAGCGGCTCCATCACTCTCCGTTCGATTCTCCTCTGAGATGCAGCAAAGATCCAGAGGTCTAAATTCCATCTTGTCTGTTGTGGGAATCTTGTAGCTTCGCCACCATTCGCTGGTGGTGTCCTTTGTGCCCAGAGGCGTCCCGTACCGCATGCTCTCACTTGCCTCCACACGCGTGAGTCCTGACGGCCCCTCCAGACAGTCGGAGAGGCCCACAGGGGCCTCGTGGTCCCGCGGATGGGGGCTCAGTGTGGGCGGAAGTGGTGATACGGGAGAATGAACAAGTGACTCGGGGGCTTTTCCAGCAGCGGACGGCGGTTTGGAGTATTTGCAGTCTGATAAGGGAGCATCCAGAGGCATCAGGACGAGCTCTGGCCCCGAGGAGAGCCGCGGATCCGCAGACACGCGGTGGTGGAAAGGCGTCTGAGACACACGTTTGGGGCCCTTCTCGGGTTTGTCGGGCTTTTCGACTGCCTTGTGTTTTTGGGTGGAGGGTGGAGGGATGGAGCCGGCAGACACAGTTGTGCTGTTCATCTGCTGCTGCTTCACCCTACACCATCAAATACGCAGAACACAAACTAACAGTTCAGCAGATGGAAAAGCATGTTAACTGTCAAGAATCATGTTTGCACTGTGTTAGTTATAATGAAAGCATTCGTGAGAGAGCAGAGGTGAGATCTCTGCATTCATGATGCAGCGCTGCAACCCTTTATGCTGTAATCAACACTTTTCACCATTAGTTAATCTCAGCAGCTGTAATAGTAAAAATGTAGCTAAAGTTTTCAAAAGAACACAAATGAACATCTTTTAGATCCAATGCAACTACTACTTTCAAGCCCCAGAAAGGTAAAGACATCCTTAAAGTAATCTATGTGACTGTCACGTTTTGAGTTTGTTCATGTTTAGAGTTTGCTTCTGAGCTCCTTTTCTGTTCTGTTCATGTCTGTTTCTAGGTTGGTTTTGTTGTTCTGTTAATTCTCCTGTCATTCTCCATTTCCTTGCCTGTTAAGTCTCCTAGGTTACAAATGGGACACTCGTGTCGCTTCATAAATTTGAGGTTAAACCATTGGAATCACATGAAGTACTTTAATGTCTTTCCTACCTTTCTGGACCTTGAAATTGGTAGTTACGTTGGATCTCTATGGAGGGACAGAAACCCCTCAGATTTCATAAAAAATATCTTCATGTGTGTTCTGAAGATGAATGAAAGTCGTACGGATGTGGAACGACATAAGGGCGAGTAATTAATGATGGAGTTTTCATTTTTGGGTGAACTAATGTGTGGCTGAGGAGACTTACCTGTAGCAGCCGCAGGAAACTCTCTCTCTCGGGCTGGAAAGGCCCCAGATGCTGTCGGACCGAGCGCTGCTGGATCACACATTAGTGCATTAACAGACCAATCAATCTGAACAGAAATAATTTCTCACGTTTACAAACAAACATCAGCGGCTCGTGTCATGCAGTGCTCACTTGCGCTGAAGTGGATCGACGTAACATTCCCTACAGGCCTCATGGAGTATCTGATACATGAGCTTTCTCCCAGAATGCTTTGGGCTGGAGTTTGGGGCATTCTCTTGGCTAGACATACAGACGGTCGTCTGATAGCCAGCATCTCCTGGAAACAGACAACACACGCTCCACTTACTTAAGCTAGTGAATCCAGAACAAATGCTAAATGTCAAGATTAACAGAAAAGATTAACAGAATTCAGACACTTCAACATGAACTACTAACTACAGACTAACTGCAAATTACATGCCAGTCACATGAGAGTACACTTCAGCTTCTTCAGAAACCAGCTCAACAAGAGATCATGAGCAGCCTGAGACATGCTGTCAATGAAATGACCGCCTTCCGTATTCAAATTATGGAAAAAACGTAAATGGCGTTGTGCAGTTCCGTAAGTTGAATAGGGAAGGCGTAGGATGTACAGTGTAAGCTTTTTGAAGAATACGGAAGGCGGTCTGGTGGAAGCTAGATATTTTACTTCATAACTTGTTAAATATGGATATTTTTTTTACACAAACACATCGCTTCGCTTCAGAAGGCCTTTATTAACCCTCTGGAGCCGTGTGGAATATGTTTATGATGGATGGTTGTGGACGTAGACACTTTCTTCAGCTCATACTCGTTTGGTAACACATACTGCCATTATAAAGCTCGGATGCATCAGGATATTTATTAATATTTCTACGATTGTGTTCGTCAGAAAGAAGAAAGTCATATACAGATGGCTTGAGGGTGAGTAAATCATGGGGTAATTTTAATTTTTGGGTGAACTATCCCTTTAAATAAGCAAATGCTTAAGAGTCTATGATTGGATCATTATTGCAGTGATTATTATGTTTCTAGCATGTTATATGTTTGGCAACAGTTCTTCTAACCCTTATTGATGGAGATTTTAGCTTTTCATTTCTTAAACAACGATGTTGGAAGACGTATCATGGCCAATGCCATATTCCAGGAGGACAAAGCCAACATTCATCAGGCTCAAATTGTGAAAGTATGGTTGGGAGGGAGCATGAAGAATCATTTTCACACATGAATTGGCACCTCTGAGTCCAGACCTTAAATTCAGTGTAAGTCTTTGGGATGTGCTGGAGGAGACTTTACATAGTGCTCACCTCTTGCATTGTCAATTCAAGATCTTGACCAAAAAATGATGCACCTCTTGATGAAAATAAATGTTGTGATGTTATTTCCATCAAGTGGTGCATCAATTTTTGGCCAAGATCTTGTATTGACAATGCAAGAGGTAAGCACTCTGTAAAGTCTCCTCCAGATTTACTAATTTATTAAAAAACACTGACAATTAACAGGCTAATGGATGTTGAAGATGCCAATAAAGAAGCTTTATTGCTTTATTACCTGAGCAGTGCTGTCCCGGTGAGCTGGGTGGTGTGAGGGGCGTCCCGCAGCTGGACAGGTCTCTGACTGAACCCTGCACAGGTGCGTCACTCTGAGCCACGAGCACTAAGGCTTCTGGGTAAACCATCCGCACTCCTCCTGAACACACACACACAGACGGACGGATGTGAGGTCTCACACCAACCCCAACACACAATCACACTACTGTCGTTGTAAAGCACTTACCTACGATGACCTCGAGTGCAGCGTAACCCTGAGGGTCAAAGGTCAGGTCGGCATCCGTCCCTTTGTGTTTCAGCACCACAGGGTAGAAATGACTCCAGTCCTCCATGATTTTACGCACCGCAGGGTCATTCATCTTAAAGGCTCGACCCGTCAGTGTCCCGCACAGGCCGTACGGACTCAACACCACTGCAACACACACACAAGTGAGGGTCATCAGCACGTTTATAATGTGGTTAGACTGAGCAGTGCATGCAGTAGAGAAGCTGACGGGACGCACCCTTCAGTGAGCGGCTGCCGCTCTGGACCAGACGCATATGATCCTCCGTGACGCGGTGCAGCGGCTGATGCTGCGACACCTCCACGCTGCAGCACACGCTGCTCAAGCCATGCAGGAAGAACGAGAAGCAGCACGACAGGTGCTCACTGCACACACACACAAAAACACTCTAAAGTTCAGCTAATTGCAATATAAATTTACATGGAAATAAGTGCCTGAAAACATTACTTAAGTATATTCATTTAAAGTATATTATTTCTATAATAAGTATGCTCAAGTGTAGTTCTTTTTTCACACTCTCTCCTCTAACACTCGTCTGTCGTGCGTCTGCTGTTACTCACACTTTCGCAATCAAACATGTTCAGAGTTTCTCTCCTGCAGTCACACATGAAGAAATAAAGATAAAGACACTGTTGGACGCTCACCTGCTGCTGACGGGCTTCTCCTCCATCTTGTGTGGCTTGACAAACCACTTCCCAATGCGAACAAAATCTTTATCCATCAAACATCTGTAAATCAAGCACACAGGTCACTCTGAGAGCAATTACAGTCACACATTTTTTTACATCAGTCACAGATGTAAAAGTGAATTAAACAAGAAACAACAATGGAAGAGACAGTCTGAGTCTCTTATCAGTCACTCATCTCAGCGCATACAGTATGAACATATGCAGTATAAACGTACAGTATGAATGTGTGTACAGTATAAGCATGTACAGTATTAATGTGTACAGTATGACTGTACAGTATAAGTATGTACAGTATGAACATGTACATTATGAATGTGTGTGTACAGTATAAGCGTGTACAGTATGAATGTGTGCATACAGTACGAATATATGCATGTACAGTACAAACGTGCATACAGTATGAATGTGTGTACTCATACTCATATGCGTGTACAGTACAACCGTACATACGGTATGAACATGTACAGTATGAATGTGTGCATACAGTATGAATGTGCGTACAGTACAAAAATGTACAGTATGGACGTGCATACAGTATAAATGTGCAGAATGAACGTACAGTATGAATGTGTGTACAGTATAAGCATGTACAGTATGAATGTGTGTGTACAGTATAAGCATGTACAGTATGAATGTGTGTGTACAGTATAAGCGTGTACAATATGAATATGTGAAACGTATGAACGTGCAGTATGAATGTGTGTACTCATATAAGCTTGTACAGTGCAACCGTGCATACAGCATGAAAATGTGAAACGTATGAACATGTACAGCATGAATGTGTGCATACAGCATGAATATATGCAGTATAAACGTACAGTATGAATGTGTGTACAGTATAAGCATGTACAGTATTAATGTGTGTACAGTATGACTGTGTACAGTATAAGTATGTACAGTATGAACATGTACATTATGAATGTGTGTGTACAGTATAAGCGTGTACAGTATGAATGTGTGCGTACAGTACGAATATATGCATGTACAGTACAAACGTGCATACAGTATGAATGTGTGTACTCATACTCATATGCGTGTACAGTACAACCGTACATACGGTATGAACATGTACAGTATGAATGTGTGCATACAGTATGAATGTGCGTACAGTACAAAAATGTACAGTATGGACGTGCATACAGTATGAATGTGCAGAATGAACATGTGCAGAATGAACATGTACAGTACGAACGTGTGTACAGTACGAACGTGTGTACAGTATAAGCATGTACAGTATGAATGTGTGTACAGTATAAGCGTGTACAATATGAATATGTGAAACGTATGAACGTGCAGTATGAATGTGTGTACTCATATAAGCTTGTACAGTACAACCGTGCATACAGCATGAAAATGTGAAACGTATGAACATGTACAGCATGAATGTGTGCATACAGCATGAATATATGCAGTATAAACATACTCATATGTGTGTACTGTGTACAGTACAACCGTGCATACAGTATGAACATGTACAGTATGAATGTGTGTACAGTATGAACGTGCATACAGTATGAATGTGCAGTATGAACATGTACAGTATGAACACATACCTCTCCAGCAGATTGTGAATGGCCTTGAATAGCAGCGTCCGGCACTCATACGACAGGCCACATTCCCACAATCCCTCCTCCACCACTGTAAGACAATCCCACATTACAATAGTTAATTAACACTACTCTGTAAAGTTACACAATACACACACACACACACAAATATTTTGTGTGTGGAGTATTCATCAGCACTTTACAGTATTTCTAGAGAAATGTGTTGAACACAGATATCTGCTCATGTGTGAAACTGGACAAACTAGAACAAATGAAAAGCTGCAGTAAAAAATAGTATGTGAATGCTTCCAATCCAGAGGAAAGGCACATGTACTGACCAGTAGGTGGTGCTGTCACCCCACTGCACCTGTACACCGTTGCCAATGACATGCACATCAATGAATGACTGCAAAGATAAACAGGATGGTCTCGAGATGTGGAAGTTCTGAGAAAAGTGTTGTGAACTTGACGGGAAAAATGGTCTGATTTGGCTGAGTGGAAACTGAAGCCACAAAGTGAAGCTGCCAACTTCAGCAACTCACCATGAGGAGAAGGACTGACTGAGATTGAGACTGAAACTCTCTGGTGGGTTCCACAAACTCAATGACGGAAGAACAGATGCAAACCAGCCAAGCAGCTCATACAAACACATGCCGTGATCTTCTGCTTTGTTGATGTTTTACAGCAGAGTGAATGAAATATCCTTACTCGCCAGAATTCCCTTGTAACCATGGCAACACAGCCGGAGAACACACACACACACACACACACACACACACACAGTCTGTGGCTCTTTATTGGTTTGAATGGAGACAGACAGATGAGCAGCACTGACAGTCTGTACATGCAGCTCACAAGCGTGATGAGATCTACATGCTACATGTGTCTCATTTGATGGCATGTGATACATCTTCAGCTCTATCAACAGCATTTGTATCATAATGCCAATTCAAGCAGAAAATAGTTTCCCCA